>NC_134354.1:80547413-80893038 GCF_048569485.1 Anomaloglossus baeobatrachus | reverse complement strand
AAAACATCACAACCCCCCCACACACAAGTGAACCCATTCTGGAATTCATCTAGACATGTAGTGAGCAATTTGAATCCGCAGGTGACTAATTGAATTGTATAACGTTGGGCTGTGAATATAAAAAAATTACTATATTTTTCCACTAAAATGTGGCTTCGACCCCAAAGTTTTAATTTGGACAATACAATTTGTTACATAATTTTTCCTGAGTTCAAAAACTACTTCTGAGGCACAGTGCAAAGTGAAGAAGGGAAGGAGCATCATATTGGAGTGCAAATTTTGTTGGAATGAATTGTGAGTATCATGTCACATTGGCAAAGTCCCTGACATACTGGGAAAGCAGAACCCCACCTCATAAGTGATCCCATTTTACAAACTCTGCCCCTCAATTAATTTATCTTGGGGTACAAAGATGTGTCACAAAATTTTATAATATTGGGCAGTGAAGAAAAAATAATTACATTTTTACCACTAAAATGTTGGTTTAGCCCCAGATTTCCAATTTTCACAAGGGGAATAGGTATAAAAAAAGGCCCCATAATGTGCTGCACAATTGAATGTGGCAATTTTCCCCATGTGACTGTATAGTACTGTTTGACCACATGGCAGGACTCTAGACTGAAGTAGCGCTTTGGAGCACAGATTTTCCTAGAATAGTTTTTAGACTCCATTTGCAAAGCACCAAAGTACCAGAATAGCAGAAACCCCATCAAGCAACCACATTTTGGAAATTACACCTCTCTGGGAATTCATCTACAGCTGTAGTGATGATTTTGTCTCTTGAAAACACCCGTGGAGTCAAACGCAGTGAATGTTGCAAAATTAAAAATTGCAATTAATCCCTTGTAGTGCCCAGTACATTGTAGTGCCTGTACATTGTGCCAAGCTTGTACTTCTGGAGACACCCACCCACAAAAAACAGGCTTCTTCACTATAGAAATGCTAATCATGTGGACCTTAATTGTGTTTTAAGTTCACTATGGAGCTTAGAAGGGAGTAGGGCACTTGAATTACAGAGCTCAGATTTTGCTGGATTTCTTTTTTGGGGAAAGAGCATAAACACTTTTCAAGAGCCAATAATGTGGAAGCCCTCTATATTTCCGTTAACAGATGACAAACATCAGTAGGAATTTTTTTTGTGGGTTGAGTTGAATGCCAGGTGGCAAATTGGGGTACAGAACATTTTGGATCAGTTCAAATTTATTCTGTGCTTTATACTGAGCACTTACATTGGGGTTTCCATCTACATCTCCGAAATACGTACTATAATGAGGCAGCAGATGTCAACAGATGTCTTGTGCCCAATGTCCACAAGAACATGAGAATTTCCCAGGGAGACAAAAAGTCTATCGGATACATTCATTTTCCAGTCAATCATCCCATTTTATTGAATTGACTGCAATTAGTCCTCCAATTACCCTCTTACCTTAGGGATTCTACAGCTTTGATGACTATATTTTTTCACACTTGGTGTCTTCATTATATTTCAATATTAAACATAGTCTTGGACTACAGGAAACAAAATCTTTACTGGGGCTCCATAATAAACTGCCCTAACATCAGACTGAATTCTTCTTAGGGGGGTTGGAGTTCATATTAACCCATAATATTTTTACATACGGAGACGGTATATACCATCAGAAGAGGAGGACCGCAATGGGATCTCTGGTCACACACATTTATTCTAGCCTCTTCATTGGGGAAGGGGATTGAGTCCCAATACATCGTGGCCCCCACTTGATATTTCTATTATATTGCATATTATAAACTCTATATAGACGACTTGTTCATCATTTGAAAGAAATCAGAAAATCTCGCCCTAGAATTCACACTGTTCCTTAATAATACATCACACATCAGCCCAAAATTCATAATATTTCTAGATTTCCCATTTCTAATCTGTAAGTGAAAAGAAATAAACACCAAGTTCCAATATAATCCACGTGAGGTCTCACAACGATTCCGGCTCTGCTACATACGGATTTGAAGCTGAAATTTATACACCATATTCCTGCACAAAACATGCATATCCTGGCAAAAAATTGCTTCACTATTGCATCAAAACCGCATTGTATTTTGATGTTGTTTTTTGACAGAAGATGCAGATTAGGTGGAGGAATATGGTGTATAAATTTAAACACTAAATCTGTATTATCTTAGCAAAAAAACAGCGGTTTTCTGCTAGGAGATGCAGGTCTGAGTATAATGAGGTCAGTTACCTGCGGTCAAAGCTGGGGTACCTTGGGAACCTCCAGCTGTAACTTCAAATAAACTGAGTGATGTCACCGCTCATCGTTGTGGCTCAGTCTGTGCCTGAAGCCCACAGCTTGCAGACATGTTCTGTGCCTATTTGCTGTGACTTCAGTATGTATATAGCAGAGAATTATCATAGGACCTCGTGTGGATTACGTTGGAACTGGATTAATAAGGTTAATAAAGGGGTGAAAAATGGTGTGTTTTTTTATTTTATTTCAAATAAAGGATTTTTTCGGTTTGTGTTTATTTCTTTTCACTTATAGATTAGTAATGGGCGTCTCATAGACCCTCCCCATTACTAATCTAGGGCCTAGTGGCAGCTGTCAGCTGTCATTAACCCTTTATTACTCCGAGTGCCACCATACCAGGGCAATCGGGATGAGCCGGGTAAAGTTAGGCGGCTGCAGGGTGCTATTTTTAGACTGGGGGGCCTCTTATTTTTATACACAGCCAAGATAAGCATAGAGCGGGGGACTGCAGCCTGTAGCTGTATGCTTTATCTGTGCTAGGTATCATAATATGGGAGGACCCTACACCAATTTTTTTATTTATTTTATTTATACACCGTGATAGGGACACACAATGCGTCTATGATTTCAAGCAGTCAGACTCGCTGTCACACAGTTGCGCGAGTCTAGTAAGTATACTCTAATCCCCCAATCCCTTTCTACCACCATTATAAAGTGCATATTTCAGGTCTCCTTAGACTTATATGAGGACTGGCGTCCAGCCAGGTGTTCAGGATTAATTCCGGGCCTGAACCGGGGTCTGTTTTGTAAACCCAGTTAGACCCACCGATCCCAGGTATCTGTGGGTCTGGCCATTGCTAATATCAAGGCCTGTTCTGAGTGGATCCTGTCTTGTTAAACCCCTGTATGGTCTTGGCCACTGTGCCGTAGCTCAGGTTCAGGGTGTTGGCATCTTCTTATAACCTTGGCTATCTTTATGTAGGCACCAATGCTTTTTTCAGATCCTCAGAGAATTCTTTGCCATGAGGTGCCATGTTGAATATCCAGTCAAGAGTATGAGAGAGTGTGTGAGTGATAACACCAAATGTAACACACCTGCTCCTCCTTCACACCTGAGACCTTGTAACACTAATAAGTCACATGACACTAGATAGCAAAACTGTCTAATTGGGCACAATTTGGCCATTTTTAATAAAGGTATACTCACTTTTGTTGTCTGCCATTTTGACATTAATGGCTGTGTGTTAAGTTATTTAGAGGACACACCAAATTTACACTGTTATGCAAGCTGGACGCTGACTATTTTACATTGTATCAAAGTGTTATATCATCATTTTTATAACATGAAAAGCTATAACAAAATATTTACACTTTTGTGATATACTGTATAGACAAGCAAATACCTTCCTCTGAATCCACAATTCAGTCAATGAGGGGCCTATGACAACATGGAAATCACCCTTTTTTTTGTCTGCCCATATCGAGGAATTTAGTGATGCGTCACACAGGTGAGTTGCTGTGACAATTACAGATGTGTCACGTGTCACTTGGATGCATGTCTGAGGTACTCCATGAGCACACACATCTAAATCCAGGGTTGTTGACCGGAGTAACATCCTGGGAGTTGCCCTCTGACCATGGATGTGCCCCGTGCTTCTTGCTTGTGCCTGTGAAGGATATCAGGGTTACGTACCACATGGAGCAGATTTAATAATGGTTCAAGCAAGGTGTTATTCATCATTCCATCAATTATTTGAATGTACGCTTTCTGTGATGAAAGTATTTAAGACATGTACAACCAATTATAAGCCTGATGAAGACCATGGAAGGTGGTTGAAACGCATTGCTGCCATTTTTTAATCTGCCACAATAAATTTCTATTATTTGCTGACTTATCGAGCCTCCAGAACTTATCCCCAGCATTCCACAGTGGAATCACACCAAGGTCCTGTAGTATCACACTTATTTGGATGCCATCTCTTCTCCACTATCATTTGGACCATGAGTGGGTGCAATGGGAATGACGCACCCACAGGGCCAGAGGGCTACTCGTCACCTGGCCAGTGGTATTTGGGGTTGCTGTAAATGGCTTGACCCAGCTCCTTGACCCCGTCAGTGTCAATACAAGGTGCAAGGTGACAAGTATAGGGGATGATGGGGGTTTGCTTTGCAGCGCCACCCGTGGTCAGCCGCCACTGCGAGATGTTTCTCTCTTCTGGGGCGGATGGTAACGCAGCTCAGATGGTCCAGCTCCCCACAGGAAGAGCTAGGCCCCAGGGAGGACGATGGTGGGGGGCAGCGGCCATTGGCGCCGGAGCGCAGGGCGACGGCACTGTCAATGACGGGATGACACCAGGACTGCAGACAAAGTTCTTTTACTCACTGTCAGGTCGTCACCCTTGGAGTGCCGGTTTCTGCCGTGATGGGCCCCAGCCGATCCCGGATGATTCAGAGGCCACCACCAGTGTTGTGGAGTGTGAGACCTTCCTTCCTTGCTCTCTCTAGTGTGGATCCTCATGGCAGGAAGCTGCTTGGGGACCCCTGAATTTGGTAATTAAGTTCCTGTCCAGTTCGCAGGCAGCGCAAATCAAATGTGGCCCCGACCGTGATCTTGACTCCAGACTTTATATGCTGCTGTGCCCCGGGCCTTTGTGTTGGGCAATGGGACATGAAATCCCCCTTCCTGGCAAATTCTGATGGCGCAACTTGGAGTGTACACCACCCTAGGGCTCTGCACCCTTACTACCCTGGTCTTGAAGGGGCTGTTAGGCTCACCCCTCGGCTACTGTGTTGCTCCTTTGTTTCACCAGCTCCACCAGTTGGCTCCTGCTTCTTCCAGTCTGCCCGGTCCTAACTGAGGGAGCTCTGAAGCACTCCCCTCAGTGGCTGTAGTTCTGTGAGTCCCTGATGTTCTGGCACTCTCTTCCTCTTTTCCCCCAAGGGAGCTCTAAAGCACTCCCCTCGGTCCTTCTCTCTCTGAGCGACCCTGCTTCTCCTGCATTCCAGACTGTTCTGAGGTAAAAGTCTGTGTGTTCCTCAATTCCCTTGTGCTGCCCCCACCTTCATGATGACTCATTAGTGGCTGGGGAAGTCCCGTTGCTATGGTGACCACCTCTAGCCCAGTTCCAGTGGGAAAGCACCTAAAGTATGTGTTGTGTAAGTGATGAACACCAGTGGTTAACCTCTTCCTTACCCGGGATGAGTACTGCACCTTAAGTGAGATACAATATCCTGTTGCGACTGAAGCCTCAGGGATGCCACAGGAACACCATCTTGTTTCCTAGTCTGATGCTTATATATTTTTTGTGCTCTCAGCACAACACAATCAAAAGTCCTCACAATTTATATCCCTCACGTTAGAATGTGTTGCATCAGTAGGCGCTTTATTTTCACTTTTCATTACTGTAGAATTTAGGAACCAGATGGACTGTATATCCTGAGATCTGTTCTTTCTAGGAAAGCCACTGGTCATTCCGGTGAAAACAGTGGACCTGGCATCCCTTACTCTGGATTGGTAAGGGTCTCTGTAGTCAGACCTGTACAATCAAACATACTGTACATGATATTGCATCAAAATATTTTGTAGGAAAATCCTTTTAATTATTAAATACAGATATCCGGAAGCAATCCCTCTTTTTGTTATTAGAAAATACTGTCTGAATCCGCTTTCTTTTCCATTTGCCGTCTTGTGCTGTGTATTAGTGAGGCTGACAGCATCACCCTGGGGTACTTTCCGTGCTGCGTTTCATCTTTCTGGATGCAGCACATTTGTAATGAGTAGAAGTGAGCCGGGAGTTGGAGAGGTGAATCTTCTCAGCCCTACTGTGCAGAGTCAATTAGCTGCTGAACACGATAACACACAGTCTGCACTTCTCAATTATTGATATCATCCCCTGTTTTTATCCTTCTCCCATGTGCTGACAGCAATAACCTAGTTGTGTTTTTTGCACCTGGACACGCCTGCTGCTCCTGCTGCTTGGTTTTACAGCCACTACTTTGAAGGCGAATGTGTATGAACTTTTATCTGATTTCTAACAACTAGGGAGGTGTGAACTGGAGATGTTTGTGCAACAAGCTTAGCGTTCAAGTTCTCGGTATCTCTTCTCAATATAGATATTTCCATGTAGAAGTTTCTTGTTATCAATATTTTTGTAGTTTTGTACCAAAATTGCCATTTTATGTGTGGCACCCCTGAGGCTTCAGTCGCCACAGGGTACTGCACCTCACTGAAAGTGCGATACCTATCCTGGATCGAGAGGAGGTCAGTATCGGTTCCACCACGCACAAATTCATACAGTCAGGTTGCCCTCCCCAATGGGGACTGGGCTAGGGTCGGGTCTTAAGGCAGTCAACAAACATGGGGAGCCGCCACCCACTAGTGACAGTGAACCAGGGGAGGAGCAGCCACTAGAGGGAGTTAGGAGCACACTTGACAGTTAGAGAGTTCTCCAGCAGGAGAGGACAGGAGTGGACGGGTTTTCGGTAGCTCCTGTGGGACATAGGAGTTAATATGGTCGCCGAGGGGAGAGCTTCACTGCTCCCTCGGGACTGGCATTGTGAAGGGTGCAGAACCCTAGGGTGGAACAGACTTCATATTGTACTGCCAGAATCTGCAAGACAGGGGGATTGTATGTTCCTCTGGTCCTCACAATTTCCAGGAGCACAGAGGCACAGAGGGTTCAAAGTCGCGATCAAGGTGAGGCCCCATCACGGACCCGCGTCACCTGCATATGGTACGGGAGTAAACACTACTGGAATCGGGCTCCCCAAGTAGCTTCAAGCCGTAGGGATCCATCTTTTAAAGCGCAGGAAGGAAGGGCCCATGGACTACCACACCAGTTCTGACATCCAAAGGATCCGGCATCGGCTGGGGCCCATGACGGTAGTGACCGTCACCCTCAGGGCAGCACTTAGACAGTGAGTAAAAACCTGGAACCGCAACTACTGTGTCCGTCCCCTTCATTGCCAGCGCCGTCGACCCGTGCTTCGGCGCTCACGGCCACTACTACCCCCATCATCCTCTCTGGGGCCTAGCTTCATCTTCGGGAAGCTAAACCATCCCTGCTGCGACATCACCCGCCCCAGAGAACAGCGACTGCAGCGGCAGCTAATCCCTGGCCATATACCACAGGTGACGTCACAAGATAACTCCCAACATCCTCCACCACCCATCCTCATCCCCTTTTATTTGTACACCTCGGGGCCATAAAGTCGGGCAGGGCCACCCGTGATATCCCGGTCCCAACATCACCGGCCCCGCGATGATTAAGAGTTTAACCCCTGCCCCGTGGATGCTACATATATATTAACTGAGCCTGGGAATAGTTTTATTTATTTATTTTTATTTGTTTTATTCACTTATGTAGCACTATTAATTCCAAAACTATTTACAGATGTGAAAATCACTGTCCCCATTGGGGCTCAGAATCTAAATAGTTTTGAATACATTAACCTGTTGATATAAGTATCATGGAAGGTTTTAATTTTGTTCTGCAGGCAGATAACTCTCCCCATAGAGAACACATGAATTCTCAGCCAGACATTAATGTTTATGAGCTAGTCAGAAGAGATTGCTGTTGGTTGAATGTGCATGGGTTCAACAATTTTCTAAGGTGTATGTGGGCTGTAAAGAGTATAAACACCTTTGACATGGAAACAATTATTTTTACATATGTTTGTGGTTATCTGAAGTTAAACATAACCTGCCAGAAGGTTTTCCCTATGTAAGCTGAAGACAGCATGCTGCAAGGGTTAACATATAGATTCCAGCCAGACATCTCTTATCAGCAAGTGTGTTAGATTAGAGGAGATCTTCCGCCCACGCCGACTCTAGCTTCAACTGTGTTGGTCTGTAAGCTGTGGTTCCCACATTTGCTGGAGAAAGTGTTGCTGTGTGCTTGGTGGTGTTGTGGAGTTAACCATTGTCTTATTGTTTCCACCCTGCTCTTGTTTTCCTCCTAATTTGTTATTGTCTTACACCTCTGTGTGTGTGTACTGTGTGGCAGAATTTTGGTTTCCCCTATTTATCTATTTCTGTGGTTAAATCACACTCCTGTCTCGGTCCCCCCAGGGGGGGGGGGATATAGGATCAAGGCTGGTCAGGAGTAGGGCCAGGGAGGAGAATCAGACATCCCAACTATTAGGGGTATCTCTGAGAATAAGGATAGCACAGGTCTTTCCTAGTCTGTGAGCCAGCTTAGGGACCCCAATTTAGTTGAGAAGTAATGATTTTGGACTTTTATAATATTGGCAATTAATTTTTAAAAAACATTTCTATACGTTGAATAACTCCTCTAACAAAAATGACATTTACTTATGAATTCTGCTTTGTGCTTTTGTCTACTTTAGCGCATCCCTGTTTGTGTTCCCCTCAATCTGGAGACTAATTATGAACTTCTGTACCTGGCAGAACAATTCACAGGGATACCCGTAGTGTATCTGAGATTCAAACTACCTGATGTTACACGGTAAGTAAAAGAAACTACTGATTTCACATTTTCAGTACTGGTTGTAGGTCCCAGTGACTTCCACTTACTGATTCTGCTATGCTAGAAACATGACAGTTCCCGGTGTTGTCATATGACCCAAGTGTGGCGCTGGCTAATTGAACGGCTCATTACAGTAGATAAGCCACCCCGCTTATTCATTTATGCATTTCTTGTGAACAAGGAGGGGTCTGCTTTGGCTACTGATATGAGCAGTCAGCCAGCCACTTTTGGAAAAACATTGATGATGTGCAAACACAGAAACTTTTGTCCTGTGTGTAACAAAATCTGGAATTGATGGGAAATTAGGACTTTAGAGGAGTGTTGCTAAAACCTGGACCTGAAGAAGTAATGTGTATTTATATCAGGAACACATTTATAGTTTTGGACAACCCCTTATTAATAGTGACCAAGCTTGTTATATCTTACTTGTCTGAGAATAAACCATCATGAAGGCGTAACATAACGCTGGAATACGTTGTCTTGGATATTTGTTATTTTCCTACCAGCAATCTATATTTAGTGCTTTTAAAATTAATAAATAAAAATTGGATTTTTTTTAAAGAATAAGTAGACACCTTTATAATTATCCATCTGGATCCGCTGGAGCTTTTCCAACTGTTTATCATGTTTAGAAGAGGCTTCCTTCTGGGATGATAGCGATGCAGACTAATTTGATGCAGTGTATGGTGTATAGTCTGAGCACTGACAGGCTGACGCCCCACACCCCTGTAAGCTCTGCAGTAATGCTGGCAGCACTCATATATCTATATGAAAAGACAACCTATGGATATGACGCTGAACATGTGCACTCAACTTCTTTGGTTAACCATGGCGAGGCCTGTTCTGAGTGGAACCTGCCTTGTTAAACTGCTGTATGGTTTTTGCCAACAGTGTTAATTTGAGCTACAGCACTGGAGCCATCGTAATTATAGCTTCGGACATCTTTATGTAGGGCAACAATTCTTTTTTTCAGGTCCTCAGGGAATTCTTTGCCATGAGGAGCCATATTAAACTTCCAGTGACCAGTATGAGAGAGTAAGGTGATTCCCTGCAGGATATATAATAAAAAACAAACATGCGACCCCAATCTCAGTGAGTTATCAAAGCGGCTCTCTGGTGCCCTATAAATGAAGTTTTATGCACTCACCTTTTGCCACAAAACTTCAAGATTATATGATTTTTCCAAAGCCTCTTTACACTTCTAATGTTTATCCGGGTCTGCTGCTTGCCTTAAATAGATCATCCAGCCACGGATTCCCACAGGTGAAAAGGTTAAAAATGGAGTGAATCAATTCTATAGTGGCCGCGCCCCCCGTAGTGATGATTTTGAAACCTCTTGTCCACAATTATTATTCAAAAAACATTAAACATACAGAAATAAAAAACAGATACAATGCGTTTCGGTAGAAACAACCGTCTTCCTCAGGTATCTAAGTAAAATACATCTAACTTTCTATTTTATAGATGAAAAATGCAATTTGCTGGGTATTCAAATAAGGGTGTGGATATAACCACACCTGTGTAATCAGTTTCTTTGTTCACTTCAACTATAGTGGTTCATTTCAAGCAAAAATCCCCAAGCAATAAAACATGTAAATAATCACTTTAAAAAATCACTTTAAAAAATCACTTAAAGAAAGTGCTTTTAAATTAGGGATTCTTTAAGTGATTTTTTATGTGATTTTGTAAAGTGATTTTTTATGTGTTTTGTTGCTTGGGGATTTTTGCTTGAAATGAACCACTATAGTTGAAGTGAACAAAGAAACTGATTACACAGGTGTGGTTATATCCATACCCTTATTTGAATACCCAACAAATTGCATTTTTTATCTATAAAATAGAAAGTTAAATGTATTTTTACTTAGATACCTGAGGAAGGCGGTTGTTTCCACCGAAACGTGTTGTATCTGTTTTTTATATCCGTATGTTTAATGTTTTTTGAACAATAAATTCCAATTGTGGACAAGAGGTTTCAAAATAATCACTAAGGGGGGCGCGGCCACTATAGAATTGATTCACTCCATTTTTAACCAGTATGAGAGAGTGTGTGAGTGATAACACCAAATTTACCACACTGCTGCCCATTCACACCTGAGATATTGTAACATGACTCAGTCACATGACATTGAGGAGGGCAATGGCTAACTGGGCACAATTTGTCCATTTTCAATAGGGGTGTACTCACTTTTGTTGCCAGCAGTTTAGACATTAATGACTTTGTGATTAGTTAGTCTGGAGTTTTCCCAGAGTTGCACATGGCCCACAGAGAAGAAGCACAAATATTAAATTGATATTACATGGTATATTGTTTGTCAAATTTGGACATATAAAAGCAGGTCAAGAATAAGAGGAAAAGCCTCCTAAGGGAAAGGATCAAATATTCTTGCTTTGTTGCAATAGTTTAGACAATGTGAATTAACATTGTTCAGATGAATCAAACTGATTTGCTAAGAGAGGGATAGTTGGTGAAATTTCTGCTATAAAATCTGCAGCAAATATGTGAACATTCCCTTAATACAGCTGTTAAAGGGAACCTGTCAGGTCCAATATGCACCCAAAACCATGAGCAGTTCTGGGTGCATATTGCTAATCCCTGCCTAACTGTCCCTGTATGCACTAGAATAGATAAAGAGAACTTTACAAAAAGTGTTTCTAAAGATCTTTTATCGTATGCTAATGAGCGCAGGGACTAGTCCCCTGGGTGTTAGTTTCCCTGGCTAGTCGGCTCAATTAGCATGTTAGTATTCCCCTGTGAGTGTGCTAACATGCTAATGAATGTACAGTGTCAGAGGATGATCTCACTCACCTCTTCACCTCCATCGCCACCCGACACTGGATTTCATCTCAGTGCGCATGACCCCGTGTTTTTGTCATGTGAACTATGAAGCCGGGTGTACATGCCCTGGCTTCAAACTAAAGTAGTGCGCATGACCCAAACTCTGGGGTCATGTGCACTGAGCCGAAATCCCACGTCGGATGCGATGGCAGTGGAGAGGTGAGTGAGATCATCCTCTGACACTGTACATTCATTAGCATGTTAGCACACCCACAGGGGCATACTCACATGCTAATGGAGCTGGCTAGCCAGGGGAATTAATGCCAAGGGTTTAGTCCCTGCGCTCATTAGCATGTTAAAGATCTTTAGAAATACTTTTTGTAAAGTTCTCTTTATCTATGCTAGTGTATACAGGGACAGTTAGGCAGGGATTAACAATATGCACCTAGAACTGCTTGTGATTCTGGGTGCATATTGGACCTGACAGGTCCCCTTTAACAACTATTGAGATTGTATGGCGACATAAGGGACATTTTGCATGTGGCAGGATTTTTAGATCATGCTGGAAGTTGTCGATCTACCACAGCTGGAAATCACAAGTTTGTAAGGAGCAGGTATTTTCTGTAGAGACGAGTCTCTGAAATAGTTTATTGCCAATATACGGAGTTGAATTTGATAATGAACTAGAATTAATCTCATCAGTGCTTCTCATACGATTTTTTTCACTTTGTCATTGAGGAATTCACTTTCCATGTAGGTTTTCGGCAGAGTTTGACTTCCGTACGTATGATGGAGAAGGGGTGATTCTGTATGCTGAGTCTGCTGACAGCACCTCCTGGTTTCTATTGGCTTTGAGGGATGGAAAGATTGAGATTCAGTTCAAGAACGACTTATGGACGAAAGTTACAACCGGTGGGAAAGCCATCAATAACGGACAGTGGCATATAGTAAGATGGATCTTTTTTATACTGAGTAATTTTAAATTACTATTACAACACAAGAAAAAATAACACATTTTTAACACACCGTTTAGTGGCCATTACCAAGAATTGGTGCTGATCTGCAGTACCCACTAAAAACCATGTACTGAGCTGTAACACTTCGTAAAGGTTTTGAAGATACCGCAGCTGATCGGTTGGAGGTGTCATGTGTTGAAAACATGATCTGTTTGGGGAGTTGTGAGGATTGGAGTTTGAAAAACAATGCCATAGACAAAAACTTCCAATTGATTGTACAAAAAATTTCAAGAAAAACATTTTTTAGCTCATCCTCCCAAACCTGTCAGTTATGTTCAAGGCAGCTGACCTTTCTGCTTACGCTTCATCCCAGCTCCATATATGTCATGCGTTGTCCAGATCCGCACACGTGGGCTACTACTATGGCATCATACTCTTTTCACATCGCAGAGACCGACAGGCAACCACGTCTATCCTAAGGGATACTTTGCACGTTGCGACATCGCTACTGCGATCTCGTTGGGGTCAAATTGAAAGTGACGCACATCCAGCACCGGTAACGACATCGCAACGTGTAAAGCCTAGATGCACCGATAAACGATCGTAAAAGCGTCGTAAATCGGTGATCTGTGTAGTGTCGATCATTTTCATAATTTCGCTGCAGCGACAGGTACGATGTTGTTCCTCGTTCCTGCGGCAGCACACATCGCTGTGTATGAAGCCGCAGGAGCGAGGAATATCTCCTTACCTGCGTCCCGCCTGCAATGAGGAAGGAAGGAGTTGGGCGGGATGTTTATGTCCCGCTCATCTCCGCCCCTCCGCTTCTATTGGCCACCTGCTGTGTGATGTCACTATGATGCCGCACGACCTGCCACCTTAGGAAGGAGGCGGGTTGCCGGCCAGAGCGATGTCGCAGGGCAGGTAAGTGCGTGTGAAGCTGCCGTAGCGATAATGTTCACTACAGCAGCTATCACAAGAAATCGCATCTGCGACGGGGGCGGGGACTATTGCGCTCGGCATCGCTACAATCGGCTAGCGATGTCGCAGCGTGCAAAGTACCCCTACGTGCTCATCTCGGCTGGGCGTCGGCTGAGTTGTTTCACTGCTCCCAGCCATGCAGGAGTTAATTCTTTTTTGAGCAATATGCTACTCTTCTGAGAGTCAGGTTGCTGATTACCTTCCACAGCTGGTCTTCTATTTAAAGCTGAGGAGAGTAGTAGGAAACTGCCAAAGATAGCATCTGCTTAGCTGTTGCAATATCCCGGTGTCCATGTTCATCTTCTGTTTGGTGACTAGAAACTTGTTGTCTGCGCTGTATGAAAGCTCTTTGGTGTGACTTTCTCCTTCCCCTTTAGTTTTTCCCCTCTGGTGTCTTTTTGTCTCCATTCTGTGTATATTTGCGGTGTGCGTGAATTTCAGTTTTACCCCCTTGCCTTTGTCTTTTGGGAGGTTTATTACTTTGTGTCCTGCCCAACCCTGGGTTGGGAGTGTGGAGCTATTAGGTCAGGGCCTGGCAGGAGACAGGGCCCGGTCTGGGAAGCAGATTTCTCTACCTTCAAGAGTACCTCTTGGGGGAGGGTGAGTGAAGTGGTCCCAGTCTTGGGGCTAGCATAGGTCTCCCTGTGTCCCCTAGTCACTTGTGACAATATATCCCCATCATTACCAAGGAAAGGGGATCGTAAAATATAAAGGTATTTTTTCAACTACTTTTTTTACACTAAATTACATGTTTTATGCTCATAATTTTGCCAAAACGTAGGACAAAAATAATAATACATCGCAAAACTATAGAGAACCTCAGGTACTCACTCTGGATCTGTGCTTACATGCTTGTCATCATCATTTACACTATATTCACTTCTCCGTTCACCTTTTGTCCCTTTTTTCTAGGTGTCCGTGGAGGAACTAGAAAACAGTATCAGTGTTAAGATTGCAAAGGAAGCTGTTATGAATATCAACAACCCCAAATATCTGTTTAAACCCATGAATGGTATTCTGGAAACCAAAGTCTACATTGCAGGATTACCACGGAAAGTAGAAAATCTCATTAAACCGGTAATTTTAAGGAATGTCTACACTGTAATCCTCTTAATTATAAATAACTTAATTGACTGCATACCAAATATAAATGAGCTGGAATTCCCTCAGAATCCATGGTAGCCGCTTATTCACCCAACTAGTCCTGCCTTCATGTCCTTCTTGTATACTGCAGTATAATGGATTCGCTCTCTTTGTTTACACTATCAAAAGCCGTTCACTAACTCCTCTCCCTCTGCCGACTGATCCTATTACTTTTCAAAAAGTAGAAGAGCGGCAAATGTAGGAGTGGAACATGACTGCAGGATCAGACTACACAGGGTTTGTTTGTAGTCTGTGACCATGGAGACGCACAGTTTTTCTATAGTTGGTGTAGACAGACACATAACACTTGAATATTTACATCAAAACCACTTACAAATGTTTATTTTTCATTTTTAGATGAGGCACATGGCACATCTAATTTAGTTAATGGGTGCAATGGTTCGGGTCTAGAGCCGTAACCATAAGCAAATAACCATGCAGTCCAAAGACAACTGTGATACGTGTATTAATTCCAAAAAATTCAATCAAGTAAATGAAATGAAGATGTTTCGGTTGGTTAGACCTTCAGTACACAAGCTGGAGGTGTACAAATTGTATGGGACGCTGGCAATAATGTATAAAGCGGTGTCCACCACTTGCAAGGACTCTTGGGGCTCTGCAAATGGAGTCCACAAAAAAGATTCATTTCATCTTCAACTTGCTTAACTGTTCACAATAACAGTAATTTTGACAAGAGGTGCCCAAACTTTTGCATGCCACTGTAACACTACCAAATTCCTCCACTCACATATGGCCATAGCTATTGCTGTTTTTGTCATAATTATATTATAGATTAACCCTCGATTAGATGGATGCATTCGTGGATGGAATTTAATGAATCAAGGAGCCCTGGGGGTAAAAGAAGTTATTCAAGAAAAGCAGAGCAAGCACTGTCTGGTTTCTGTGGAGGAAGGTTCCTATTATCCCGGTGGAGGAGTGGCTCAAATTTATGTAAATTACAGTAAGTCATTTGATGTGCAGGAATTAGTTGTGGTGAAGATCGTAGCCATCCAATAATACTGTATATTTGATTTCTATATTTCATTGTAGCTGATGCCACAACAACTGAAGAAGATTGGTTAGTAAATGTTACACTAAACATTCGGTCGTCTACAAGCACTGGGGTGATGTTTGCCCTGGCTAAGGAGGAGACCATCCCTCTAGCATTAGCTATTGAAGATAATTCTTTGGACATTGTACAAGTAAGTTTTATCTTTACATGTGTAGTTGTAGATTTCATGTTGTAGCAGAGTTTAAAAGGGTTTAGACATTATCCATAGCTACTTCTGTTTAATAGGTTTTTAGTCCTCACTAGTTCTTACTTTCTGGTTCTGTTTCGAAAGAGAAGAAATGTCCCATGAGCCAGTCACTGGTTGAGGTGGCTCACTTCTGCAGCCTGTGATTAGATCAACCATTTCCATTTTGTTGTAACAGAACCAAAAAGTAGAGCCTAGCAAGGATCAGGTAAGCGTGGAATGGGAGCTGTGGGGAGTGGTGGGAGTTAGAGTGAGTATTACTTCTTTACTTTTTTTAACTAGTCCAAGCTAAATTTCTGTGCGAATCAATTTACAGGGTCTGGTCCAGCAGCCACGTCTGTTGCCACTGCCCTACAGCTCTGAGAACCACCTACACCTGCACCCATGGCTCATCTTTTGACTAGCTGGGCTGTCGTGACATCATCTTTGCTGTGTGACGCAGATATAATGACACGTCAGGCAATCTCATAGAATTATAGAATGGCAGAATTGGAAGGCACCTCAAAGGCCATCGGGTCCATCCCCCTGCGAGTGCAGGTTTTCCTACATCATCCTAGCTACACGTTAATCCACCTTCCACTTGAACTTTTTCATTGATGGAGAGCTCACTAGCTCCCATGGCCGCTTGTTCCACTCTCTGACTTCCCTCACTACCTCTCGTGGTTGCCTGTTCCACTCTCTGCCCTCACTACCTCCTGTGGCCGCTTGTTCCACTCCCTGACTGCCCTCACTACCTCCGGTGGCCGCTTGTTCCACTCTCTGACTGCCCTCAGTACCTCCCATGGTAGCCTGTTCCACTCTGACTGCCCTCACTACCTCCGGTGGCCGCTTGTTCCATTCTCTGACTGCCCTCACTACCTCTTGCGGCAGCCTGTCCCACTATCTGACTATCCTCACTGTCAGAAAGTTTTTCCTAATGTCTAATCTGAATCTCCTTCCCTTTAGTTTCATCCCAATTCTTCTTGTACTTCCTTGTGCTAATGAGAATAGGGTGGTTCCCTCTGCACTGTGACTGCCTTTCAGCTATTTGAAGACTGCTATAAAGAAAAGAACTGTGGATGCCAGGATGTAGGTGGTGACTCTTATGGCTTCCGTCCAGTGACCACAGTTGAGGTCAATGGACTGAGTTCTGTGAATCAATTTACACCAAGTCTACATCAAGCCCCTTACACATTTTTTTTTCCATTTTATGAACCCTTTTAAGGGAATCTGTCACCGAGTTTTTGCTACTTCATCTGAGAGCAGCATAATAAAGTGGCAGAGACCGTGATTCCAACGATTTATCACTTTGTTTTCTGGGTACAGCAGTTGTGACACAATCACTGTTTTTAAATGTAATAATAGCAGAGCTCAGAAAGCTAACTCCGCCTACACCACATCTCTCTGTGTACATTGTATATTGACAGTAAGCTGCTAATCATTGTGGTTGGACAAAGTCTCCCCTGTGCAACTAGTCTGGGCAGTGATAATCTTCTACTGATAAAACACTCATTACATTGAGAGAACAGCCTAAGTGACACATTATTGAAATCAGTGTCTCAGCCCCTACATCATGCTGTCCTCACATTACGTAGCAAAAACCTGCTGACAGATTCACCTTAAAGTAAATCACAGAATAATAAAAGAAAAAAGATAATCCATTAATTCCATATTATTCCATTAATTTGTTACCTGGTGATGCAGAAGTCCTGTTACTCAAGCATGTAACAAAAATTCAAAAATTGTCAAAATCACTGACACGGGATCTGGGGAATACATGCCAGATCTTGGACTGTATTATATATATATATATATATATATATATATATATATAACTACTTTTATTTAAGGTATTCCTATCATATAGCTACTGTGTGTATTTCCCCCCACAGGATATTATTGTCAGCATTCACAGCATTACAGTGGCACGACTCACAACGAAAAGAATATGTACCGACAAGAATCTGTCCATAAGTTTTACAGCTACAAAGTCCACTGTGGAAATAACCTCCAGTTCCTACACTGAAATTAATTACATAGGCAAGGAAGAAATGAAGAAACAGCTGGTCATTTTGGACCAGTCAATGAGAGGCCAAGTGGATACGTATTTAGGAGGCATTCCTGGTATGTTCATATCTCTGTACTCACCCACAATTTCCCTTTATTTGCAATCGATATCCGCATTACCCTTTGTAGCTTTCTGGTTCGTTACTAGAGGCTAAATATCTTGTATGGCTTCTTTATACCTTTGATTTCTTGTAAGGCCCCCATACACATGAAACAAGTCAGGAGAACCCCAACAGATGATGTCAGGGAAAAGGAGGATCAAGAAAGTTACATTTCAACACCCTTTGTTCTCAAGGGAGATATGACACTTCCAGAGTTGTCCTCCAGCAGCTTATTCCCCTCTCTCCATCCAGGACACATGAAATTTCACCTTAACTAAATTTTCACATGTATGAAGGAGGATGGGGACAAATCTGTTGGGCAAATGAGCAGTTCACATATAGCTATTGAAGCAGGCGCACCTTTAAACATTTTCTATAGGATTCTAAAAGGGCAGATTGGAATGAAAATAGTGGTAAATAGTAGTGAACTATGTTGAGCTGGTAAATCCTATAAAAAAAATATTTCTGGACTTATGTCTATCACCTGCTTAACATCTCCAGCCCAATTTAACACTGTCCTGCTTGGAATGATTAAGCCCAGTGGGATTAAAGGGGTTACAGTTCAGGAGCACGACACTCCCCTGCCTCCTAGCCTTTGCTTGCCCACGAGCGCTGTGCTCTTGATGATTAACAGTCCAGAAAAGTGCTTTCCAATTGCTACAAGTAGAGATAAGTTGCCTCTGTGGCATCAGATTAGTGCAGATGAACTGAAGTTGATCAAATCCACTGATCTGGCAAGCTTTAGAGCAGTGCTACAAGATCTGTTCAACAGACCTTAGCTTTTAAAGCGACCCAACCAGCAGCATTTTCATATATAAAATAAAGCCAGTGTTATACTGGCACTAGGATGCAGAATCTAACCATACCTTATTTTCAGACATTGGATGTTTTATTTAAAAAATATGGGCAAGTAAAGTTCCAGCAATGCACTTCTATTTGATTGACATGTGCAACAGGAAGGGAATATATGGGTCGGGTCTAGCTATCTATTCCTGCCCCCTATCTGTCTGCCTGCGCCAGAATTAATGTCTATGAGGGTGACAGGGGTGGGAATAGATAGCAAGACCCAACCCACATATTCCCTTCCTGTTGCACCTGTCAATCAAATAGCAGTGCATTGCTGGAACTTTACTTGCCCATATTTTTTAAATAAAACATCCAATCTCTGAACAAAAGGCATGCTTAGATTCAGCGTACTAGCACCAGTATAGCACTGGCTTTACTTTATATATGAAAATCGTGCTGGTTGGTTCCCTTTAAGCTCGGCACCCCTTTCCTTGGAAATCAGCTACCTTTCTTAGTGGGGACCAGTATCTTAGAAAATTAAGGGTAAACTATAAAATTAACAATCTCTCTGTTTATGAGAATGGAATGGATATTTAATAAGAGGTAAACTGTAAAATAGTTTGTTTTTACAAGGACTTTACAATTTTATCTGTTAAAGAATTGGAGAATAACCCTTCAATGATTCTGATAGCCCTCGCTCCATACAGAATATCTGCACTTCTAATTGCATTGTAATTGGTAATAGTTTAGACAGGTAATTTGTGAGCCTTACTAAAGGAAATAGATTCCAAGACCGGACTGCTGAATTTTTTTGTGCCCAGTATTGTGTCAGTGTCTGAGCACATCGATAGTGGGGACAATGTCGCAGACTACCAAAGGGGGCTGTGTAGTGTAGTCTGTGAAACTGTGCAGAGCTGTTTTTGCAAAAATTAAGAGCGGAATGGAGATCATATATATTTATGTATAATGCTCATTGTGAGCTGGAAAAAAAATATCTAACACAGAATATTTACAAAGTGATTTATTACTAAACAATAAACATTCACTCTGTCACGGGGAACGGATAACAGGACTGGAACACCTAAGCTGACCCTCTGATTGAAGAACCCTGTGCTGTCCCTCAGCTCAGAGGTACACAGGATGGTAGCGAGGTCTGAGTTGCCAATGTGACCCTAACTTCTGTCCAAGCCCTGACGTTACTCCCCTCCCCAACCTCCACCCGATGGTTGAGCCAGGACCATAAACACAAATCCTACAACTAAATACACACAGGGGAAAGCAACAACTCGAACACACGGCAATCACACACAGAAGAGTGACTAGACGTGCACAGGGGAAAGCAACATAAAAATGGGGAGTAAACAGACAACTGGGAAACTTCCAAACAGTACAATCAGCACACCACATACTGCTGCAGTCAGCCCCAATGCTGCAGCCAACACCGCAAGTCGCAGAGAGGACTCTTGCAGCTCCTTTCACCTCCAGGCCAAGCTTCCAACTGAATGAGAATAACCGGCACCCTCTGCTGCGAGCAGAGGGTATATTTAGGGAGGTGGGGTTGTCTCAAACCGGAAACACCTGAAGAGGTGAAGACATGCTTGCTGGAAGGGAATGCAAACATTAACCCTCTCCTAGCCAAAGGAAAAGGAATACATTTAATGTGCAGAGTCTCAAAGAAAAGAGACTGTGGCCCAGCACCTGTCACTAATCTCTACAATAGAGAGATGACTGTGGTACACTCTAGGCCCCCATGCTTTGTTTAAGCATTCATGTCATATGGATGTGCTGTGAATGCCTAACAGTGAAGGGGGGCTGCAGACTTTGTATTAGCACCTAAGTCTTCTGTTAATAACGCTGTCTCTTATTGTTAGATATCCCAGTTACGGCTACTCCAGTCTCCGCCTTCTACGTCGGCTGCATGGACGTCACCATTAATGGAAATCTGATTGATCTGGATGATGCTCTGCTCAAGCAAAATGACATTCGATCACATTCCTGTCCTTTCATTTCATAGAGAGACTTTTCATATTATTTTTTACATTTTTGTAGCATCTACTACTGAATTACCCGACTTCTGAGGCTGACAAGAGATGTGCCAGAATTGCGTGTGCTGTTTTTAATACTCTGTATTTTATCGAGTGCCGAACATAACTCATTTATATTTTCAATGTTATCAATATCAAAAGGACAAACGAGAAATGTGTAGTATTCCATTTATACAAGATAAACGTTTTATAGAATTTCTTTGGTTTCTTTTATGTTTTCTATGATGTTCTATGGCATCTCTGGGGCCAATCAGTCGGTGATCAAAAGTTCTGACTTTGGTGGAATAGCCAAACAAAAAAGTACTCATTCCTGGGTGATTTCATTTTTATATCACTTCTTGTAAATGGGCCTTTAATCATTCTTCACTTTTACCTATGAAGCTTTGTTGGTGAATCTAGATATTCAAGTTAGTTAAAACAATCCCCTTTCTAATGCCTCATTCACACGTCTGTACAACACACACACACACACACACACACACACACACACACATATTTTGCACGGATGTGTTGAAGGTGCGCATGGCCCTCCGTGTGCCAAGATTTTAGCACACGTGTTCTCTGTGATAGCACACGGAGATTAGGTACTTTTTACTCACCTGCTGTCTCCGACGCTGCTGCTTCTGGGTCCACGGTGTAGCAAATATTCATGAGCATAATGAGCGGGACCCAGCAGCAAGTGACAGCAGCACCGAAGACAGCAGTGCTGGAGACAGGGGAGTATAGAAAACAATTTTACTTCAAAGACACGTGTTTTCTCTGGTACGTGTCACACTGATGTCACTCAGATCACATCAGTGTGTGGTACATGTGACATCAGTGCTGCCAGAGAAAAACACACCTGTCTTTGTGCTGAACACATGGACACGCGGCCATACGTCCGTGAAAAAACACTGATGTGTGCGCAGACCCACTTATTTTAATGGGTCTGCGTATGTTCGTGTCTCTGGTATGTATGAAAACAGACGTCACACATACTGGAATCACGGACATGTGAAAGGGGGTCTTATATGGCTCTCTATATATTCTGTTCTCATAATTTTAAGACGTTGTCCTGGAATAGATAAAAATGACTGCCTTCTTCCGCAAAAAGTGCTGCACCTATCTACACGTTGTGTATTTTGTTACAGCCCTGTTCCAGCAAAGAGAATGGGGTTGAATTGCAATACCACACAGTGTATGGACAGCTGTGGTGCTAGGGTAGAAGTAACGATTTTCTAATCCTGGGAAAAAAAAAGATTTATAGGGTCTCTGTCAGCACAGAGTGACTATTCAAAAAAATAAAGGTGCTCGGTGCACCATGGTGGGGCCAAATATTAAAGTGCAACTTCACACCTGCTTGTACTCCATTCATCTCCTCCTTTCTCTGGCTCTATGAAGCTGAAGCTGTCAATAAAAGGGGGAAAGGTGGAGGTAGAGGGGAAAAAAGCAGGTGGGAAGGTGCTCCTAAATGTTTAGCCACACCATGATGCACCAAATGCCTGTGCTTGGTTTGAATTATTCATCTGTGGAAGAGAAAGCGCACATAGGGTCTTACCAGGTATGAATATTGATATTGTTCCTTTGTTTTTGTCCTGATGAAGAAGACGGATATGTCTTTGAAACGCGTTGATCTGCATCTAATCCTTTTTTATCCCTATTGTGCTTGGTTTGAACAGTCATTATCTCCTAATAGAGGCCCTTTATATATGCAAATACAATCACTGAACGCACCAAGAATTGGAGAACAATAGGTTGCAGCATGTCATGTACCTGTTCTTAAATATGCTTTGGACAAATGGGACTTCATATTTGCACTGGCAAAAAAAAATCTCACATAGGCTATATGACAATGTAATACAACCATCATCTTATAAGGTGAGTAATCAGAGGGCAATGATGAGGTCAGTGGTCCAGGCTTATAATGTGGAATTCTCCAAAGTAAGGAAATAATAGGTGGACGTGGAGAAGTCATCACAAGACAGAGAGTCAGATCATTCACTTCAAGAAAATAGAATAGAGAATAGTGTAGATCTATGGTACTAAGGAAGATAAGGGGAAGTATATACAGTATATCATAAAAGTGAGTACATCCCTCATAATTTGTTGGTGAATATTTTATTATGTTTTTTCATGGGATAACACTGAAGATCTGACACTTTGGTATAATATACAGTAGTCAGTGAACAGCTTGTATAACAGTGTAAATTTGGTGCCCTCTAAATAACTCAACACACAGCCATTAATGTTTAAACTTCTAGAAACAAAAACTAGTACACCCCTAAGTGAAAATGGTCAAATTGTGCCCAATTAGCCATTTTCCCCGCATTAGACATATGCTCATGTGGCTCATTAGTGTTACAATGTCTCAGGTGTGAATGAGGAGCAGGTGTTACATTTGGTGTCCCACACAATCTCTCCAATCTCTCATACTGGTCATTGGAAGTTCAGCATGGCTCCTCATGGCAAAGAATTCCCTGAGGATCTGAAAAAAAGAATTGTAGCTCTACATAAAGATATCATAGGCTATCAGAAGATTGGCAACATCTTAAAACTGAGCTGCAGTATGATGGTCAAGAGCTTACAGGGGTTTAACAAGAACCGGGCCTCGCCATAGGTGATCAAAGAGGTTGAGTGCACGTGCTCAGCATCATATCCAGAGGTTATCTTTTCATAACAAATGTGTGAGTACCACCAGCATTGCTGCAGAGGCTACCGGGGTGAGGGGTCTGACTTTCAGTGCTCAGACCATACACCGCACAACTGCATCAAATTGGTCTGCATGACTGTTGTCTCTGAAGGAAGCCTCTTCTAAAGATAATGCACAAGAAAGCTTGCAAACAGTTTGCTGAAGAGAAGCAGACTAAGGGTGGGTTTACACGCTACGATATCGGTCCCGATATCGCTAGCATGAGACCTGCCCCCATCGTTTTTGCAAGAGGGGCATATTGCTGCCCGTCGCGCACAGAATCGCGCACAGAATCGCGCACCCCCGTCACATGTACTTACTTGCCCTGTGACGTCGCTGTGACCGGCGTATCGCCTCCTTTCTAAGGGGGCGGTCCGTTCGACGTCACACCGACATCACTAAGCGGCCGCACAATGAAAGCGGAGGAGCGGAGATGAGCGGAACAAACATCTTGCCTATCTCCTTCCTTCTGCATTGTGGCCGGCGGCAGGTAAGGAGATGTTCCTCGTTCCTGCGGCGTCACACGTAGCGATGTGTGCTGTCGCAGGGACGAGGAACAACTACATCCCAGCGACAGCAGCGATAATTGGGAGTGGACCCCCATGTCAACGAGGAGCGATTTTGGACGTTTTTGCAACGATCCAAAATCGCTCCTAGGAGTCACACACAACGATATCACTACAGCGGCCGGATGTGCACCACGAATTCCGTGACCCCAACGAGATCGCTGTAGCAAAATCGTAGCGTGTAAAGCCCGCTTAAAGATATGGATTACTGGAACCATGTCCTCTGGTCTGATGAGAACAAAATACATTTATCTGGTTCAGATTGTGTCAAATGTGTTTGGCAGCAACCAGGTGAGGAGTACAAGTGTGTCCTACCTACAGTCAGGCATGGTGGTGGGAGTCCAACATGATAACGACTCCAAACACATCACCAAGATGACCACTGCATTGCTAAGAAAAGTGAGGGTGAAGGTGTTGGACTGGCCAAGCATGTGTCAGGGGGTATACTCACTTTTGTTGCTAGCGGTTTAAACATTAATGGCTGTGTGTTGAGTTGTTTAGAGGACACCAAATTGACACTGTTATACAAGCTGCACACTGACTACTGTACATTGTTTCAAAGTGTCATATAGTCAATGTTATCCAATGAAAAGATAATAAAATACTTAGGGGTGTACTCACTTTTGCGATATACTGTAGATTGAATAGCTTGTTGCCTGAATTGGTCTGTGGGCTACTGTAGGGGTTGTAAGAGTTGTGAATGTGATGAACAAATCTTTTATAACACTTTTATTTTTACATTATTCACTGGTTATCAATTTGATTTTTTGGATTTTTTTTTTCCAATAGTTTATGAAAAAATCACAGAGAGACTTTTCTTTTACAGACAGATATAAAACCATAATAAATCATTATCATTATAAGTTATACATGTCCCATAATTATAATATGAAGACATTGTCTGAATTCATTGTAAACTGTAAAATAATAATTACAGCCAAAATATTTTTTTATAATATTCTTCATCTTCAATATAATCACAGAATTTTTTTATGTACAGGGCAAAAAAGTGTCCTATTTTTACAAACTGTCCTTGAATTTCTGGACGGTTTACAACCCTGGTTACATACATATTCATATCTAGAAAATAAAAAGTGTTGCACTTTCTCAAACTAAAAAAAGTCTCCAGTCGTGGTCAAAAGTTTTGAGACTGACACAAAATTTATTGTTGACAAATTTTATTGCTTTAGTTTTTATATTAGCAATTTGTATTAACTCTAGATTGTTAGGAACAGTGGTCAGATCAATTGCAAAAAAATCTAAGGTAATTCGTTGCTGTGAAAAATTAACTTAAATCACAAAAATCTCATTTTCACTGAATTTGAGCCCTGCCACAAAATGACCTGCTCACATAATTTCAGTGATTTTCTCGTTAGCTTAAAAGAAATTGCTAATGAGGACAAGGCAGCTGATATGAATTTAATTGGCTTACACTGACAAGTAAAAGGGTAACAATTTTTGAACTTTTGACTTTCAGGTACCATATCTTACCATTCACTACAGTTTTAAACATGAGACTACCTTTATTTTATAGACAATCAACTTGGCTATCTCACATATAAATTTGACTTGCAACTATTTAGCATATTATTAGCTATGGAGATTCTTGTCATATCACTGCATTGTTACTGTTTTGCTCCTAAAAATCTAAATTTTAACTTTTATTATTTTGTTAATATTTTGTAAATCCTCCCTTGGCATTCCACATAGCTTGAATCCTTCTGGGCATGATCTCTATTAGATTCAAGTAAAGTGCTGGGGAATATGTTGGCGCTATAGAAATAAAACTTATTATTATTATTATTATTATTCAAGCATGTCTCACCCGAAATCAGATCCCAGGTCTCTTTTACATGTTTCCAATGTTGGTGCATACTGCTCGACTCATTTGGGTGTGTATATAGCTTTTTTTTTTCAACTCTACTCACAACTGTTCGACTAGGTTGAGGTCTGAGAACTGTGGGTCCAATCCATCACCCCTACTTCATTGTCATTGAACCGTTTCTTTACCAAACTCAATGTATACTTTGGGTCATTGTCCTGCTGGAACACTATGTCGCCCTTTTCATTTCCATAGTACTCAAGTGTACATAAGTAACTTGTCTTGTAGGATACTCATATATAGCTCAGCTTTGAGACTACCATCGTTCCTGGTCAAGTATTCAACACCTTTGGCTGTTAAACAAGCCACTATCATCAGGCTTCCTACACCGAACTTGACAGTTCCTATAACGTCTCGATCTGTTAGCCCCTTTTTTACGTCCTTTTCTTCCATACCCATTTGTACCCATCAGAGACTTGTCTATTGACTTTCATATTATCGCTCCAAATCACCCATTTCCAATCTTCTACTGCCCACTTTTTGTACTTTTCCGCAAACTCGAGCCAACTTTTATGATGACATTAAAGTCAAAACTTCTTCAACTTTTTTCGAAACACCATTCCAGACTTGTGTAACATTCATGGCACAGTGCTTACATGGTCATCTGTGATCTGACTATAATGAAGCATACGAGCGGCCTCCACTGCCGTGTTTATTGCGCTATAACTGATAGACCTTGTGATGAGCCGACTTGTTGACTCCATCTCTTGGCTTTTGAAAGGATGGATGGCTTTATTTCTTATTCTTCCAACTGTAATGACACACACCTGATGCAGTTTGGCAATTTTCTTGGCTAACAAACCGCTATTGATGAGCTGGATGATGATGCTGTTTTTTTTTTCTTATGAAATTTTCTTTATGGCTGCTCCTTGATTTGAACTCATGATCTTTTGCTTGGGAATCAACCTAGTTACACCATTTAGGGAATGTGAGAATAGATTTTCTGTAGTCTATAGGAAGAAAAAGATTTTTCCACTACCAAGAGCAAAGCAGTAACAAATGCAGTGCCATGACAGCATAACTAATTATATGCTAAATAGTTGCAAATCAAATTTATGTATGACATAGCCAAGATGATTGTCTAAAAAATAAAGGTAGTCTCATGTTCAAAGGTGTAGTGGATGGTGAGATATGGAGCCTGAAAATTAAACGTTCAAAACATTGTTACCCTTAAGGGGGCTTTACACGCAGCGACATCGCTAGCAATGTCGCTCATGAAAGCACCCGCCCCCATCGTTTGTGTGTCACGGGCAAATTGCTGCCCGTGGCGCACAATATCGCTACTACACGTCACACCAACTTGCCTTCTTAGCGACGTCGCTGTGGGCGGCGAACATCCTCTTTTCTAAGGGGACAGTTCGTGCGGCGTCACAGCGACGACGCACAGCAGGCATCCAATAGAAGAGGAGGGGCGGAGAGCAGCCACATAAAAGTCACGCCCAGCTCGTTGCCGGAGGACGCAGGTACAGTGTTGTTCGTCGTTCCTGTGGTGTCACATGTAGCGATGTGTGCTGCCTAAGGAACAATGAACAATCTGCGTCCAGCACCAGCAACGATATTTGGGAAATAGACGATGTGTCAACAATCAACGATTTGGTGAGTATTTTGCATCGTTAGCGGTTGCTCGTATTTGTCACATGCAACAACGTCGCTAACGAGGCCATTTGTGCGTCACGAATTCCGTAACCCCAACGACATCTCGTTAGCAATGTTGTTGCGTTTAATGGAGCCTTTAGGCTCGTTGTTAGTTTATAACAGCAGACTGCTTGCTTTAAAAGGGGGGGGGGGGTAATGCTTAAAAACATTGTCTTCTTCTGTTAACCATGGTTACTGCCAAAGGCACACATGCAGTCATCATTGCTTTGCATCCAAGGGACTTTATAGGCAAGGATGTTGATGCTTGTAAGAATATCACTAAAACAATGATTTATTACATCATCAAGAGCTTCATAGAGGGAGGTTCAGTTACTCTGAAGGAGGCTTAAGTATGCCCAATAAAGTCTAGAATGTGCCAGGGCCTTCTTCTAAGGAGGAATCAGCTGTGTGATAGGTTCTACACCGATGCACAGCTTATTCAGAAATTACAGCAGGCAAATTACAGGCAAAGGATTTTGGAGGCTGGCATTATGTTAAGAAGCAAAGAAGCCACTTTTCTCCAAGAAAACTATCCAAGGCAGACTAACATTCTTTAGGAAGTAAAAGAAGTGGATTGCAAAGAACGGGGGTAAAGGTTTATTCTCTGATGAGGCCACTTTCAGACTGTTTGGGACATCTGTAAGAATGATTATCCGTAGAAGAAAAGGTGAGCGCTTCAATGACTCCTGTGTTATGCCAACAGTAAAGTATCCCAAGACTATTCATGTATGAGGTTGGTTTTCATCTATGGAATGGGCTCACTCACAATTTTGCCTATGAACGAAGTAATGAATAAGAGTTTTCGCTAAATGTCCTCCAAAAGCAACACTTCCCAACAACCCAGGAGCAATTTGAAGAATGCCTTTTTCCCGGCATGATTGAGAACCATGTCACAATGAAAGACCGATAGCTAAATAGCTCGTTTAAACAAACCATTAAAATTTTGTATCCATGACCATGAAACTCCCTAGATCTCAATCCCATTGGGAACTTGTGGTCAATCCTCAAAAAGTAAATAGACAAAGAAAATTGCAGAAATTGGGACAAAATGATTAGATAAGAATGGGTTGCTATCAGTAAAGATTTAAGGTACCTTCACACAAGATCGCTGCTGAGTCATAGATTCTGTGACGCAACAATGACCTCGCCAGCGATCTTGCTACGTTTGTCACATAGCAGCAACCAGGCCCCTGCTGTTAGATCGCTGGTCGTGTCGGAATGGCGTCGTCCATTTTTTTGATCATCAAGGTCCTGCTGGGCAGGATGCATCAGTGTGTTTTACACCTTACCAATGAACTCGTTGACGACTCAGAACTCAGACACGTACCACGAAGATCGTTATATAGGTCGCTACAGTCGCTGTATCGTTGCTGCATCGTTGGGAAGATCTGACTGTTTGATATCTCACCAGTGACCAGATAGCAACGTTCCAGCGATCCTTATCAGGTCGTATCATTGTCGGGATTGCTGGAAAGACGTTAAATGTGATGGTGGCTTTAAGCCAGAAGCAGATATCCATCATGTCAAGGCAAATTGTAGAAGTTTTGAAAAATACAGGTGAACACTGTAAATACTGAGTCTTTCCCCAGAAACTTGATCTGTCAATAAACATTTAAAAACTTTTAAAATACTGATAACTTTACTACCGTAACCATAGAAATAGCTGTTTACAAGATCTAAAAACACTGAATAGCAAACATTATGAAAACCAAAATTTGCCCCCAAAATGCAAACTAAACTAAAAAAAAACAAAACTGTTATATAGCCCCTAGAAAGATTAAATCCAGAAATAGTCCAACACAAGATCCAATGATTATAATGTAGAATTCTTTATTCCAACGGTTAAAAAAAGTCCATCATAATAGAAATCTTAGAAGGTAATAAAGATTTCTACATTTTAATCATTGGATTTTGTGCTGGACTATTTCTGCATTTTCTCTATGTCAAGTTTGGCCGACTTTTGAATGTTCATGCACGGTTCAATTCCAAGGTTTCCTTCTCAACAGGTGAGCGGGATTTATTCCCCCCTCTTTTTTCTTACACCCCAGAAAGATTGTATTAGCAGTATACATTTCATAGTTATAGTTAGTTTGAAAACACTTTATATTCCATATGCGAATGAAAGAACATTGGTGCACACAGTACATGAGTGGCATCAAAGAGGAGGATAAATCGATGTTTTGTTATGGGCCTAAAGCTAAACACTTCCGGAGGTGGGTGGGCAGTATTTTTTTTAATGCTAATGCTCCATGATCAAAACATCTTAGTACGCTGATTGAAAGCCTTATTTGCAATGAACAAAAACTTCCACCAGTGAGAACAATGCAGGTAATCACTCAGACACAAGCACAGCACAATACTCAACATGGGGATTTTTATGTCTTTTTACGAGCCCGAACCCCGAACCTCGAGCCTGAGGTTTGCTCATCTCTACTGGTGACTCTGCTCTGTAATTTTACATGGTCTCCAATTCATAGTTTAATTACTTCCAATCCATCTATTTTTCAAATTGTCTCTTTAGGGAGGAAGAAGATAGACTCTGGTGCCACCTACTGGAGGTAGCAATCCTAGAAGTCCAAAGTGACCCTCCAACGAGTCTTGTCGTATGACTTAAAATTTATGCCACATCAGAACCTCAATTTGTAGACGGTGTTTCGGGATGGTTGTCCCTTGTCAGTGAAAAGTATGAGACCTGATCTGGCTGTATGAGAGGCTAAGACGTAGTCTAAAGCGGAAGCTATTCTCCTTACGGAGACTAACACACCATTCCAACACAGAGAGAGGGGAGCCAGCACGATCTGAAAATGGCATGCGTCATATAAAAAGTGCAAATTCACAGATTTATTCCAACTGTACTATAATATGAATTGAGATTTTTAGCAAATAATTGATCAATTCTTTGAGCCACCCCTGCCAACGTCACGGCAAATCTCAATAGGGGGGTCCTATATATTATGTATTTCATGTGCCATGCGGCCTCCTAGATAAAGTTAAAAGCAGAACCATAATGGAGCACACATACCTGTAACCTGAATATAAAACCGCTTCTATGTTGCAAAATAGGCAATTGTGGATAGAGGCCAGCCCAGGTCCCAGCATGTGGAGCAAGCTCTACACATACCAGGACTATATCAGAACTGACCCTCCCAGTGCCAGACAGCAACCATTGATAAAGGCGGACCAGATCCAAGTATGGTGCTTAATTAGCATTGCCTGTGGAAAGGGTGAGGCAACTGAATGTGAACAGCTACCAACAGGAGGAATATATTGCAAACCAAGATCAGGCATGCATAGCATGGTGGTGACCAGCCACCAGACATTTGTAGCATAACTACAAACAAACAGAGAGAGAGGGGAGTCAGCACGATCTGAAAATGGCATGCATCATATAAAAAGTGCAAATTCACAGATTTATTCCAACTGTACTATATTATGAATTGAGATTTTTAGCAAATAATTCATCAGTTCTTTTAGCCATTCCAACATGCCAGTGAGGAGACTTTTAAGCTGCAATGCTCCTCTGGGAAATATTCAAATTGTCTCTTAGGGAATTTACTTCTAAGATTGCCACCTCCAGTAGGAGGCACCATAGTTCGTCTTCTTTCTACCTGAAGAGACAATTTGAATATTTCCCAGAGGAGCATTGTGGTTTAAAAATCTCGTCACTGGCAGCCAGATTGGTGTGTCAGTCTTTGTAAGGAGAATAGCTTCCCCTTTAGATCTACTATTCAATAATATCACCCACAGGCAATGGGGGAATATTTAAGAGGGAATAAGGTGGGCTTTGCACACTACGACATCGCAGGTGCGATGTCGGTGGGGTCAAATTGAAAATGACGCACTTCTGGCATCGCATGCGACATCGTAGTGTGTAAAGCCTAGATGATACGATTAACGAGCACAAAAGCGTCGTAATTGTATCATGGGTGCAGCGTCGGCGTAATCCATGATTACGCTGACGCGACAGTTCGATGTTGTTCCTCGCTCCTGTGGCAGCACACATCGCTGTGTGTGAAGCCGCAGGAGCGAGGAACATCTCCTACCGGCGTCACTGCGGCTTCCGTAGGATATGCGGAAGGAAGGAGGTGGGCGGGATGTTTACATCCTGCTCATCTCCGCCCCTCCGCTCCTATTGGCCGCCTGCCGTGTGACGTCGCTGTGACGCCGCACAACCCGCCCCCTTAACAAGGAGGCGGGTCGCCGGCCAGAGCGACGGTCGCAGGACAGGTGAGTCCATGTGAAGCTGCCGTAGCGATAATGTTCGCTACGGCAGCTATCACAAGGATATCGCAGTTGCGACGGGGGCGGGGACTATCGTGCTCGGCATCGCAGCATCGGCCTGCGATGTCGCAGCGTGCAAAGTGCCCCTAAGTGTCATGAATAGACTTGTTACCCTTATGGCTACTATTACAGGATTGAGCTGATATTAGTGAGCTCTACACCACCAGCCATTCTCTCACATGGTAGTAAAGGCAGATGGCATGGAAGGAGCCGGATGTTAAATACTGGGGGCAATGAGGCTGAATAAAAAACCTGAATTCAATGATTAGATTGTTTGTACCAATGCTTTTGTCCATATAGACATTCTTTTTGTCTGTCTCTCTAAGGATATACTCTTCATCTCATTAATCCAACTTTACTAATAACCCAAAGCTGCTTCTAGGCGGGTCAATATTATTATTTCATGCTGATACAGTAGATACAATCCCCTTTGTATCTACTGTATCTCACTTGTATCTCACTTGTACTCACATCTCACATCTCACATCTACTGTATCTACTTGTATCTCACTTCTGTGTTGCCTTTGTAGTCTTGGGCAGTACAAAGTTTTCTACCACTAGGTGGTGCTGCAGGATTTTACTTAATAACAAGTCCTCTTCTTTAACTATGGATTAATAATGAGCTATAAACAAAATATAGTTTTAGACAAAAGGATCCAGAGTTTTCTAACGATCACTCTATTTAGGCCAGACCTTTTTACATCTATATCTCCAATGTAATTATACAATATCCATCATCAGTAGAAGCGAAATGACAACCTATATACGGAAATATGTCAGGAGAAGGGAAAGGTTTAACATTTATGTTCCTTTATTAATGTATATTTTACATTTTTATCATGTTTTTGAATTTTGTAAATAAACATTTGGTTTGTGTCACTATATTCTGAAACTCGTCACTTTTTTATTTTTCTGTTGATGGACATGTGTGATGGCTTGTCTTATGCATGCTCACATTTTAACTGATGCCTTTTTGGGGTACATATATTTTATTGCTTTTTATTGAAATGTGCATAGGCAGGAGTGGCGATAAATAACCCACAATTTTTGTTTTTCACTTATTTCTTTCATTACGGTGTTTATAGTTCAGGTTTATTAATTTTATGTTTTGATAGACTGCACTTTGACACAAGTGGCAATATCAAATATACTTATTTTTCTCTTTTTTTTGTATTATTAAGAGGGAAAAGGTCATTGGCGTACCCTAATGGTAGCAGACCAAGGTATAGTTAAGGCTACTTTACACACTGCGATATCGGTCCCGATATCGCTAGTGTGGGTACCCGCCCCCATCTGTTGCACGACACGGGCATATCGCTGCCCGTGCCGCACAACATCGCCCAGAGCCGTCACACATACTTACCTGTCCGGCGACGTCGCTGTGACCGGCGAACCGCCTCCTTTCTAAGGGGGTGGTCCATGCGGCGTCACAGCGACGTCACTGAAACGTCACTGAACCGCCGCCCAATAGCAGCGGAGGGGCGGAGATGAGCGGGACGTAACATCCCGCCCACCTCCTTCCTTCTGCATAGCAGCCGGGAGGCAGGTAAGGGGAGCTTCCTTGTTCCTGCGGCGTCACACGCAGCGATGTGTGCTGCCGCAGGAACGAGGAACAACTTCGTTACTGCTGCAGTAACGATTTTTAAGAATGGACCCCCATGTCGTCGATTAGCGATTTTACACGTTTTTGCAACAATGCAAAATCGCTTATTGGTGTCACACGCAACGGCATCGCTAATGCGGCCGGATGTGCGTCACAAATTCCGTGACCCCAACGACTCCGCATTAGCGATGTCGCAGCGTGTAAAGCCCCCTTTAGTCCTAAAAAGGAGTATAACAACCTCTTAAATACAAAATAGAAAATATAGCCAGTATATACTATACTAATACAATGTGAAATAAATTTATGAGATATAAATCAATTATTATAGCACGCCAAAATGGTTAATAAATATCTGTATATCACAAAATGCAGTTAAGTGAGATATACACTAACCATAAAGCAAGCGAAACATTGGTATCCTAGTTCAATAATATTGGCCACCAATATAATAAATACACAATATAATATATAAAAATGTGTTCCCAAAGTTGGGTATACTGTACATGAAGTGAATAAAGTGCAAGATTATATATATATATATATATATATATATATATATATATATATATATATATATATATATATATATATCAGTATAAATAGTATCAACAAGGTACCCAATACTACTCAAGATAGTTGATCTAATAAATGGATGTAGCCATAGCAGAAAAATAATAATAATAATAAAAATAATAATAATAATAAAAAAAAAAAATCTTTATTTCTACAGCGCCAACATATTCCTTTAGAATTCAGGAGGATCATATACAAACAATTAACAGTTATAGAAAATACAATATTTAGAGGGAAAAAAAAGAGATAACCCTGCTCCTGAGAGCTTACAATCTACAATATGATCGGGGGGGGCAAGGTACAAGTGCTTATTTATAACGACAGTCCAGCCATCTCAAGGAAATGGGGGATAGATAAAGGATGCCTTAACCAGTCAGCCAGTACCTTGGGATGCATTTGGGTGCAGTGGAGTTTGACGTGGAGTTATGTTCTGAGAAGTTGTGGAGGGACCATGTGTCCAAATTTAATTTGGCTAGGGAGTGTGATAGGCCGCCCTAAAAGATGCATTTTTAGGGAGCGTCTGAAGCTGAGTAAGTTGTGATTCGTCCCAGCTTCTTTGGGTAGAACGTTCTAGAGGATTAGTGTAGCTCGGGAGAAGTCTTGGATCCGAGAGTGGGAGGTTCGGATTAGTGTGAATGTTAGTCGAAAGTCATTTGCAGAGCGTAGGGAAGGGGTGGAGTGATAGACAGAGAGGAGGGTGGAGATGTAGGGGGGTGGATCCTGTGATATATGGGCAGCCAGTGCAATGACTGGCACAGAGTGGAAGCATCCGAGTAGCGGTTAGCCAGATAGGTGACCCTGGCTGCTGCATTAAGGATGGACTGTAGAGGAGAGAGTCTAGTTAGTGGAAGACCAATTAGAGTTACAGTAGTCAAGCAGGAGTGGATCAGGGCTATGGAGAGGATTTCTGTTGTTTCCATTGTGAGAAAGGGGCGTATTCTGGAGATGTTCTTTAGGTGCAGAATACAATAGACAGGCAGAGCACAATGGTATGTAAAGATGGTAAGTACATAAAATAGCAAATGTTAACCTGAGGGCATGTCCCACTATTGCCGCACCGACGCCAGGACCCTACACGTGTTTCGGCGTGTAGCCTTCATCACACCTCCTGAGGTTGTTATACTCCTCTTTGGATTATATTTTGTATAACTATATACATATTATATAAAAATATATGCTTTATGTGGTGCACTGAACTGCTGTTGAGATATTCTTCAACGGTACTTCTGTACCGCCCCCGTGCCAGCGGCCGAGCAGCTCGGATCCGGATCTGCGGTGGCTCGAGGGGTCTTCGGACCCGTGGGTTTGTGTGGACACTAGAGTTTGAAAAGGGGAATATGTACAGGGGAGTTAGAAGTTCGTGACGCCATCCACAGTGGATGGTAAGGTAGAGTACCACCGCTGCTGTTGGGGAAGGGGGAGCCCGGTGGCGATGGTACGGCAGCAAGGTGTTTAACCCCTTCGTGGGTAGAGGGGATGTGCCCCGGGGCCCGGTGTTGGTGCTGGAGTGGGGTGCCATTGGGAAAAGGCAGGGTTTCTGCGTACTCACTCAGTCCAAGAATACTGACACTGACAGCTTGTAAACCAGAATTCTGAGCACCTCTGCGGCAAGGAGGGAGCATGCGTGGATCCGTGCCCTTAGTGTTGCTTGTTAGCCTGTGGCCTTTTCCGTGGCACCTTGTTCACTATAGTGTGAAACTAATCAGGTCCCGCTCACCCGTATGGCTAATGGAGTGAGCTTGCTCTCAGGGTTCACGCTTGTGATTTTTTGTACGATATAGTGGGAAAGTCCTATCCCATCGGTGTGCTAGTACCCCGATTTTGGAGCGGATGAGGGAGATGGCTCAAGGCCGCCGGCTTCCCTCCTAGGCAATCTGTGCCCCTTGACACAATCCCCTGCAACCGGGGTTCCAGCTCCTACCAGGCCCAGACCAACGTCTGCCACCTAGTAGACTCGAGGAGCCTTGCTCCTAACCTCCTCTCTTTTTCACCTCCAACACAACACTCCTCTTTTCACTCTTTTACCTTCCCCTACCAACCCCCCAAGTGGGCGGCCCTATTCCCTTCAGGCCCCCCAATGGTGTGTCTGGTGGGTGTGGTGTAAGGTGTTCCTAGGGTTTCGACTGGCTCTGCTCTTAGCAACACCAAAGGACAAGGATCCATAACCAAGGAGGATGCGGATACTGTGCAGAAGGGCAGATTGCACAATACCCTGTGACAATCTGATAGGCCAAGGTGTCACAATCCCCCTTGGTTAAACGTAGCTCGTCTCTGAGCTACAGGATACCAGAGGTTTATTTTTGTTTTCAACTGTAGAAGAAAAAAGGAACATTTTAAACATTACACAATTTTATTAATGGGTTCCATCCTACACAGGGGAGGCACTTTACTTAAACATTACTAAATTTTTAAGAGTTCATCGTCCAACGGTGGGGCGCTACCGGTTTCAATGGTAACGGAGGCTCAACCTACTCCATTGCAGCCCCTTCCTGTGACAGTCCAGCCCCAATGTCCCGGACCCAATAACCCGCCACCCAAACAACTTGACCCCCTGGAAATCTATACACGGGTCTGTGACCAGGTTAAGGTCCCGGATGCTGTCTTAGACGACTCTGGTTGCCACAGGAGGTGCAACTATGTACAGTACACAAGTTGGTGCCGGTCACGCCAGTCCTGTGACCATGGTCCATATTTACTAAATATAAAAACTTTAACAGAGTCCATGTATCGGGTGTACACATTTTAACAATCTTCTTGCAAATCTGATAACTTTCACTCTTTTCATTAAACTGGTTGATTAGCACTTATTTAGTAACATTTTCTATATGAAAAATAACAAACTATGAAAAACAATATACGAAAGTACCGATACCTAACAGTTCTATGGCATTGAAAAACTACTGGTATTATCACATTTTTAATAATAAATCGTCGGGTCCCGTAGCCATGCTTCCTCAAACATCACATATTTGGTCACCTCCAGGATGTACCAGCCCCTCTCTCTGCAATGCCAGGTATAGGTAACCATCTACTCAGGTCGAAGATTGCACTCAGGATGGCTCCAAGGTAGGTGCTGCGCTACGTCCCGTCGGGACACATACACCCCTGCTGTGAGGCCTGCTTCGCGAATGAACCCCCACTCTTGGTCTGGGTCGAACCGCTCCACAAGGCCATGGCACCATGGCCCTTTAAATTGAGAAGCAGCGCTCCTCACCTGCTGCTTCTCTGCTCTGTTACGGGCGGCAAGCTCCCGTCGTCGCTGGTCTTGGGTTGCGATTTCCGCTTGTAGCTGGCGCTGGTGTCGTTCCCAGTAGGGGGCATCTGTGTTCGGCCTCAGCTCTCTATCTGGCTCTGGCTTTATCTGGACTCTTGTGGCCCCAACAGCCGTCGGGATGCCGCACGGTAACGAAACTGGTGGACTTCTTGGCTCCGCTTCCGTGACTAGAAATTGTATAACCGACTTCTCCCCAACCAGGGTTGCAGGGTCCAGGTGCTCCGCCTCTGAGGACAGGCCTGGTGATGTGGCTGGTCTGGTCTGGCCGGGCTCCGGACAACGGCTGCCATGACAGGACTGATGGTTGAGATCAGGGTCTCTGCATCTAGAGCTTCATACTTAAATACTGCAGGTTCCGCTGCCGGGATTGGTGTGAGCAGCTCGGCATCTGCCGAGGACGGGGTAGGTGATGATGGAGTGCTCAATGCGAGCGGGGGTGGTCCGGATCCCCTAGCCGCTGTGGCCGGATTTGGGCAATCAGTAGGGACTGGGTAACCGCTTACCCTCTCTTCACGTGGGATTTCAATCTGACGGGCTCGGACCGTCATCGCCAGGCTCCGCATCTCTTCCTTCCAGTGGGTCAGTATAAACAGGAACTGCATCCGCATTCTCTTGCACAGCTGCTCCATCTCCTTCTCGATCCATGTTGCGGTCCCAGGAACAGCACACTCCGGTGACCAGTCTCGCTCCGCCATCTTGCCACTGCTCCACTTCCGCTAGTATTACATTCCGGCACGCCCCCCCGGTCTTTTCCCAGCACTCTTTCACGCGCTGTGTCCCTCTGGGAACAAGCAAGACGAAGGGCAGGGCTTAGGCTTTGCATGCTTTTTCGGGGAAGACAGCATTTTAGCGCGAAAAGATGGCGGAAAATGGCGGAATTGGTGGGAAAAGGACTCTTGACTTTCGGTTTTCGACTTTCAAGGCGCACGTCACCCAGGTAAGTGGGTCCTGCTCGTATCCTGTTCGTGACGCCAGTTTTTCGAGGTGTACTGACCGCGTGCCAGCGGCCGAGCCGTTTGGATCCGGAACCGCGGTGGCTCGAGGGGGTCTATAGACCAGGGGGTTCGTGCGGACACTCGAGTTTGAAAAGGGGAGTATGTACAGGGGATTTAGAAGTTTGTGACTCCACTCACGGTGCGTGGTAAGGTGGAGTACCACCGCTGCTGTTGGGGAAGGGGGAGCCTGGTGGTGATGGTACGGCAGCAAGGTGTTTAACCCCTCCATGGGTAGGAGGGTTGTGCCCCGGGGCCCGGTGTTGGTGCTGGAGTGGGGTGCCGTTGGGAAAGGAAGGGTTTTCTACCATGTAAATTGTTATTTTCTATAAATAAAACTACCTCAACTTGAAGAGCTGGATTACCTCTTTCTTAACTTGTATCTGAATATGGGACCACATGATTTTTTCTGTTCTCTCAGCAATACTATTAAGCCTCATTGAAGCAACCTTAGGTGAGCTGGTAAAAAATATTTTTTGCCTTCAAAGAACAGCTGTAGATATGTGGAGATTTAATTACAAAAAATTGAAAAAAATCCAGCACTCAAAGCATTCAACTGAAATTGTTTTATATTTTATTCATTGATAAGGACACAATTCTGTGTAACTATTAAAGACGTTTCGGTCATCCGACCTTCATCAGATTACACTACAATGAAAAGATACATAAAAGATTTTTAAGTATACAGAAATAATGGCATTATACAATCATGGTAACAAAAAAGGGCAGAATATAATGCATGAATCATGAACTATGATATACAAAAAATGTCAACAAAAAGACAAAAATGAAGAATCTGTCAATTGAGCCGCTTCACTAGCAGATATAATGTCCACCTGAAGATATAATTGAAATACAGATAATATGTAGCATAATAGAATCATTATACAACAAAAGGGGAACCAAACAGGAAATCCAAAAATTTATCAAAAAATGTATATCTTGCTGATGTAGAGGAACAAAGTGCCTAAGCACTAGCACTGAGACACTATTCTAATCTAATAAAACAGACAATACACAGAAATACCATGCAATGAACACTCACCAGAAAGGGCTCTGAAGAAATATATGAAAAAGCTGGACCAGAGGAAAAAGCTGCCCGTCCGGGTCTGCAGTCAATGTAATCTGACAGTCCAATGTCCAGATTTAAATAGACCGCTCAATTAGCTCATTAACAAGTCACGGAGCGTCACTTCCGGTCCGAAAACCGGAAGTGACGTTACGGAGCGTCACTTCCGGTCCGAAAACCGGAAGTGACGTTACTGGCTGGCAATATGTAGATCCTGATGGTTGGCAACTGTAGACATACACAGACAGCCGCTCATCACCGCGGAACGTCACTTCCGGTCCGCAAACCGGAAGTGACGATCCTGGTTGGCAACATGTAAACCAGATGGTTGGCAAGCGCTAAAATCGCGCTGACTGGCAATGTCCCCTCATGCAATAACCATGAAATAAGGGTAATTAAGCCCAAACTAGTGTAATGAATAAGAGACTCTATTGGTAACATTATTTAAAGACAAATTACCTAAAAGGTCAAATAAAAGGAAAAATAAAAGGAAAAATAAAGTAAGAGGACTAAGGGAATGGTGTATTTATTCGGAATCAATTTAATAATTTTTCATCAACTATAATTAACCCTAGTAAAAAAACAAGAAAAAAGAAAAAAGAAAAGAGAAAAGAGAAAAACTAAGGGGAATATTCATAAGAAAATGGAGGGGGGGGGAAAGGAAGGGGAAGGGGGGTGGGGATTGGAAAGGGAAGGGGAAGGGGGGGGAAGGGGAAAGGGGAAGGAGAGACTGTGAAAGGAAGGGATCAAGAGAAAATTAGTAATATATAGAGAAAACTAAAACTAGGGAAAAAGCAGGAAAAAGGATCATGTTAAGAAAGAAACAGAAAGAAGATTATAAGAAAATACCTAAAGGGACCGGCCATCATCAAATCAGTGATCAACTCCTCTGAAAAAAATAATAACAAGTAGGCATAAATGAATGTAAAGCTATAAGAAACTAGAAGTATCGAAATCACGATTAAGGCCTTTGGGCTCCAAAGTCTGAAGAGTAAAAATCCAATACGCCTCCCTTTGTTTCAATTTTTTAACCTTATCGCCTCCTCTTCTATTTGGCAAGACCTGCTCCAACACCTGGAACCGTAATTGACTAACACTATGTCCCTGTTTATGAAAATGAGATGGAAGAGGTAAAGTCAATCTCTCACACCTAATGGTGGATTTATGTTGTGATATACGTTCCTTAACAGTCTGGGTGGTCTCGCCTACATAGAGTAGGCCACAAGGACACTTCACTACATACACAACATAAGATGTCTCACAGGTGAAAAAACCTCTAATTGGATAACCCCGACCACTATAGGGATGCAAAACTCTATCACCTTTCAACACATTACTGCATTAGGCACATTTTAAACATGGAAAAGTACCACGTCTCTGGGTATAAAGATGAGTTTGAACGGGTCCAGTCACACCGGCGCCCACATCAGCTCTCACTAATTTATTACTAAGATTGGACGGACGTCTAAAACAAGGAAGAAAAGGTGATTTAAATTCTTCCACCTCCGGGTACCCTTTACGCAAAATGTTCCAATGACTTCTGATGAACTTATGAATTTTGTAAGAAAAAGGATGGTAAGTATGAACGAAAGCCAAACGTTTATCTCTAGTCTTACCAATAGAAGATTCGGTATTCACACTAGCACTATTCAAAACCTCCTGTGGATAACCCCTCACCAGAAACTTAGTCCTCATCTCCTGTAATCTGGTGTCTTTAATTTCTTGTTGGTTAACAATCCTATGTACCCAAAGAAACTGGGACTTAGGTATAGAATTCTTCATGGCTTTGGGATGACAACTATCATATGCCAGTAGGTTATTCCTGTCCGTCGACTTTATGTACAAATCAGTTTGTAAATGTCCATTCTCTAATTTCGTAACAGTGACATCTAAAAAATTGATATGATGTAAATCATATTGTATAACAAATTGAAGTTCAGACCAAATGCTGTTAATGTAATTATGGAACTCCATGATGGAATCCAACGGGCCAACCCATATGCAAAAAATGTCGTCAATAAATCGCTTCCAACACTTGCAGTGCTCTTGGAATCCCTTATGTGAATATATGAATGTATCTTCAAAGTAAGACATGTACGTATTTGCATACGGGGGCGCCACGTTGGACCCCATCGCGGTCCCCTGTTTTTGAATATAATAGATGTCCTGAAACAAAAATAAATTTTCAGTTAAAACTATTTGTAATAAGTCCAGAGAGAAATCACTTGTATCACTCGAAAAGTTATGTTGTAACAATAACTCACGAACTGCTGACATGCCCTTCTGATGTACAATAGACGTATATAAACTTGTCACATCCCAAGTCACGAGAAAAGCATCAAATGGAATGATATCAAGCCCACGAATCACCTCTAAGAAGTGACCAGTGTCCAACAGGAAAGAAGGAATATTTTTGGTCAAAGGAGTAATAATCTTCTCAAGTAGAATAGCTAAAGGGGAAAGGATAGAATCTGTGCCCGCCACTATAGGTCTACCAGGAGGATTCACCAAGGTCTTATGAATTTTGGGGAGTACATAAAAAACAGGAATGATTGGATTCTGCTTTTGTAGGAAATCAAATGTCTTCTGATCTATTACTCCCTTTTGTAGATAGTGGCTGGTCACAGATCTAATCCTATCCCGAATCCTATTCGTTGGGTTACTTGCCAATATCCCATAAACATTACTGTCCCCCAATTGTCTCAGTATTTCCTGTAAATACATGGACTTGTCCATAACTACCAAAGCTCCGCCTTTATCGGCTTGTTTGATAATTATGTCCTTATCCTGCATAAGAGATGCCAACGCATTTTTATCCTTATCTGAAAAATTGGAAGGACAGTGTAATGATTTATTAGACACATCCTTGAAAAACGACGTAATGTCATGTTCCAATAAGCCTATGAACGTTTCCACTGGAGGGTTATTTTTGGGAGGCATGAAAGTGCTCTTAATTTTAAGTCCCAATCCTTGGATATTGATAGGAGCAATAGAAGTAGATTGTGTCGATGGTCTCAGACCTATATCAGATAATGATGAAAAATGGGCTTTAATACGTAGATTTCGATAAAATCTTAGTAAGTCCATTTGTAACTGGAATGTATTGAATTTATAGGAAGGACAAAAAGATAAACCCTTCTGAAGAAGACTAATTTGATCCGGTAACAAATTCTTAGAAGAAATGTTAACTACAATGGTATCCGGCGTACCTGGGATCTGGTGACCATCGTTGTTCTTGCAGATTCGGTGGCGTTGTCCCCCCGCCTAGGTTTCCTCTTTGACCTCTGCGGCTTCTTTGACCTAAAAAATGTGGTTTTGGTCGTCTGGTAAAGGAAAATTCCGAATCCGAAGCCGAATTATCACTAGAGGAATATTGGAAACGTCTTGGAAACACTCTGGAGGATGTATCCCGTCCACCGATAAACTCGATTATTTTTATAGTCCTCAGTATCCCGTAAAAATTTTTCTCTTTTCATTTTTTGACTTTCAATTTTATGGATTTGTAAATCTCTTGTGACTTGATCTTTGATTTTCGCCAGATCTTCAGCCGAAGAGGTGGAACTTAATTGTTGCTCAATCACGACAATCTCTTCACGTTTAGTAATAATCGCTTGGTTTAAATAATCCAAAGTCAAGGTCATTAAATCAAAAGAGCATTTGTTAAGAATCTGTTCAAAACGATTGCAAAAATCAGGGTTTCCCCCCCTCCATTTTCTTATGAATATTCCCCTTAGTTTTTCTCTTTTCTCTTTTCTTTTTTCTTTTTTCTTGTTTTTTTACTAGGGTTAATTATAGTTGATGAAAAATTATTAAATTGATTCCGAATAAATACACCATTCCCTTAGTCCTCTTACTTTATTTTTCCTTTTATTTTTCCTTTTATTTGACCTTTTAGGTAATTTGTCTTTAAATAATGTTACCAATAGAGTCTCTTATTCATTACACTAGTTTGGGCTTAATTACCCTTATTTCATGGTTATTGCATGAGGGGACATTGCCAGTCAGCGCGATTTTAGCGCTTGCCAACCATCTAGTTTACATGTTGCCAACCAGGATCGTCACTTCCGGTTTGCGGACCGGAAGTGACGTTCCGCGGTGATGAGCGGCTGTCTGTGTATGTCTACAGTTGCCAACCATCAGGATCTACATATTGCCAGCCAGTAACGTCACTTCCGGTTTTCGGACCGGAAGTGACGCTCCGTAACGTCACTTCCGGTCTTCGGACCGGAAGTGACGCTCCGTGACTTGTTAATGAGCTAATTGAGCGGTCTATTTAAATCTGGACATTGGACTGTCAGATTACATTGACTGCAGACCCGGACGGGCAGCTTTTTCCTCTGGTCCAGCTTTTTCATATATTTCTTCAGAGCCCTTTCTGGTGAGTGTTCATTGCATGGTATTTCTGTGTATTGTCTGTTTTATTAGATTAGAATAGTGTCTCAGTGCTAGTGCTTAGGCACTTTGTTCCTCTACATCAGCAAGATATACATTTTTTGATAAATTTTTGGATTTCCTGTTTGGTTCCCCTTTTGTTGTATAATGGTTCTGTTATGCTACATATTATCTGTATTTCAATTATATCTTCAGGTGGACATTATATCTGCTAGTGAAGCGGCTCAATTGACAGATTCTTCATTTTTGTCTTTTTGTTGACATTTTTTGTATATCATAGTTCATGATTCATGCATTATATTCTGCCCTTTTTTGTTACCATGATTGTATAATGCCATTATTTCTGTATACTTAAAAATCTTTTATGTATCTTTTCATTGTAGTGTAATCTGATGAAGGTCGGATGACCGAAACGTCTTTAATAGTTACACAGAATTGTGTCCTTATCAATGAATAAAATATAAAACAATTTCAGTTGAATGCTTTGAGTGCTGGATTTTTTTCAATTTTTTGATCTGGGGTGGGACCCTATCCAAGCACCAGCGACCATAGAAGGAGTGCCACATTTCTATATTTTATTGAGATTTAATTACACACATTTGGACTCAATTTACTAAGGGCGGTGTCACACGGTACGATGTATTGTGCGATCCATCGGCGGGGTCACGGAATTCGTGACCACATCCGGCATCGTTAGAGATGTCGTACCGTGTGACACCTCCGAACGACTGTTAACGAGCAAAAATACTCACCTTATCATTGCTCGTTGACACGTCGTTCATTTTCAAAATGTAGGTCGTCCTTCTGTGCTCCGGTTGTTCAGCGTTCCCGAGGCAGCACACATCGCTCCATGTGACACCTCGGGATTGACGAACACAGCTTACCTGTGTCCTGCCGGCAATGATGAAGGAAGGAGGTGGGCGGGATGTTACGTCCCGCTCATCTCCACCCCCTCCGCTTCTATTGGCCGGCGGCTGTGTGACGTCGCTGTGACGCCGAACGTCCCTCCCCCTTCAGGAAGAGGATGTTTGCCGCCCACAGTACGTGAGGTAAGTACGTGTGTACTTACGGGAGGTAAGTACGTGTGATGGGGTTAACGACTTTGTGCGCCACGGGCAACAAATTGCCCGTGATGCACAAACGATGGGGGCGGGTGCGATCGCTCATGCGATCGCACGCTATATCGTCCCGTGTGACGCCGGCCTAAGTAGGCGACTCCTGGAGGCCATTGATTACTTAAGATTTTTTAGAGGCATTAGTGTACAGCGAACTGAATACAAATGTACAATACAATTTTCATATTTCTATTTTTCAAATATTTACACAAACTTGTATCATTTTCTTTTACTTCACAAATACAGTTGAAACCAGAAGTTTGCAACCACTCTCTATAAAGACACATCTGCATGTTTTCCTTACTATCTGATATGAAATCAGAATAAACCTTTCTCGTTTTAGGTCAATTATCAACCAAAAGTATTTATATTTGCCAAATGCCAGAATAATGAGAGAGAATGTTTTAATGCATTTTATTACTTTCTGCAAAGTCAAAAGTTTACATACATTTCATTAGTATTTTGTACCTTTGCCCTTGCACTGTATGACTTGGGCCAAATGTTTTGGATATCCTTCCACAAGCTTCTCATAATAGTTGGTAAGAATTTGTGCCCATTCTTCCTAACAGAACTGGTGTAACTGAGCCACGTTTGTAGGTCGTCTTGCTTGCACCTGCCTTTTCAGCTTTGCCCATAAATTTTCAATAGGATTGAGATCATGGTTTTGTGATGGCCACTCCAAAACATTGACGTTGATATCCTTAAGCCACTTTGTAACAGTTTGGCAGTATGCTTTGGGTCATTGTCCATTTAGAAGACCCATTTCATTCCAAGGTTTAAGTTGCTGGCTTATGTCTTAAGATGTTGCTTCAATTTTGCCACATATTCTTCTTCCCTCATGATGTCATCTATATTGTGAAGTGCACAGTCCCTTCTGCAACAAAACAACCTCACAACATGATGCTGCCACCCCGTGTTCACAGTTGGGATGGTGTTCTTCAGCTTCAAAGCTTCACCCTTTTTCCGCCAAACATAATGATGGTCATTATGGCCAAACAGATTAATTTTAGTTTCAGCAGACCACAGGACATGTCTCCAAAAAATGAAGGTCTTTGTTCTTGTGTGCATTTGCAAACATTAATTTGGCTTTTTTGGAGTAATGGCTTGTTCCTTGCAGAGTGGTCTTTCAGCCTCTGTTGATACAGTACTCATTTCACTGTGGATAATCATACAATGTTACCAGCTTCCACCAGCATTTTCACAAGGTCATTTGCTTTTATTCATGGGTTGTTATGTACATGTCTGACCAAAGCATGTTCATGTCTGGTACACAGAACCAGTCTCCTCTTTTAGTGGTATGATGGCTGGACATTCCCATCTTGTTTGTACTTGTGTATAATTGTTTGTACAGATGAATGAGGCACCTTCCGTTATTTGGAAATGGCACCCAAGGGTGAACCAGACTTGTGCAAGTCCATAGTTGTCTTCCTGAGATCTTGGCTGATTTCTTTTCATTTTCCCCAGATACTCTACAAAGTAGCAGTATGTTTCAGATGTGCTTTAAAATACATCCACAGGTGTTCCTCTAATTAACTCAGATGTGGCCAATAAACCTATCAGAAGCTTCCAAAGATGTGACATCATCAAATGGGCTGTCCCATATTGTTTAAAGGCATATTTTATTTAGTGTATGTAAACTTTTGACTTTGCAGAAAGTAATAAAAATGCCTTAAAATATTCTCTCTCTCATTATTTTGTCATTTGGCAAATATAAATAATTTTGGTTCCTAATTGACCTAAAACAGGAAAGGTTTATTCTGATTTCACGCCAGATAGTGAGAAAAACATGCAGATGTGTCTTTTTAGATAGTGTATGTAAACGTCTGGATTCAACTGTACTTGCTACTTAGGTTTAGAATGTCGTAAATCTCAATAAAATACATTAAGGTTTGTGAGTGTAACATGAAAAAATGTGGAAAAGTTTATGGGGTATGAATACTTTTCCCAAACACTGAGTCTACACTATCTATGTGCAATCAGTAAGGGGAGTCATAGACTGGAGTATGTATCTCTTAAATGTCACACTGATGTAGAGTTGTTTTGGTCTCAGGACTGTGATCTGTTCGTCTCTGCTGTTTTTCTTTGTTTTGATCGCATAGCTAAATAATTTGAGACCATTTTTTGTAATAGTGGTGCACTACATCACGTCAACACCTATGTAGACAACTTTACACAAGGGATCTAAGATAAATGAGCAATAATTTCATTAGTTTTTAATGCAATTTCCATAAAGGTTTATAGCTGCAGGACTTCTGGTCTGTACTTCATTTATAGCTTTTACAATCTGGGAATCATTTATCTTTTAATGTCAAAGGGAAAGTGTCTTTAGAGGGGGCTGAAAAGACAATAAAAGCAATTGGATAAAAGTTGAGCTTTAGTTATCAATAGTCAGCAGCAAGCACTGAGATGCTCAAGTGCTCGGTACTCGAATCAAGCAGATCAGAAGCTTGGCTCGTTTCGAGTAACGAGTATAATGGAAGTCAGTGGGAAACATGAGCATTTTTGAAGCAGACCCTCCCAGGAAATCTGGAGGGGGCTGTAAAATCGCTGAAATAGAATGAGACCACATTCACATGGCATAAGAACAGCATGGGAAGATGTCTGGATTCTTCTCTGACTCCTATTTTGTTGTGAGAGTATTACGCCATTTTTACGGAGTGATAATAATATAAACAAAAACACAGATAAAATAGATTTTACAGGAAAAAAGTGTTAATAAACATTCTTTCCATGACATGTATAAGGCAAATTATAAAAGAGGAAGAAAAAAAATACCTCCTGCACCTCTTAGGCTATGTTCACATGAAGCATTTTGGCTGCATTTTTGTACTTTCTCATTGCTTTCAATGTTGAAAAAATGCTGCAAAAACACTACAAAAATTAACATCCTGCTTTTTTTTAAAATATGTAACAGTTTTCCATTTCACTCAGGAAAAAAAAACAATTATGTGCATTAGATTTCTGAAGTCTCCTAGCTTTTGCTGGTACTGTAAAAATCAGCTTTTAATTTGCATAAAACTAATCAAAAAACGTTGCAAAAAATGTAGCAAAAATGCAACATGTGAACATAGCTTCAATAGCTTTGCCATCTCTCACTGTATCTTGCTATATTTATTTAAGGAGGGATTGCAATACACAATGGAACACATGTAGAGGAGGGCCTCAGAATAATTTTTTGAAAAACTTAAAAAAGAGTGGGACTCCCACAGTGGTAAAGCCTATGCACTTAGTGCAAGACTTAGCAAAAATTTGGAGCAAGGGTTGCAATACACCCTTGAAGACATGTAGAGGAAGGCCTCAGAATATTTTTGGGGGGCCATTATTAAGGAGTGTGATTGCTAGATTGGGAACGCCTATGCATTAAAACTAGGAATAAGTGCATCATACACATCCTTACACGTCTCATCATATACGTCTCATAATTACCCTGTTGATGGAGAAGGAGGAGGTCATGAAAAACAAGACATCATGAAACGAATATCCTTTTTTGGGTGAGAAGGGGGCATGGGAATACTCCAGAAAAAAAGGAACATTTTAATTACCTTTACATTCTTCTATTGTGATCCAGTGGGGTTGAGAAGTCTGGGCCAATTCAGGCCTTGTTTATCTTGAAAAGAGTCAGTATTTTCAGTTGACAGGCAGATACGCCTATCAGTTATGTCCCCTGTGGTACTAAAAACTAGCAAGCCAGCACCTCCAAGGCTTCGAGGGACAGTTCATGCCACATCTCAAGCTTGGATACCCAATAGTTGTACAACATAGAGGAATCCCAGAGGACACTGGTAAGATTGGCTAGGTACTCCACTTTCTTCCAAAAATGTTCCTTCCTTGTCAGAGTACCCCAGGCATCCGGACCTGGGAGGTTCTAATGAAACTGTCCCAGAGCTTTGATAGTGTTCCTCTGCCTCTGTTGGACTTGGTGTGTATTTCCCTCATCTCTCCTCCTTCGTAGTCAAAGGAACTATGACCTCTGCCGCCAGCATTGTCAGATGGGAATTTTTGGACTAATTGGTTAACTAGGAGGACCTTCTGGTTTTGCACCATTTGACTAGCCTTCTCTACTGCAGGAAGGAGAGATGGAAAGTTCTCCATGTAGTTTGGGTTGAGAAGGGTGAACATCCTGTAAGCAGTGTTGGTGAAAATGTATATAATGTGAGGGTCATGGAAAAGCAGTGAGACATACAGTCAGCCATGTGTCCCAGATTCCGAAAAAGTATGATTAACTGTCCACAGCAGGAAGACAGCTCTCCATCTCCTCCTTCTCTGCCTCCCTCTCCTCCTCCTGCTCTTCCGCTGCAGGCCTTCCACGCTGACCAGATGGGATGAATCTAGTATGGGTAGTACCCTCTGTAGCACAGGCAACCATCACCTGTTCCTCCTCCTCAACCTCCTCATCTTCTTTATCACCCAATCCGCTCTGAGATGATAAGATGTCACTGGACTGTGTTGTATCACGCTGTGAACTTTCTTCCTCCATCTCCACCTGGATCCCATGCAAAAATGTCTCTTTAATTGTGAGCCGTGAGTATTTAAGCGGACACAGAAGCAGGATGGTTACTCTGATTATGGGGTCATTGGTGCTCACCATCTTGGATAATTCCTCAAAGTTTTGGAGAACCTCACAGATGGAAGATATTCATGCCCATTCATCGATTCTTGTGTGCGGAGGCTTCCCAGAATACCAACTGCCATATTATAGATGGCATTCAACTAATGCCCTTTGCTGCTCAAAAAGCATTGCCAGCATGTGTAATGTGGAGTTTCAGCACATGGTGCACACCATTCGGTGAGGTGCACTTTCAAGCGCTGCTGTAACACTGCCAGACTGGCAACAGCTCTAGCTGACTTCTGGAAATTGTGCATGAGTAGTTCAGGCAAATCCGGGTATATATTCTGAAACTGCTGAATTACTAAGTTGAGCAAGTGGGTCAGGCAGGGTCATGTGCGAGCTGTCCAAGTTTCAGAGTTGCCACTAGGTTACGGGCTTTATCATGCCTAGTTGTAAGGTCAGCAGTGAGAGCCACACATCTGTCTGGTCTTTTAGACCTTTCAACAATTCTGTGGGGGTCTGCTATTTGTCACCCAAAGAAATAAGTTTAAAGGCGGCGTTACATGCAACGATGGATCTAACGATATATCGCCGGGGTCACGGATTCCGTGACGCACATCCGGCATCGTTAGCGACGTCGTTGTGTGACAGCAAGGAATGACCGTTAACAATGGAAAATACTCACCTTATCGTCCATCGTTGACGCGTCGTTCCTTTTTAAATAATCGTTGATTGTTGAGCACACAGGTTGTTCGTCGTTCCCGAGGCAGCATACATCGCTACGTGTGACACCTCGGGAATGACGAACTGCAGCTTACCTGCGCCCTCCGGCAATGCGGAAGGAAGGAGGTGGGCGAGATGTTACATCACGCTCATCTCTGCCCCTCCACTTCTATTGGGCGGCCACTTAGTGACGCGGCTGTGACGCCGCATGAACCACCCCCTTTGAAAGGAGACGGTTTGCCCTCAACAGCGACGTCGCTAGCCAGGTAAGTCCGTGTGACGGCTCCAAACGATTTTGTGCGCCACGGGCATTGATGTGCCCGTGACGCACAGACGACAGAGGCGAGTGCTTTCACCAGCAATATCGCTAGCGATATCGTTGCATGTAACACTCCCTTAAGTCTCGGCCAGTGCATCATCAGGGAAATGTAGCATCCCTGGCCACACGCACTTGTCAGAGGTTAAATAGACCTTCCCTGTAACTATGTTGGTCAGGGCACAAGTGATGTTATGGGACATGTGCTTTTGTAAAGCATAATAGGAGAAACAGTGGTGGCTGGAGACTGAGTACCAAGGGACGGCTGCTGCAATGAGGTTGCAGAAAGCCTCAGTATCCACAAGCCTAAACGACAACATTTCCAGAGCAAGCAGTCAATTTGGGTCAAATTTAAAGGAGGGATCGCAATGAAGCTGGGAAGACACAAAGAGAAGTGCCTTAAAATACATTTTTGGACAATTTTAAAATGAGTGGGACTCTTACACTGATAAAGCCTATGCATAAGCGCAAGGCTTAGCAAAAGCTATATAAGGGATTGCAATACACTCTGGAAGACACATAGAGGAGGACCTCAGAAATAAATTTTTGGACACTTTTACAAAAACAGTGTGACTCCTAAAATTGTAGTCCCTACGTACTAAATGCAAGACCTAGCAAAAATTTAAAGGCGTAATTGCAATACACCCTAGAAGATGCGTAGAGGAGGACCTCAGAATACATTTTTAAACAATTTTAAAGAGTGGGATTCCTTCAGTAGTAAAGCTTATGCACTAAGTGCAAGTATTTAATGTTTGGGCCTGTGGGTGGCTGCGTATTTACGTTTGTGTTGCTAGATCTGGGGTAGGGTCAGCTGCATGCTGCGCTGTGAGAAAGAACTGGACATGGTTGCTGATGGTTCTTGTGAATGTGCAATGACAGGGGAAGGGCAGGAGGCATCTAGGGTGTCTTCCTAGCAAGGGATTGGCAAATATGTATCACAGGGGAAGAGGCAGTGCTGTTACCAGCAGACACTGATTGTAGACCCAGGCGTTTAGCCCACCTAGTTGGGTGCTATGATGACATGTGCCTGAGCATGCAGGAGGTGGTCAGGCTGGTAGTGGTCAGACTCCTGCTGATCGTGGTATGACAAAGGTTACAAATGATTGTTTCTTTTATTGTTTCCACTTTCTTTAATAAAGTGTCAGACTGAGGAACGCCTAACCCTTAGCCTGGGATCTTCCTGCGTATGTGCTATGGGGAACAGTATAACGCCTACTCACAGTAGCTACTCCACTGCCTTTTCCTGCCTTTAGAGGTGTTGCAGATCCCTCCCCCTTTGCACTACTCTCCTCGTTCTGTATGCTAGGTTCCCAGGTTGGGTTAATGACTTCATCACCCAAAACCTCATCTTCCACTTCTGTACTCTGGCCCTCCTCCTGACTTGTTAACTTAACAATATAATTTGTTGGCAACTGTGTCGCATCATCAACCACCTTCTGAGACAGTAAGGCTGGTTTCACATCAGCGTTTTTCTGCCGCACTGCCAGATCCGGCATAAGTGTAGTACAGTTCAATACAGTTCACTGGCAAGCTCCAGTCACATGCGGTCATGTGACCAGAGCATGTGACAGCATGTGACCGGGGCTTGCCGCTCTGTCTGTGAACTGTAATGAACTGTACTGCACTTATGCCGGATCTGGCAGTGCAGCAGAAAAACGCTGATGTGAAACCAGCGTAATTGCCATTCTCTACTATTGTCTTCTTCTAATCATAGCGTTCAAAAATGTGGGGATCACTGCATACAATCTCCTCATGTCCCTCTTGAAACATGGAGGGAGAGATGCCACAACCAATAAATGTAAATACAAAGAGCTCCTTGGAGAGTCCCAGTGTGGGATCACTTGTCTTCTGGGACTCACCATGGTGGGAGGAAGGAGGATCAGAATGAGGATTATGTGATCCAGACTCTTGGGTATTGAGACTTGACGGTGTGGAAGACAGGGCTGTGTAATATCTGCCATCCAACCCACCATCTGTTCGCAGTGTTCTGGCTTCAACAGTGGTGTCCCGCATCCACTGCAAAGTGGGACAGGAAGCTAGGTCTAGATGATGATTGTGTTTGTTGTGCTCCAGCAGCAGGCACAGCTTGCCCTGGCCCACGGCCTCTGCGTGCACCTCCTTCCACGAGACGTCCACTTCTCCATCCCTTATTGCATGCCTTGCACATTTTAAATGAGGTATTCAGCTAAGAATGGTATTAATAGGGATTATAATAGAATATATGTAGGCCTTTTGGTTTTATGTTGGAGCAGCAAGGACTGTAAGGTTATAATATTTGCCTAAATGCATCTAATACATTATCCCTTTTCTAGCAGCTAGCCCTACACTAAGTGCAGCTAACAGTGCTATTATTAGATAATAGAATAGATTTTTTACTTTACAGTAGCTAGATCTGTAATGCTATAATCCCTGCCTAGATGCCTCTAATACACTATCCCTTCTCCAGCAGCTAGCCCTACAATAAATGCAGCTAACAGCAGTATTATAAGAAAATAGAATAGATTTTTCACATTGCAGCAGCAAGAACTGTAAAGCAATAATCAGTGTAATACATTTTCCCTTTTCCAGTATCTCCCTAGAGTATTCCAGGGTAGATGCAGCAGGCCAATCACAGTAATGCCAGTAGCCAATATGGCTACGGATTTTTTGTGAATGGTTGGCAACCCCCGCATGTTTAGTGGCTGGAAAACAGCCACAAAACATGTGAGGTGGGAACTCTAGCACCAGGGATAGAGAATTAAGTACTGAGCATGCCGAGAACGCTCACCCATCACTAGTTATCAACAGTGGTCACTAAAATGTACGGAGCTGTGCTGTGATGGCCTGTAGAATGTCTATATCCTTTCACTGGGCATGGCTGGAGTTCCATTCCTGGTGATCTCATAAAAAATTAGGTGACTCAATAAGACTGGTATAGTGCTTGCTAGTCTTAATGTAACTCTCGTTTGAGTACACTGACCTGATCAGGTGCGTCTAACACTCAGTATTTACCATCACCAGAAATGTACGCCAGCTGGGGACCTGGTGTACAATTCTGGAGTACGTTACAGCACTTTAGTCTCATAAGTTATGATGAATGACAAGTGGGCGTAATCACACCACATCCTGTCCAACTTGTGTTAGGCCCATATTTGCATATGATCCCAGAATGAGGCTTCATAGGGGTCACTCTTGGTCAGCTGTAGGTATAGAATTCCTCACGAGCATAACAATAAGTATAGATATGTATATTCCAATAACCGGGTCCTAAAAAGGCACCAGTCATTTTGGTGGAACATGGAAAATTCCACCAAAATGACTGGTGCCTTTTCAGGACCCAGTTATTGGAATATACGTATCTTTACTTATTGTGTTTTAGCTTTTATATATTTTCAATCATTGACTTGGCTTCCTTATGTTACCTTATTGCTTTTTTATTATTAAGCTTTAAATTGAACCCTGCCATGTATATTTCTATGCAGTGATTTTTCTCTGGATCTAGATTTATATTCTCATCTATCCTGTAATATAATATGAAAATTCTAAATCATATATTAACTTTTTTACTATATTCTGTTGGCCTGTACTTATTCTTCCTCAGTCTTAATTGAATTTTGTCACCTTGCCATTTGGTTCCCATATCTTGGTGTTGGTTTTCCATCCTGTTTTGGTGCAATGCAAGGGTGGATGTGTGTAAAAATGAAAAGTGGTTATTGACTGAATGTCATATTCAATGCAGTATTCCTCACACTCCTGATTCATTAAGCATCTAACTCCACCACACCCCCTCATTAAAGACTGACATGAACATCTCCGGTCTTGATGAATTGTGTAACCTGGGTTTTAGCTGTAGTTGTTGGAAAAAAAAGAATGAACAAGATAGATTGGCACCACCTAAAATATAAATTAGAGTGCCAGTAAAGTAGACAAAGTAGGCAAAGCAGAAACTCAAGAAAATATATGCAAACACAGAACAGAACTTCCAAAAAATATAAAGCTTTATCAAAAAGATACAAAATAGATACAACACAACAGATAAAAGTACCTAAAGACAGAATGTACAGCTCGATGTACCAATGACCAATGTGAAAACTAGACATTAGTGGATCCTTGGAAATTCGGTTTGGTGGGTTCACCTGGACACATGCAGCCAGCTATAAACAGAATACTTCAGGGGTCGGAGGGCAGGATTTTTTAAAATTTTGTTTTTTTTTGGTGCACACTACATCCAATCATGCTATTGTTACCCCCAGTTCGAGCCATTCAAACAAGTGGCTCACACTGGGCTGAGCACCGAGCATGCCCAAGCACAGTGAGTGGGCAGCATACGTAAAGCACCCAAACTTCAAACCCGAACTCTACTTTTTTTTGGTAAAGTCTGTGTTTTTGTAGGAGCACCAAATCTCGGGTTCGCTCATCTCTAATGAAGACACCAAAAGTCCCAATTTTTTTTGCACAACTAAAATTTAGCAGCTTTTCAAATCAATTTACTCTAGAATTCTGACAGAACTTTTATGAATCAGGGACTAAAGGCCACTTTACACGCTGCGACAACGCTAGCCAATGCTAGCGATGTCGAGCGTGATGGCACCCGCCCCCGTCGTACGGCCGATATGTGGTGATCGCTGCCGTAGCGAACATTATCGCTACGGCAGCATCACATGCACATACCTGCTCTCCGACGTCGCTGTGACCGGCGAACCGCCTCCTTTCTAAGGGGGCGGTTAGTTCGGCGTCACAGTGACGTCACAGCAACGTCAATAAGCGGCCACCCAATCAAAGCGGAGGGGCGGAGATGAGTGGGACGAATATCCCACCCACCTCCTTCCTTTCTCATTGCGGGCGGCCGCAGGTAAGGTGAGGTTCCTCGTTCCTGCGGTGTCACACGTAGCGATGTGTGCTGCCACAGAAACGAGGAACAACATCGTTACTGCAGTAGCAACGATAATTGGGAAGAGGGGGGCATGTCACCGATTAGCGATTTTGAATGTTTTTGCAATGATTCAAAATCGCTAACAGGTGTCACACGCAACAACATCGCTAACATGGCCGGATGTGCGTCACAAATTCCGTGACCCCAACGAGATCGCTTTAGCAATCTCGTAGTGTCTAAAGCCACCCTAAGTGTGCAGTCAGAATGCTAGTGAAATATATTCAAGCACTGACTCCATATTAGAGTGCCAGGCCGAGTGCTCTCATAGTAGAATGCCACCCAGAGACTGCTTGACTAAAGGGGGCTTTACACGCAACAACATATCTAACGATATGTCGTCGGGGTCACGGAATTCGTGACGCACATCAGACGTTGTTAGCGACGTCGTTGTGTGTAACAGCTCCAAGCGAGTGTTAACGATCAAAAATACTCACCTTATTGTTGATCGTTGACACGTCATTCATTTTCAAAATCTCGTTGGTCGTTGTGGACGTAGGTTGATCATCCCTGAGGCAGCACCCATTGCTACGTTTGACACCCCGGGGACGACGATCAACAGCTTACCTGCGTCCTCCGGCGACGAGGTGGACGTGTTGATAATGTGACTGCTCTCCGACACTCCGCTTCTATTGTACGCCTGCCGTGTGATGTCGCTGTTACGCCCTACGATCCGCCCCCTTAGAAAAGAGGCGGTTCGCCAGCCACAGCGACGTCGCTAGGAAGGTAAGTCTGTGTGACGGGGCCTAGCGATATTGTGCACCACGGGCAGCGATTTGCCCGTGATGCACAAACGACGGGGGTGGGTGCTTTCACAAGCGATATCGCTAGCAATGTCACTGCGTGTAAAGCAGCCTTAACACATCACAGCTAGAGAATGTCCCCAGAAAACCATTACACAGTGCCAGCCTGATAGACTCATGTGAAACATTGCAATCAGTGACTCCATGATACAGTGCCAATGGAAAAGTGTTCCAAGAAACACTATGGTTACGTGACTGTGCCTCACACCGGGAATACCAGGGAATTATCACAGCATTCAGACACCATGTCACATAGATACAATCCTCCTGCCTATGTTATTAGAGTTATCTAGAATTAACAGTTGAGATTTGTAGAGTCAATCACTGAAGAACTGGATAGATGGTGCACATCACATGGGTGAATGTAAATCCAGAAAAGACATCTCGTCCTGCCTGTATATCTTGTGGTCTCGTATATGTCTTCAGTTAATCATAATGCTAAACAAAGGTGACAAAATGACTTTACAAGCTCCCAGGAAACAGCACGAGATGTATGGCAGGGATCGAGCCAGACTCCGACCACATCCATCCATCTCGCCTGCCAATAATCCTCTCCGTGAATTACTTATCCATATAATCTATTTACAACATATAAAACCCCATTATTATTACATTATGGCAGAGAGACATCCATCATAATGTGTTTGTCATCCGTCCACCTTTACACCACCTCACCCCATGGAGGGGACAAATGTGATTAGGATGAGACAGCAATGCAGTGACATCAGGTATGATGAATTGTCCCGTACATTTCATGACTTTTTCCAATAACCATATGCACAGAAGAGATGATCCCTGTAATTTATGTATGAAAGAAATGGAACAGTATGCTCCATCGTCTTGTCTGACTCTTGTTTGCAAGAAAGAAGAAAAAGAATGGGAATTGTGGTATCTATCAAATATTTATGATCTATTTATCTACTATTTATCTGTCTATCTCATATACTGTACTGTATATCACATTATATTTTTTCTTTCTATCTGTATATCTATTTACTAAGCATATAAAGAATTTATGTGATATCTATGATGTATTATTGATCTACTATTTATCCATCTATTTACTCTTTCTATCTATATCTATCTAATATTTATCTAACATCAAATTCAAATTCAAAAAAGCTTTATTGGCAGTACTAAATACATATTAGTTTTGCCAAAGTATGGCCCCTTTCACACATTAGTTTTTTGCCATCAGTCACAATCCGTTGGCTCGATGGATCGACGGATCCATCGCAGATTGTGTAAAAACTGATGTGACAGATCCCTCGAAAAAACAGATTTGTCACATTATATATACAATGTTTTAACACCCTATCTGAGCATGCTCAGTTAAAAAAACAGAATCCGTACCCGGATTCCATCACTTGACAGATTAAGGCGGATGCTGCACCCATAGGCTTCCATTCTACTAAACGACGGATGGCGACGGATCCGTTGCCGTCCATTTTTTCGACGTAGACAAAAATTGTTATTTTGTCCATTGTCTCCGTCCGACGGACAAACAATTGTCGACGGATCTGTCGAACGATGGATGGAACGTGAGGCCATCCGTCGCTAATACAAGTTTATGAGAAAAAAACGGATCCAGCGGCATCCGTCAATGGATCCGTTTTTTTCAAAATTTGATGGATTGTGACTGATGGCAAAAAACTGATGTGTTAAAGGGGCCTAAGTGTACCATAGGGAATAGGGATAGGGACTGTAGGGATGATGGATAGAAACTGTAGGAACAACGGATGGGGGTACATTCAAGGGTGGGGGCTATGGAAGTCCATGGCTTATCATAGGTCTCTTTCTCGAAGTCTATGACATTTGCTCACATACCGTGCTGCTAGCTCCACTGTGCTCTCTTCTTCCCCCAGAAGGATATATATATTTTATCTTCTTCCTTCATAGTGCTGATGTGGCGCCCTGGACTAGCCAGGTAGCCACAGACAAAACACACACACACCCCCACCCCCGGACAGTTACATTAGCCAGACACAAAACCCTTGTTGCCTCCCTCCAGGGTCTGATGTCCACACCAGGTGGGGTGGAGCTAGGCAGTTGGCCCCACCCACTGAGGAGTTCACAGGCCTGGAGGCGGGAAAAGGAGTAGTTTAGTTCAGGAGGTTGAAGTGAGAGGAGTGAAGTGGAGAATGTCTGGGTTTGTGGCCCAGGCACTGACAACAAGGTTGGCAGACGGTGGTGGCCGTCTGCAGGAGTGGTCGATCAATGCGGAACCGTAGGACCGGGGTCGGGCGGTGGCCCGCCGGTACCGACCGGGGAGCCAAGTGAAGCTAGCACACACAGGCAGGGCCATCGGACCCCGAGTAGGCTTGGAGCTGCCGTCAACAGTCAAATCCGAGTGTGACAGGAACCCCAGGGGTTTCCTAACAACGAAAGACCCGATTGAAGGCAACCGTCCGCACCGTAAGGGTATACAGCCACCGCCAATGGCTAGAGACCCAAGGGCCAGCGCCCGCGGGCAAAACGGGCTCCCCCGGCATCCATACACAGGGGAGCGGACTACCGTTGGGGACCCATCGTAGTCAAGACAGTACACAAAGGTGCAGGGAAAGACAGCCGCCATCACCTGTCCGGGGAGAGAGACACTGCAGCTGGCTGCGGGACCCGTCCATCCAGCCGTTCGGTTTACCAGAGACATTGTGCATCAATTGCTGAGTGAGTACACCTGCGCCATCCGGCACCGCGCCGCGCTGCCCCTGCAACCCTGCAACTGACCGACCCTGCCTCCCCGTCACACCACCGGGCCCCGGGACCACCAACCCCTACCCACTGAGGGGAAAAGCAACATCCCAGCTGCTCCCTACCATCACTCCCGGGATCCCCGTCACCAGCAGCGGTGGTGCCCATCTTCACCACAACCTGTGGGTGGCGTCACGGACTAAATCCCCAAACAAACCACCCCCTTTTCACTCACGGGCGAGGAGCGCCGTTCGAGTCCCCGGATCCGGCCCACCGCTCGAGCCACCGATCAGCAGCAGCGCCGGACCAGATTGATAGCAAGTGCAGCGCCCCGCCGCCCGTGACAACTTGGCGTCATGAACAGGATAGAACCAATCTACTTACCAGTAGAAGTGCGCCTTGTGATCCCCGTCGGCGGCGTCCGGCCGAAAATTTTGAAGTGCCGCCATCTTTGGCGTGAAGATCTCCCACTCGAGTGTCTTCCCCGAGCAGGGAAGGCGCGAAAGCGAAGCCCCGCCCCCAACAAGCGGAAGTGCTAAAGAGAACCAAGGGGGGACGGGAAAAAGATGTCTGCACCCGACGGAGCCATTGGAGGAGTGGCGGTCGCAGCCGCAGCAGCACCCGTAGATGGAAACAGGATAGCCCATGCTCCGGCCGCAATACAAGTCGCCTTTGAGACCCGCACGGAAGCGGAGCTGCGGATGCAGTTTTATCAGTGTCGACAGCGGCCTGCGGACAATATAAGAGACTATGCCCTGCGTCTGCAAACAGCAAACAGCGCGGAAGGCGTCGCCCCAGATCCTGAAAAGATCACTGCCATCCAGGACTGGCCGAGGCCAACCAAGGTGAAAGAGGTGAGACAGTTCCTGGGCCTAGTGTGCTACTATCGCCGCTTCATTTATGCCTGCTTTACACGCTTCAATAAATCTTTCAATCCGTCGTCGGGGTCAAATTGTAAGTGACGCACATCCTGCATCGTTCGTGACGTATTTGCGTGTGACACCTACGTGCAATCAAGATTGAACGAAAATACGGTGATCGCATACACGTCGTTTATTCCTCATACATTGGACGTTTTGTTGTATGAACCTAGTCAATTGAAACGTGTGACATCCCTCATACGATTTTGATGTCTGAGGCTATGTGCGCAGGTGTGCGCTCTGCACCGCAGCTTAAAAAAGGTCTGCTTCAGAGCGCAGCTGAAAAGCTGCATTCTGAAGCACCTGACAATGTCTGTCATTCACTAATCTCTATCAGTCCGTCACTATCTCTGTCCCTCTCTCTCTGTCCATGTCAGTCTATCCCTCTTACCCCCTCTCTCATACTCACCGATCCCCGATCCCCGGCTCTGCACGGCATTCACACTGCTCCGGCGGCTTTTACTGTTTTGAAAATGCCGGCCGCCCATTAAACAATCTCGCATTCCCTGCTTTCCCCGCCCACAGGCGCCTATGATTGGTTACAGTGAGACACGCCCCCACGCTGAGTGACAGGTGTCCCACTGCACCCAATCACAGCAGCCGGTGGGCGTGTCTATACTGTGCAGTGAAATAAATAATTAAATAATTAAAAAAAACGGAGTGCGGTCCCCCCCAATTTTAATACCAGCCAGATAAAGCCATACGGCTGAAGGCTGGTATTCTCAGGATGGGGAGCTCCACGTTATGGGGAGCCCCCCAGCCTAACAATATCAGCCAACAGCCGCCCAGAATTGCCGCATACATTAGATGCGACAGTTCTAGGACTGTACCCGGCTCTTCCCGATTTGCCCTGGTGCGTTGGCAAATCGGGGTAATAAGGATTTATTGGCAGCCCATAGCTGCCAATAAGTCCTAGATTAATCATGTCAGGCGTCTATGAGACACCTTCCATGATTAATCTGTAAATTACAGAAAATAAACACACACACGCCCGAAAAAATCCTTTATTAGAAATAAAAAACACAAACATATACCCTGGTTAACCACTTTAATCAGCCCCAAAAAGCCCTCCATGTCCGGCGTACTCCAGGATGGTCCAGCATCGCATCCAGCGCTGCTGCATGGAGGTGACCGGAGCTGCAGCAGACACAGCCGCTCCGGTCACCTCCACACAGCAAATAAAGACAGCCGCGCGATCAGCTGAGCTGTCACTGAGGTTACCCGCTGTCACTGGATCCAGCGGTGGCCACGGGTAACCTCAGTGACAGCTCAGCTGATCGCGCTACTCACCTCAGTTGCTGCGTGGAGGTGAGAGGAGCAGCGGTGAGTAGCGCGATCAGCTGAGCTGTCACTGAGGTTACCCGCGGCCACCGCTGCATCCACCGCTGGATCCAGTGACAGCGGGTAACCTCAGTGACAGCTCAGCTGATCGCGCGGCTGTCTTCATTAGCTGTGTGGAGGTGACAGGAGCGGCTGTGTCTGCTGCAGCTCCGGTCACCTCCATGCAGCAGCGCTGGAAGCGACGCTGCATCATCCTGGAGTACGCCGGACAAGGAGGGCTTTTTGGGGCTGATTAAAGTGGTGAATCAGGGTATATGTTTGTGTTTTTTATTTCTAATAAAGGATTTTTTCGGGCGTGTGTGTTTATTTACTGTAATTTACAGATTAATCATGGAAGGTGTCTCATAGATGCCTGACATGATTAATCTAGGACTTATTGGCAGCTATGGGCTGCCAATAACGCCTTATTACCCCGATTTGCCAACGCACCAGGGCAAATCGGGAAGAGCCGGGTACAGTCCCAGAACTGTCGCATCTAATGTATGCGGCAATTCTGGGTGGCTGCTGACTGATATTGTTAGGCTGGGGGGCTCCCCATAATGTGGAGCTCCCCATCCTGAGAATACCAGCCTTCAGCCGTATGGCTTTATCTGGCTGGTTTTAAAATTGGGGGGGACCGCAACCCGTTTTTTTTAATTATTTAATTATTTATTTCACTGCACAGTATGGACACGCCCACCGGCTGCTGTGATTGGGTGCAGTGTGACACCTGTCACTCAGCATGGGGGCGTGTCTCACTGTAACCAATCATAGGCGCCGGTGGGCGGGGAAAGCAGGGAATACGAGATTGTTTAATGGGCGGCCGGCTTTTTCAAAACAGTAAAAGCCGCCGGAGCAGTGTGAATGCCGTGCAGCGCCGTGCCGGGGATCGGTGAGTATGAGAGAGGGCTGCTCAATTCAGTCACTCAGGAGTTTAGCGGTCACCGTTGAGCCCTTCACAGGTGACCGCTAATCAGGACGCGACACAGACAGAGCCGCAGCATGACAATGAAGTCGGGTGAGGTTCACCCGAGTTCATTCTGACAGTGCGGCTCTGTCTGTGTCTGCTGTCATCTGCCATTCAGCTTTGCTACATGGCTGTCTGTGGCTGCTGTCAGCGGCCATGTAGCAGAGCTGAATGGCAGATGACATAGTAAAAACGCATCCCTACAGATTACACACGCTTGTCAAGTCAATAAATAATAAAAAAAAAGGGTGCCCAATGCATACGTCACGGAACACATGATCTAAAGGATCGCACACAAAATTGATCAATTTAACATAGACTACTAACGCACGTGTGACAGCAGATGAATGACCTACGTGCAATCTCATTCAATCGCATATGCGACCTGGGCGTGTCACATCGCATACGAGATCACACACCTAATTGTAAGGTGTAAAGCTGGCTTAAGGGATACACGAAGATGGCTGCGCCTATGCAAGACCTCCTCGTGGGACAGGCCAAGGGCGGCAGAGCCCCAGGACCCCCGTTGGCGTGGGAAGAGAAGCATGAAGAATCCTTCCGCCAGCTGAAGACGGCCTTGACCGGGGAAGAAATCCTGGCGTACCCTGACTACAGCCGTCCATTCATCCTCTACACCGATGCCAGTAATGTAGGCTTGGGAGCGGTCCTGTCCCAGGTCCAGAACGGAAAGGAAAAAGGTATCGCCTACGCCAGCCGAAAACTCCGGCCCACAGAAAGGAACCCTGAGAATTACAGCTCCTTCAAGCTTGAGTTCCTAGCATTGGTGTGGGCCATTACCGATCGGTTCCGCCATTACCTGAGCCCCGGATCCGGCCCACCGCTCGAGCCACCGAGCAGCAGCAGCAGCGCCAGACCCGAGCATTAGCGAGCGCAGCGCCCCACCGCCCGCGACACTGAAATCCCAGAAAAAATTGAAGAGTCTCTTGAGGTTGGTATCCCTCACTGCTGAGTATTTGGTGCAGTGTAGCAGCAAGTGAGTTTCATTTCCTCGGCCTCCATGACTCATTATGGGCATAGTCTGTCCTCCTTGGGTTTGTAGCTCTGTCTTGTGTTGGCCGAATTTGATGGCCAGACTGTGGGCACTGAGTCTATACTGGCTAAGGGTACAGTGGTCTCTGGAATATGGTGATTTTCTGTGAGGTTATGATATTGTTCCACCAGTTGCTGATGTACCTCTCTTGGCCCTCATCTACCATTTTCCTGATTCTGGATTTTGTCAGGCTGCTGTGATTGGTGATTTTGTCTATTTGGTTTGGGTGAGCTGTTCCATGGGACCTGGTTCATCTGGACTATGTACATGTATCAGGGCTTATGATGATGGGAGCTTGGATTGCTACTCTGTAGGTGAGCCCAAAGTGACAGCCCCTTCTTCAGAACTGGTAGATGTTGAGGTAATCTGCCCAGCTTAACCTGACAAGCACTGTTGAAAGTGCTTAGATGGACCTGGAGTAGGTGCTTACAGAATTTCAGAAGGAATATTTCTGTTGGGCCGGAATCCCACCTTGACCAATCTGGGTAAATGTGAGGGCCGCAGACTTTGCTGGGACCCTCATACTTACCCAGGAGGTTTGGGGTGATGTTGGAATCAAAGATTTTTAGCTAGACCCTCACTGGCGCCTTCAGATGATAGAGTTTCCTTCGATTGGCATAGAAGGTTTTGCAGACTTTGTCTTTCAGGGTCGCTCTCTATGGCTTATTTGAAGTTTCCTGACTTGTGTATTTCCAGGCCCAGGTAGTTTAAGACAAATGAAGGGTGCTGGTCCGATTTTCTCTTTCTCCTCTGGAACACCATGATGTTGGTACTCTTTAGGTTCATTGGTAGTGCCCATGTGGAGCTGAATTTCTCCAAGATTTGTAGATTATCTTGGATGCCTTTCTCAGTCGGTGAGAGCAGCAGTAGGTCATCTGCATAGAGCAAGAATTTCACCCAGGCGTCATGGCGTGTGAGACCTGGAGCTGTGGAAGATTCCAGAGCAGTAGCCAGCTCATTGATGTAAATATTGAAAAGCGTAACACTAGGCTGCAGCCCTGTCTGATGCCGTGGCTCAGCTTGAAATAAGCTGCTCTACTGTTCCTACTCACGCTGTAGAGGTTCTCGGTGTAGCTCACATTTCTCTATTAATCTATATTTATCTATCTATCTATCTATCTATCTATCTATCTATTATCTATCTATCTATTTGTCTCTGTTTTTCCATCTTTTATCTACGTATCAACTATCTTTCTGTTTTTATCAATCTATGGATTGATCTCATATTTGTGTATCATTTTAGTACTGTGCATGAATATTTACTTCCACATTTTCGTGAACGTCGGATGCCATGGAATAAGAAATTGAAACATTTTATGTCGGAATGTAATGAAGGAAGGTGTCAATAGACTGGTGTAATATAGTTCTTTACAGAACATGTAACGCAGCATGGGAGCCATTCTCAGGCTCCTATTCTTAAGCTGATGAGGAGTACGGGAATAGAAATATTTCCATATAATTCCAAGACAGTTGTTGTTTCTTATTTCCAGGCGTAAGCTATGAGCCACTGGGGCAAAAAACTGGATTTCTGAGGAAATTGAGGATTATAATATATGAAAGAAATAATGGCTAGGGACAGTGGCATACCGTCAATAGAGGCAAGCCACGCCACTGCTATGGGGCCCCATTAGCTGGGGGGGCCCGCAGCGACTGCCCGCTTTCACTTTAATCTCAGGCTGAGTATCAGACTGTCTCTCAGCACTGGCTCTGTAAGGCGGGAGACAGGCAGGTACAGTCACAAAAAAGGTGTACAGCCTCTGGAGACAGTAACCCAGGCCCAGCGGTGGTAGTAATCTACTTACGGGATGGTAGATGCTAGAGTGCATGGGCTCCGTCCACGTATGGCTGGAGTGTATGGGCTCTGTCCAGGCATGGCTGGAGTGTATGGGCTGCGTCCAAGTATGGCTTCAGTGATAATGTATATGCTAACCCCCAGTATCGTGTATGCCCCACCCCATCAATAATGCATGGAGGACTATGTGGGGTGCATTATAATGCATGGAGGACTATGCAAGGGGCATTATAATGCATGGAGGGCTATGCAGAAGCATTATAATGCATGGAGGCCTATGCAGGGGGCATTATAATACATTGAGGACTTAGCGAGGGCATTATAAAGCAAGGAGGACTTTACGGGAGGCATTATAATGCATGGATGACTTATTGGGGGGCATTATAATGCATGGAGCCCTATGCAGGGGGCATTATAATACATGGAGGACTTAGTGGGGGCATTATAATGCATGGAAGACTTTACGGGGGGCATTGTAATGCATGGAGGACTTAGTGGGGGGCATTATAATGCATGGAGGACTATGCGGGGGCATTAGTATCCATGGAGTACTAATCCATAAAAATCTTTGCTCCAAAATGTCACTCCTTCCTTACAGAGCCTGACAATGTGTCCAACCAGTAGTTTCTCCACCACATATGGGGTATCAGCATACTGAGGAGAAATTGCACAACAAATTTTGGGGTCCATTTTCTCCTGTTAGGGTACTTTCACACTTGCGTTGTTTTCCTTCCGTTACAATCCGCCCTTTTGGAAAACAGCGGAATCCGTTAACGGATTCCGCTGTTTCCCATAGACTTGTATGGTTGACGGATTGTACCAAAAGCACCTGCGTTGCTTCCGCTGGGCGACGCTCCGTTGCTTCCGCCCAGCGGGAGGAACGCAGCATGTAACGTTGTTTTGAGCAGCGGAATCCTCTGGATTTCACTGCACATGCTCTTTTTTTTTAAATCACAAACTTTATTTTGGCTCGCAGTGGCCGAACGTTCAGCTGAGCGACCGGCCGCCGGCATGCCCGGGCGCCGGCAAGTGACAGCGCTCAGCTAAGCGCCCGCCGGTTTGCCCTGGCGCCGGCAAGTGACAGCGCTCAGCTGAGCGCCCGCCCGCCGGCATGCCCGGGCGCCGGCAAGTGACAGCGCTCAGCTGGTCACCCGGCGGTTGGCTGCAGGGAGCGATCAGCTGATCACCCGGCGGCCGGCTGCAGGGAGTGATCAGCTGATCACCCGGCGGCCGGCTGCAGGGAGCGATCAGCTGATCATCCGGCGGCCGGCTGCAGGGAGCGATCAGCTGATCACCCGGCGGCCGGCTGCAGGGAGCGATCAGCTGATCACCCGGCGGCTGGCTGCAGGGAGCAATCAGCTGAACACCCGGCGGCCGGCTACTGGGAGCGATCAGCTAATCACCCGGCGGCCGGCTGCAGGGAGCGATCAGCTGATCACCCAGCGGCCGGCTACTGGGAGCGATCAGCTGATCATTCACAATAGTCTACCGCCGGTAAAACTGTAAAAAAAAAAATCTAAACGGATTCCATTGTTTTGCAGCATCCGTTGCATCCGTTGTTCCGCTATATGCAACACATCCGTTGCATCCGTCACACAACGCAATGCAACGGATACCATTCAACGCAAGTGTGAAACTAGCCTTACCCTTGTGAAAATGAAAAAAATAGTTTTTTAATTTTTTCATTTTCAAGGTTCTACCTTGTAAAATTCTATAAAGCACCTATGGGTTCAATGTGCTCACCACACATCTAGATAAGTTAGGGTCTAGTTTCCAAAATGATGTCACTTATTTGGGGTTTCCACTGTTTAGGCACATTAGAGGCACTCCAAATGCGACATGGAGTTTGCTAACGATTCAAGACAATTTTGCCTTCACAAAGTCAAATGGCGCTCCTTCCCTTCTGATCCTTTCCATGCACCTAAACAGTAGTTTTTCACATGTGGAATCAGCATACTCAGGAGAAATTGCACAACAAATGATTTTTTCCATTTTCTCCTGTTACCATTGTTAAAGTGAAAATATTGAAGCTCAAGCAACATTTTTGTGGTAAAAATGTATTTTTTCATTTTCACTGCTCAACATAATAAAATTCTGTGAAGAACCTTAGGGCTGAAAGTGCTCACCACACATTTCAATAAATACCTTTAGGGTCTAGTTTCCAAAATAGGGTGACTCATGGGAGGTTTCCATTATTTAGGCACATCAGGAGCTCTCCAAATGCTACATGCCGTCTGCTAATGATTCCAACCAAATTTTGCTTTCAAAAAGTCAATGGCACTGCTCCCCTTCTGATCTCTTCCATGTACTCAAACAGTGGTATGGTATGAACAAATTCAGGAAAAATTGCAGAACAAATTTTGTGGTCCATTTTCTCCTGTTACTTTTGATAAAATGAAAAAATTAGGGTTAAAGCAACATTTTTTTGGTAAAAATGTATTTTTTCATTCTCACAGCTCAACATCATAAAATTCTGTGAAGCACCTGGAGGTTTAAAGTGTTCATCACAAATCTCGATAAATTATTGGGGTCTAGTTTCCAAAATTGAGTCACTTGTTGGGGTTTTCCACTCTTTAGGCATATCAGGGGATCTCCAAACGCAACGGTTTCATCCAATTCTGCGTTAAAAAATTAAAACGGCGCACCTTCCCTTCCGATCCTGTCATGCGCCCAAACAGTGGGTTTCCACCACATATGGAAATATCACCATACTCAGGAGAAATTGCATAACAAATAGTACAGTGCTTTTTTCTCCTGTTAGCCTTGTGAAATTGCAATATTTGGGGCTTAAGTAACATTTTTTGGGCGAAAAAGTAAAATTTTCATTTTTTCCTTTCACATTGCTTTAGATCTTGTGAAGCATGTGAAGGGTTAGTGAACACATTGAATATAATATTTAAGGTATTTTCTGTCAGCTATGCCTCTCTAAGTCACTTCAAATGGGATGTGTCCCTAAAAAAATGGTTTTGCCAATTTTGATGGAAAAATAAGAAATTGCTGATAAACTTTTGCCTACCAAAAAAAATGAATTTCAATAATGGTGCTGATGTAAAGTCGGCAAGTGGTAAATGTTATTTATTAACTATTTTGTGTGACATAACTCTAGGTTTTAGGGCATAAAATTTAAAGTTAAAAAATTTAAAATTTCTAAAAATTTTCACCAAACTTCAATTTTTTTCACAAATAAATGCAAAAAATATCATCCTAAATGTAATACTATCATAAAGTACAATAGGTCACGAAAAAACAATCTCAAAATCACTGGGATCCGTTGAAGCGTTCCAGAGTTATTACCTCATAAAGTGACACTGATCAGAATTGGAAAAATTTGCATGGTCATGAAGGTGAAAACCAACTGGGGTGAAGGGGTTAATGTTAATTATACCTTACCGATTATCAGCATACATCATTTCTCTATGGGATGGCACTGTGCACTTCATTAATTTAATGTGAAAACAGTATCTTTTTATGCAGTGTTCTCTTTGCAGTATTCATTTTGCATTAGTTAGACATGCTGTATAAATTACATTGAGTATATCCCTCTTGGACTAATTGAATTAGTATACTTTGTGGTATTTCTACGGTATTACATATCATATATATACTGAACAAAAATATAAACACAACACATTTGTTTATGCTCCAATATTTCATGAGTTGACCTCAAAGATTTAAGACTTTTTCTATGTGCACGAAAGGCCTTTTTCTGTCAAATATTGTTCACAAATTTGTCTAAATCTGTGTTAGTGAGTACTTCTCCATTGCCGAGATAATCCATCCACCTCACAGGTGTGGCATATCAAGATGCTGATTAGACAGCATGATTATTGCACAGGTGTGCCTTAGGCTGGCCACAATAAAAGGCCACTCTAAAATGTGCATATTTATCACATTGCCACAGTTTTAGCACAATGCCACAGTTGTCACAAGTTTTTGAGGGATTGTGCAATTGGAATGCTGACTGCAGGAATGTCCACCAGAACTATTGCCTGGGAATTGAATGTTAACTACCATAAGCCATCTCCAAAAGACATTTCAGAGAATATGGCAGAACATCCAACCAGCCTCATACTTGCAGTCCACATGTAACCACACCAGCCCAGGACTTCAATGTCCAGCATCTTCACCTCCAAGATCATCTGAGACCAGCCACCTGGACTGCATCTGCAACAATCTCTTTACATAACCAAATAATTTCTGCACAAACAGTCAGACATCATCTCAGGGAAGCTCATCTGCTGCTTGTCATCCTCTTCAGGGTCTCCACCTGACTGCAGTTCATTGTCATAACCAACTTGAGTGGGCAAATGCTCACATTCAATGTCATCTGGCACATTAGAGAAGTGTTCTCTTCATGGATGAATCCCTGTTTTCACTATACAGGGTAGATGGCAGACTGCGTGTATGGTGTCGTGTGGGTGAGTGGTTTGCTGCTGTCAATTTTTTGAATCGTGTGCCTTATGGTGGCTCTGAGGTTACGGTATGGGCAGGGATATGTTATGGACAATGAACACAGGTGCATTTTATTGCTGCCATTTTTAATACACAGAGATACTGTGACGAGATTCTGAGGCCCATTGTTGTGCCATTCATCCACGACCATCACCTCATATTACAGCATAATAATGCACGGCCCCATGTTACAATAATGTGTACACAATTCCTGTAAGCTGAAATCATCCCAGTTCTTTCATGGCAGTGTGGCGCCTCTGAGGCTCAGTCGCCACAGATTATTGCATCTGACTTAAGGTGTAATATTCATCCCGGGTAAGGAAGAGGTTAACCACTGGTTTTCACTTACACAACACACATAGCTCAGGTGCTTTCCCGCTGGAACTGGACTAAATATGGTTACCATAACAATGTTTTTTTTCCAGGCACCAGTGAGTCATCAGGAAGGTGAGGGCAGCACAGGGGACGTGAGAGCACATAGTTTTTACCTCAGAATAGTCCGAGATTCAGAACAACATGGTCGCTTTGGAGAGTGCTTTAGAGCTTCCACAGTTAGGACCGGGCAGACTGGAAGGAGTAGAGGACAACCACTGGAGCTGTGAGACACAGAAGCAAGAGGATAGCTGGAAGTAGAGCTCAATAGTTCCCTCAGCACCAGCGCAGTTCAGGGTGCAGAGCCCTAGGATGGTGTACACTCCACATTGCACCACTAGATTCTGCAGGACAGGGGGATTTCATGTCCCTCTGGCCACCAAAGATCCCTGGGCACAGCACAAAGAGTCAGGAGTCAAGACCACAGTCGGGCCCACATTTGATTGATGCTGCCTGTGAACAGGACAGGAACTTTAACACCAATCAGGGGTCCCAAAGCACTTCAGGTCATGGGGATCCACACAGAAAGTGCCAGGAAGGAACGTCTCACACACCACAACACTGGTGGTGGTTTCTGAGGTACCCGTGATCGGCTGGGGCCCATCACGGTGGAAACCGGCATTCCAAGGGTGACAACTGAACTGTGAGTAAAAGACCTGGAACTGCAACAACTGTGTCAGTCCTTCATTGCACTTTGGCTCTCAAGGCCACTACTACCTCCATCATCCTCCCTGGGGCCTAGCTTCCCCTGTGAGAAGCTGACCTATCCTAGCTGCGACACCATCCTCCCCAGAGGACAGCGACCACATAATCCCTGGCTGCATACCGCAGGTGGCGTCACGAGACAACTACAGTACTACTCAAACCTTTCTCAACTACCAACATCCTCATCCCATCCTTCAATCCCCTTTTTAGTGTACATCGCGATGAGTATTTAACCCCTTGACCCGTGAGTGCTACAGCATCATACTCACCGGACAAGCCACCCATTGAGCATGTTTGGGATGATCTGGATTGGCGTATGCGACAGCTTGTTCAAGTTCCTGCCAATATCCAGCAACTTCTCACAGCCATTGAAAAGGACTGGACCAACATTCCACAGACCACAATCAACAACCTGATCAACTCTATGTGAAGGAGACGTGTTGCACTGCATGGGAAAAATGTTGGTCATACACGTTACTGACTGGTTTTCTGACCTGCCAATATTGTAAAACTGCACAATGTACAGTGAACATTTACTGTGGCCAGCCTATGGCACACCTGTATAATAACGATGTTGCCTAATCAGAATCTCGACATGTCACACCTGTGAGGTGGAAGGCTTATCTCAGCAAAGGAGAAGTGCTCACTAACACAGATTTAGACAAATTTGTGAACAACATTTGAGAGAAAAAAACAAAATGGGAGCAAAACAAAAGTGACACACTTATATTTTTAGATTTGTATTCAGTATATATGTATATCGTACATATATACTGAATAAATATATACATGTTGATGTTTTGGTCAAGAGGAAGAGGTTCCATACCTCGAAACGCGTAGACATATGGAATAAAGAATTATTAGTTAATCAACAATTTTACATCTTTTCTGGCGAATGTGCGGCATTAACCCCTTCTCCTTTCCTGCTTTGAAGACTCGTCCATGTGGTGCTAAGGCAGCCGCCATTATCTGTATTCTATCTGTGGCGGTTGTGACCCTCATAACCACATTAGGTGAGTGTATATTATTCAAATTGACCTTTTATTTATCTGGTAAGACCCTATTAGCGCTTCTTTTTTCTAGTGTTAACATAACGCATAATTGACAGGTGTGTGGTATACCGCTTTCTGCCTGTTTTACCTAAAACACATTGTTACATTTTTTTGTGTACTCGGTTACAATATAATTTTGCAAGTGTTATCAGGACTACAGTGCCTACAAGTAGTCTTCAACCCCCTGCAGATTTAGCAGGTTTGATAAGATGCAAATAAGTTAGAGCCTGCAAACTTCAAACAAGAGCAGGATTTATTAACAGATGCATAAATCTTACAAACCAACAAGTTATGTTGCTCAGTTAAATTTTAATAAATTTTCAACATAAAAGTGTGGGTCAATTATTATTCAACCCCTAGGTTTAATATTTTGTGGAATAACCCATGTTTGCAATTACAGCTAATAATCGTCTTTTATAAGACCTGATCAGGCCGGCACAGGTCTCTGGAGTTATCTTGGCCCACTCCTCCATGCAGATCTTCTCCAAGTTATCTAGGTTCTCTGGGTGTCTCATGTGGACTTTAATCTTGAGCTCCTTCCACAAGTTTTCAATTGGGTTAAGGTCAGGAGACTGACTAGGCCACTGCAACACCTTGATTTTTTCCCTCTTGAACCAGGCCTTGGTTTTCTTGGCTGTGTGCTTTGGGTCGTTGTCTTGTTGGAAGATGAAATGACAACCCATCTTAAGATCCTTGATGGAGGAGCGGAGGTTCTTGGCCAAAATCTCCAGGTAGGCCGTGCTATCCATCTTCCCATGGATGCGGACCAGATGGCCAGGCCCCTTGGCTGAGAAACAGCCCCACAGCATGATGCTGCCACCACCATGCTTGACTGTAGGGATGGTATTCTTGGGGTCGTATGCAGTGCCATCCAGTCTCCAAATGTCACGTGTGTGGTTGGCACCAAAGATCTCGATCTAAAGGGGGCTTTACACGCTACGACATCGCTAATGCGAACTCATTGGGGTCACGGAATTGGTGACGCACATCCGGCCGCATTAGCGATGCCGTTGCGTGTGACACCGATGAGCGATTTTGCATCGTTGCAAAAACGTGCAAAATCGCTCATCGGTGACATGGGGGTCCATTCTCAAAAATCGTTACTGCAGCAGTAACGAGGTTGTTCCTCGTTCCTGCGGCAGCACACATCGCTCCGTGTGACACCGCAGGAACGAGGCAGCTCTCCTTACCTGCCTCCGGCCACAATGCGGAAGGAAGGAGGTGGGCGGGATGTTACGTCCCGCTCAGCTCTGCCCCTCCGCTGCTATTGGGCGGCCACTAGGTGACGTCGCTATGACGCCGCACGGACCGACCCCTTAGAAATGAGGCGGTTCACCGGTCACAGCGATGTCGCCGGGCAGGTAAGTATGTGTGACGGGTCTGGGCGATGTGCGGCACGGGCAGCGATTTGCCCGTGTCGCACAACAGATGGGGGTGGGTACCCACGCTGGCGATATCGGGACCGATATCGCAGCGTGTAAAGCCCGCTTTAGTCTCATCAGACCAGAGAACCTTGAACCAGTCTGTCTCAGAGTCCTCCAAGTGATCATGAGCAAACTGTAGACGAGCCTTGACATGACGCTTTGAAAGTAAAGGTACCTTACGGGCTCGTCTGGAACGGAGACCATTGCGGTGGAGTACGTTACTTATGGTATTGACTGAAACCAATGTCCCCACTGCCATGAGATCTTCCCGGAGCTCCTTCCTTGCTGTCCTTGGGTTAGCCTTGACTCTTCGGACAAGCCTGGCCTCGGCACGGGAGGAAACTTTCAAAGGCTGTCCAGGCCGTGGAAGGCTAACAGTAGTTCCATAAGCCATCCACTTCCGGATGATGCTCCCAACAGTGGAGACAGGTAGGCCCAACTCCTTGGAAAGGGTTTTGTACCCCTTGCCAGCCTTGTGACCCTCCACGATCTTGTCTCTGATGGCCTTGGAATGCTCCTTTGTCTTTCCCATGTTGACTATGTATGAGTGCTGTTCACAAGTTTGGGGAGGGTCTTGATTAGTCAGAAAAGGCTGGAAAAAGAGATAATTAATCCAAACATGTGAAGCTCATTGTTCTTTGTGCCTGAAATACTTCTTAATACTTTAGGGGAACCAAACAGAATTCTGGTGGTTTGAGGGGTTGAATAATAAATGACCCTCTGAATAAACTTTTCACAATTTAAAAAAAAAAAAAAAAAAAAAAAACAAACAAACAAAAGAAATAACATTCTTTTTTGCTGCAGTGCATTTCACACTTCCAGGCTGATCTACAGTCCAAATGTCACAATGCCAAGTTAATTCCGAATGTGTAATCCTGCTAAATCTGCAGGGGGTTGAAGACTACTTGTAGGCACTGTATATTAGTAGCTTGTCTGTCTGACCAGTTTTTGGATCATTCTATCCTATTTGATTTACTGTGGGTATTTTCAGCCATGTATAAATGACACTCAATCTAAATTTAACTTATGTAATATAGTAATGAATATGGGACATTTTTAGTACAGTGTAATATTTACATTTAATTTTTAAATAACTGTCAAGTATGTTATTATGACTATGTAAATCAATAAATTATCTACATATTAGTATTTCTATAGACATTCTTTAGGTTTTGTACCAAACCTAAAATATGAAGCATGCACAGCACTTGAAAATCATGTGAAAGCTGCAGAACTTTCTATTATACAATGTACAGTGGCTGTAATATACATGATCACAATCTATGTAAATAGAGCAGGTAGGTGATGCCACTGCAAACACATGCATGGACAGTTCTTACTTAAAGATCCTATGAATAGGTGAATCCTCCAACCAGTATTGTCCATGTGACCTCATCTGTGTGGGAAATTGCTTATGTGCAGTGGCCCATTGACTTGTATTGATACATAGGCTGTCCGCCTGAAGTCCATTACACATTATATTGGCCCATTGTGTTCATGGACAGAATTGGGAGCAAAATTGCACTCACCATAACTGGCCCTACTGGAGCAGCTAGCAGGGTAGTGTTCAGTTAGAGGACAGAATGGCTTACAGGGGTTATCCACTACTTAAACAACACCCTCTAATTCCCATTGTTTGTCCCCGGAAAAATAAATAAGCCTATACTCACCTCCGGTGCGGCTGCGGTTCCAGTGATGTCTAAGCAGTGTTCCCGGGGTCTACGTAACATTGTTATGACACAAGGGCACCACGGCCAATCACCACCGACTTCCTTCACCTGCCTTTGGACGTTTGAGCAGGAAGACAGGACAGCTGTAACATCTTGCTCAAATGTCCAAAGGCGGGCTGAAGGAAGCCAGCGCTGATTGGTTATGGCGCTCGTATGTCATTAAAATGTCATGGGGACCCCAGGAACATAGCTACCTACATCACTGGTAGGGTGGCCACACTGGAGGTGAGTATAGGCTTATTTATTTTTATGGGGGCGTACAAGGGGAATAAGTAGGGTTTGTCCAAGTAGCGGAGAACCCCTTTAATTTCTCCTAGCCTGACATAGTGGCTCTTTTACAACAATTGATGCAGCCCGTTAAATGACTGACAAAACATACACAATATATATATATATATATATATATACACCATATATACACAAGCTGATCAGTGTAATTTACTGGACTGTTTAGATGAACAAACATTCTATGTGCACAGAATAATGGCTATTAGGCCTAGTTCATACGTTGAATATTTTGTGAGGTTCTTACATCAGTATTTGTAAGTCAAAATCATGAGTGGGTGAAAAATGCAGACGTTACGCACAGGTTTCACTTATACTTTTCCTCTTATTGTTCCACTCCTGGTTTTGTCTTATAAATACTGATATAAAATATTGAACAAATGCTGAATATGTGCACGTGGCTTTATAGTCGTTATGTGCATGGAACATCATGTAATCAGCAGCACATCTACTGTTTTCATGGGGCTAGATGCTGCTTAAAACAATGATTTTTAAGCTATATAGATGCTCGCTTGTCAGGTAATTGCCAGCCGGATTAATCAGGCAGATTGTTGGGATTGACCGTTCTTATGAGTTATCATTCGTTGTATATTGGCTGGTTTACATGGGCCAGACAAGACGATTTTTCCGTGTTGCTGTTCTCAGTCTACTTTTATCTTCCAGCACCTAATTAATGTACAAATTAAGCTATGTAAATGTGGCTGACAACATACTGGAGCAGTGTGATTCTCTGTATGGCATGCTGTGCTCACCTGGTCTTGGCAAGATGCTGAGCTCTGAATCAAGCAGGTTGACAGATGTATACCTTGATCATGCAAACGTTCTCACCTCCCTCAGTGCTGGGCCTGGAGAATCATCCCGACTCCATGGTCATTGACAAAACCGGAATCACACGACATCAAACAAACTATTTGGGATGAATTGTAAAGGAAACTGTTTGCTGAAGGAGTCATATTGCTGCATTCTTTCAACCTCGTATATGTGTGGAGCTGACATACAGCACCCCTAGACTTCTATGAAGTCCAAGAAGTCATAGAAATGCAGATAACATTGCTTCCACTGTGATTCACCGAAAATAAGACGGGGTCTTATATTATTTTTTGCTCTGAAAGATGGGCTAAGGCTTATTTTCAGGGCGTCTCATGAACAACAATCCATATTTATTCTTGAACAGAAAACAAATCAACATTTATTTAAGTGTAGTCATATAGCATTCTGGAATATCAATACGAGGGGCTGCTGATAAGCCTTTGGCTTTGTGATCTTTTTTGTTTCTATGGTAACGAATGTTACATCATATGAAAGCCTTATGTGTCTAATATATATTTTCACAATTTTATGTTTATTGCTTATGGCAACGGTGTTCTAGGCACGTGGGAAAACAACATGGCAGAGTCTAATGCAATATTCACATCAACTGAGAGCAGAGGAGTAATAACATTCTTGTTTCTGCAAGGAAAGTCGACGAAGAATATTCATGGTGAGATGTCGCAGACATTGGGGGATCAATGCCCTTCATATTCCACAGTTAAGAACTGGGTTGCCAAATTTAAAACGGGCCACTTCAGCACCAATGATGAGGAACGTCCTGGACGACCGAGAGTGGTTGTTGTTCCGGAGATCGTCGATGCTGTGCACAACCTCATACTGGAAAATTGACAAATTTCAGCTAAAACAATAGCAGACATCATGGGGATTTCCCGTGAACATGTTTGTGTTATTATCCATGAACATTTGGACATGAGGAAGCTATCTGCAAAGTGGGTCCCCAACTGTTTGACAACAGATCAGAGAAGCATGCGAGTGAAAATTTCCTGGTCCATTGGTCAGCGTTTCCGGACTGATAAAACTTCCTGGATTGACTGGTCACTATGGATGAGACCCCGATTTATTTGTATGACCCTGAAAACAAGGAGCAGTCACAAGAGTGGAGGCACAGTGGTTCTCCTCATCCAAAAATGTTCGGGGTACAAAAATCAGCCACTAAGATAAGAGAGTGGAGAGTATGTGGAATAATGTAAAGTTTCATCATCCTATCTCGTTTCTTTCTGGATAAAGCCAAAGACTTTTCAGCAGCCCGTCGTATAACTCTCCAAACTCTGTGTGCAACACGTGTGTGTATCTATACACACACACCAGCATGTCTTCTCTTTAGCTTTAGACTCCTGCAATTAAGAGATCTTTGGTCACATGACATGATGTGACAAAAGATCCATAAGCAGTCTTATCAGGATATAAATGCTGGGGCCCCTAGGAGAATGGTGGTCCTGATAAATTGCACACTTTGCTCTCCCTTCTCCCTAATAATAGTCCTGAATACCAGCCTGTCTCCTGTTCAGTTTTTTTAGACTCTTGCCATTAAGAGACCTTTAATTATATCACGTAACCTGACTGTGAAGTCATCAAAGGTACTTAAGCAATCTTAACTTTGGAATAGAACTGTTGGGGTCCCTACGAGACTGGAGTTCCTGAGAAATTGTGCAGTTTGACTCCCCCTAATGTTGGCACTAACTGTAACTAGGGGTTATATTTTGAGTCGGGCTTATATTTCAAGCATTATCCAAAAATTCTGAAAAATCATGCTAGGGCTTACTTTTAGGGTAGGTCTTATATTCAGGGAAACAGAATAGTACAGAATAACCTAAAATTGTCATCCTACAATGCACCACATAGGGACACTATGTGAACCTACTGTTACTCATTTTCCTGTTAATGATGTGGGCATCCTATTATGTGGCTACTACATCTGGGTGTCTGCCTCCAGTAAGCGTATAAGTCCTAATGTTGACAACTGAACATGGACAACAATGTAATGTGAATGCGCCCTTACAGTAATGGTCCTCTGTTATTAACTCTGCTGGCTGATTAATTCTCCTCTTCCCTCACCGCTCTTCCAACTCTGTCCTCTAGGGATCCCTTCACTGGCTTCCAATTCCCCATATAATCCATTTTAAACTTTATAAATAACTTTATAAATAATGACTTGCAAGGCTGCCCATAATCTGTCTCCTCTATCTATCTCCCAACTAATTTCCCAATATCCTCTTTTCACATAATCACGGGTCCTTACAAGATCTGCTTCTCTCCTCCACCCATGTATGTTTCTAACCCACATTTTTCCCGCTCATCCCCCATCATTTGGATTTCAGTGCCTCAGCACGTCTGAATGTGCTCAATAATTGAAATTTTCAGACACAGCCTTAAGACTCATCAACTTTAGAGGGTCCTAAAGCCTGCAGTAACATTGCTGCCATCTCAGTGGTCCAGTCGATGCTCCCGTCCGAACCTCCCGCAAATGGGTTTTGGACGTATGCCTTGACAGGGCCACTGACTATGATGGTGCAAACAGAGTCACAGTGTGCTCTGTTATGCACCAGTTTCAGGAGAATACGCTTTTCTGGAGGCGGACACCCAGTCACAGTCTATCACGTCTGGGTGTTTGCCTCCGGGAAAGCATATACTGCTGAAAATGGTATACGACAAAGCACATGGAGACTCCGTCTGCACCATTATAGTCAATGACCCTGTCGGCACGTGTCCAAAACCCATTTTGCGGAGGGTTCAGACGGAAGCCCGATGGAACCACTGAACGGGAATAGGAACTCAATGTGAAAGGGGCCTAAGATATATCAGTGTTGATAATCTAATATGAAATGTTCCTGTATAGTATTATTATTATTATTATTATTATTTATTTATAGAGCACCATTGATTCCATGGTGCTGTACATGAGAAGGGGGTTACATACAAAATACTATAATAATAATAGTATAAGATATAGCGGTGTTATGTAGAAATCTCTGAAAACTTTCATACATAATCTTTATCTTTTTTTTTGCTATATTTTTCTTTATACAATTTTATGTTACTTTTTTATCAGCCCCTACCAACAATATCAACCCATATCGTGCCTAATAGCAACTCTGATATAGAAAACATACTAAACCTAGAATAAGCAAATACCCTGCAATAAGTAAACACATAAATAGTAATAGTACATGTAAATAATATAGTAAAATTAGTTGACACTATTTTGATCAAAAAAGCATAACATTCATCCAACCGTGACAAGGTGTACCCAATCAGGATGGTCTTATCTCCAGTATTTCACCTAAGTGCCATCAGGCGTAAAAGCCATCGCATAATAAGATGATAAAGAGCTTCAAATTTCTGAAAGGAGATGGAATAAACCCAACTTTTTAAGACATCTTTCCTCACTCTATCTTCACACAATTAATAAATCTCTTATTTTGTATTATCTCATTCCCACAATGCTTAGCTATTTAGTACCTTGTACTTTTCAATCCCCCCACCCCACACATCGTGCATCTTAACTGAGGACTTCAAAGAGGAGATTAACAACATCAGAAACAGCTCCAGCCTTCATTCCTCACCACTCCCATTCCTTTCCTCCCATCTCCTTGATCAAAGATTTTCAAAACTTACCTCATCATTAACATCCTTTATCCAATCACAATATCCTGCCATTCATTCATCTTGCCTTACAGAAAGAATGATTTCACAGCCTACAAATCTATATGAAAAATTCAGTAAAATTGCAAATACTTTAAAATATGTTCTTATTTTTGTACCATTTGTAAGTAAATTTTGTTTTACCAATTTAGATTTTTTGTTTACTGCATTAATGGAGATGACTGCTTCCAATATTCTTCAGGTTGTCCTTCTAAGTGGGGATGCTCAGTAGAATATAAGTTACATGCTATCCCATACAGATTGGATGGATGTAGGACGAAGAATCAAGAAATTGTTTGTATTGTTCATGTAGATATTTTACTTGGAAGGTACTCAAGACTAAAGACGAGCGGACTCATGGAAGTTCGGTTCAGTGGGTTCAACCAAACTTTAAATTAAGATTGGTTTGGAACCCAAATTTGACCTGATCCCCAGTGGAAGTCACTAATCTTGCAGTTCGGGTCTCTGCCAACATATAGCCAGCCATAAACAAATCACTTCCAGAGGTGGGTTGGAGGGGTTTTTCCATTTTTTTATTTTGACTACACACTGCATCCAATCGTGCTTTTGTTACCTCCAGCGCGAGCCATTTAAGCACTGCAAGCGGCTCACACTAGACTGAAAACAGAGTGTACCTGAGCACAGCAATACTCGTACTAGTGGGTTGCATACGTAAAGCACCCAAACTCAAAATCCAAACTCTGCTTTTTTTTTTTTTTTTTTAAAAAAAAGTCTGTTTGGTACAAACACTGAATCTCAGTACTGATTAGACATAGTCAGTATCACAAATCAAGATTTATATCTAGGTACCTTATAGGTGACATTTTCTTTGATTGAAGTTGTTCACAACATTTTTGTCTTTAAACTTTTTTTGCCATAGCTTAGAAGCTATGATGAAATTTCACTCCCAGGAGTGTTCTCTACAGACTTCTCTCTTCTCCAGCCTTCTACAGCAGTTCCTAACATGATGCCCTTAAAAGAATAGTATCATTATAATGCCCCATAAATAAAAATATCTCCCATGCTGTGCCAATTTTTAAATAAATGTCCTGCACTGTGCTTCCTGCACATAGTATTTCCCCCACACTGCCCTTCTCCATAGTGTCCCCCCACATTGCTTCTCTCTAAAATATCCCCCCTAAGATGTCACTCTCCATAATGTTCCTCCACACACTGTCCCACTGTCCCACTCCATACTGTCACCTACTCACACTGTTCCTATCCATTATGTCCCAACACAATTTCCTTCTCCATAGTGTGCTCTCACCGCTCCTATAATTGTCAGAATATTTAATCTTCGGCTCCTCGCACCTCTGCACTGTGGTATTGGCAACAGCAGAATTGTGATGAATTCAGCAGCATGATAACTTCATCATGCTGCTGCATGTCTGGGGCAGGGGCTGATGTGTACTGATATGCCCCTTTCCTGGAGCCAAAGTGTTCAACTGAATTTGTGTCTGAAAGATATAACTACAGTTAAAAATAGGAAGATGAGAACCAGAGTCTCCCAGTTCTCTGTGAGCAGAAAAACATCCTTTGGTGGGCTGCATGTGGCCTGTGAGCCATATGTTGTTCAGCCCTGCTTTAGGTAAACCCCAAAATGTGTTAGACTCCAAGTAAGGATTTGTCTATTTTGCATATGTGAAGTTTTGTTAAATAATTTTATTGAGATGATTGTACAACTACAGAACATTTGCTTCTGTTTCTTATTCTTCCCATTATTATTTATTTATTATATGGTCTGGTTATATTATATCTGTTCTGCTAAAAAATGCCAGTTTCGGATCGTGCTGTCTCCTTTTTCTCTGCTAAAAAACTTGCCAACTTCTTTTGGAGTCACTTCGCAGGGGGCAGTCCCTGTCTTAATTTCGAGCAGATCTGACATGATAATTTTATTTAAACCTCTTTAAATTATGCTTGTAGAAATTATCTCCTTGACATCTTTGTTAAAAATATGCAGTTTATAGTGGCAAATTATAATTACTGCTTTGACAAAATTTTAGATATCACAGTTTGCATCCTAAGCCGGATGTAATTACATCACAAAAATCCCAACTTCCACAATCTGCAGCTTCTCCCCGGGAATTGAGTGAATATGTATAACCACACCTGAGAGAAATTTGAAAAACCTTTTCGTTTGCATAAGTATATTCAGCCAGCCGACATGTTTTTAAATAAATGATTACATTAATTAAATATCTACATTTCAATTAACTTGAAGAGCAACGTTTCAACTTTTCAGTAAATGTAACTAGAAACATTACTCATTTTTTTAAACATACAAGGCTTAGTTAGACCAGGCTTGCTTGTTTTGTGACCCGCAGAAAACCAGGAGACTCTGGTTCTCATCTACTTATATTAAACTGTAACCATATCTGAAAAAGACAAATACATTTAAACACTTTGTTACCAGAACAGGGAAAATCAGCGCTCATCAGCCCCCACCTCAATGTACAACGGTGTGATGAGGGACATTATGGATGGGAGCAGTGTGGGGTGACATTATGGAGAGGGGCAGTGTGAAGAGAGGACATTATGAAGAGGAACAGTGTGTGGAGGAACATTATGGAGAGGGGCAGTGTGTGGGAGATATTATGGTGGGGGCAGAGTGTGGGGGCACATTGTGAAAAGGGGCAGTGTGCTGGAAGGCATAATGGCAAAGGGCAGTGTGGGGGGATATTATGGAAAAAAGCAGTGAGGGGGATATTTTGTATAGGAGGCACAGTGAGGGTCAATTATTTATTTGGAGGCACAGCATGAGAGATATTTTTATTCATGGGTCATTATAATGATACTTTTATTTTTTTAAGGAACTTGTCAGGAAGTGCTGCAGAAGGCTGGAAAAAAGGAAGTCTGAAGAAAGCAGCTCTAGAAGTGAAATCTCATGATGGAAACAAAAGAGATGGGAACAACTTTCAGAGAAGATGTGACTTATAAGATATTTGGATGTAAATGTTTATTTGTGATACTGAATACAACTTATCAGTATCAGTAGTGTGGTTCCTGTATTATTCTGCAGTCTGATGATGGCTTGTAACAACTACTCTTGTATCTCCTTACCATTGTTAAGGACATATTGGCAGTTGCAGGTGCACATTATACAAGTGTTTATGTGGCTGACCTGAAGCTGCAATTGATCAATGTACTAAGCTTGGTGATGTATTCCTGTACTGCCAGTGATTCTGGTGATGTCTTCATGTACTCATAGTAGTTCTTGTGATGTATTAGTAATCCGTAATATATTTCATGTTACAATTAAAAAATCCTCAACACTTAGTTTTGATATTATGAGGAGGATTTGGTTTTGTTTTGGCTCAGTTTCTGATCCGCAAACTGAGTGAAAGTTTGGGTGTGTTCCCACTAATTTTTTTGGAGCAGAAACTCACCAAATCCAAACTTGATTCTGATAACATGCTAATGTACTAACGGTGATTCTGATGATGTATTGATGTAAGTACCCATTTAAAAATTTTTGTGAGCCTTTGGATTGATTCAGTATGACAATATGGTCTTTGAACCAAAAATGTAGTGCACCCCTATTCTAGTGTTTGAAACAGTCAGTGCACATGTAGGATAAGGTTCTCTTCAAACATCCGAGTTTCACAATGAACTGTGTATGCACCCCAATTTTTGGACTGACAATGGGACTCCAGACCAAGCAAATGCATATATGAAAATGTAAATTTTGAGTTAGAAGTCAGAGTCAATACACAGACTGCAAAATTTGGACATGTAAAACTGGCCTGGTATAGGAAAATATAAGACTCCTAGTTGCTACTGTTTATTGGATAACTGAGGAGTTGAACAGAAAGAGCAAACTTTGAAGACTACGTAGGTTTCATCATCAGAAATGTTCAATGAAGAGACCTAAGATGCCTTGAAAGCTTGATATTTGTAATAGGCAACAAGAGGTAATTACTACTAATGTATAGTGATGGGCGAACCCTCAGATATTCGGGATTAGCGGGTCCAACAGGATTTAAAAAAAAAAAAACAAACTTGATTCGGTACCAGAATTAGTCCTGAATATCTTTCCAAACGTCGATCCCTATATTAGTCTATAGAGAACGGAATATTGTGCTTTAAAATGGTGGTATAAGGGGGATTGGAGCAGGAGCTTTATACTTACTGAGTTTCCAGCTCTGCTATAACAGTACTTCTGGGGCTGCTCATTAACCCTCATAGATATTCACTGTTTCCCCTGTCTACCGGCAGTCCTGGCATCTCTGATTGATGGCAGTCAGACCGCACCCCCACCCTGTGTGACAGTATGTCTGATTGCTTGAAATCATACACACTGTCTGTGTATCTATAGTCGTGTAAAAATAAATAAAGAAATTAGCGTAGGGTCCCCCCATAATTTGATACACAGCAGCGATAAAGCATACAGCCAGAGGCTGCAGCCCCCCAACCTTGTGCTTATCTTGACAGTGTAGTGTAGTGTTTTATTTTTTTTACTGTGTTTATGTTTTTTGTAACATTTAATCGTAGCATTATTAATAGATATCGCTCACAAACACATCTACATAATTATCGCTGGGGCTTACTATCAGCCAACATTGTTTTGTTGCTTAAAACGTTACACCCCCTCACTAATAATTCACTTTCTAGTGCACCAGGGGAATTGGGAAGGAGTTAGTTGACAGCAGAAAGAGACCATCTAATGTGTTAGTTTGTGGCTGCAAGCAATTGTTTTTAGATAAATCATCAGAACAATCACACAATTGACTGACAATTGATAGAAGAGGCTGTGGAGACATGAGGGTAATGGGTGCTCTTGTCCGGTGGCCTAGCTGACTTTAGAAAGACTGCATGGATCTGGTCTCTTCCCACTGCATGCCCATACTGCTTCCCTGTGGCTACTCTGATAACACATACTGAGGTTACGTAGCACCCACGGAGCACCCACATAGCAGGGGTTGAAACACTTGTTGTCGGGCCGGTGATGTCGGATCTGGGATGTCATGGGTGGCCCTGCCCGGCTTCGTGGCCCTGAGGTGTACACCAAAGAGGGGAAATGGATGGGCTGATGGGGATGAGGATGCTGTGATGGGCTCCAGCCGTTCCGGGATAAGTTAGAGGTAGCCACCGGTGTTTGAAAGTATCCTTTCCTAAGTATCCCCTTCAGAAGTGAGTAACCCGGGCTGAGCTTCTCGCACCAAGCCTCAGGTATCGTGAAGAAAGAAAGAAAAAAGTGGTGTTGTGTCGCCAGAACTATAGTCCCGACTTGACTGAAGATTGTGTCCAGGTTGCTCCTACTTCTACTCCAAGTGGTGCCCCCCCATAGGTGGTTGTCCTATTGACCTGGAAAATCCCATGCCTCGTGATGGCTACCCCCAGCCTATCCTAGTCCAATCCCCAGTGAATAGGCACCTAAGCTGTATGTAAGGTGAATGTGGAAAAAACGGTGATTAACCCTTCCTTACCCGAGATGAATACTGTACCTTAAGTGAGGTGCAGTACCCTGTGGCAACTAAAGCTACAGGGGCGCCACATTCCACCACAGCAAATCGCAGCACTCCCGGGCTGCAATAAAATAACAATGGTTCACTGCATTTTTGGTTATGCATAATAAACAGGTAAAATAATCTTCCCTTTATGGGAGGCATTATCAATCAACAGATTCAAACATTAAACAGTTACCGGTCATCAGGGTGATCAATGCAACAAAACATCAATATTTGCATATGAAAATTTACTTTTTCTTGGCTGCTGGTGGTGCCAGAGGGCTGGACTCCCCAGGGACCCGGGTGTGCCACAGGGAACATCGGGAGAGTCCTGGTTGGAGGGCAAGCTTTTGCCAAATCACAAAGTCCGTCCCCACCGACAAAGACAAAGATGCTTCCTCTGAGCACTGTGATGCCCAGTTACTCACTCCTCTCCACAAGTGCAAGGCTGTGAGTCCAGCATCTCCAGTGTCACAGGTGCGGTGTCTGGGTCATCCTGGTCTTCTGTCTTAATTGACAGGATCTCTCCTTCTGGTTCTGCCTGGTTCCCTGGGTGGGTAGCACTTGCCTCCAGTAGTGGGGCCATAGTTTGCGGGCTTTTTGGGGTGCCACCCACGACAGCATACCCCCTTTTCTTCCCACGCGGAATGGTTAATGGCGACTGTCCATTTTAAGCAATACATTTTTACACAGTTCTGTAAGGTGCATAGTACCCATTGTCACAGGCACGCAATCCTGTTCGTGACGCCAAAAATGTAGGACCCGCGGGGCAGGGATTGAAACACTCGTCGCCGGGCCGGTGATGTAGGGTCTGGGATGTCACGGGTGGCCCTGCCCGGCTTTGTGGTCCCGAGGTGTACACCAAAGAGGGGAAATGGAAGGGATGATGGGGATAAGGAGGTTGGGAGTAGTAGTTGTATTGTGACACCACCTACGGTACGTGACCAGAAATTAGCCGCCGCTGCGGTCACTGTCCTCTGGGGTGGGTGGTGTCGCAGCTAGGATAGTTCAGCTTCCTGCAGGTGAAGCTAGGCCCCAGGAAGGATGATAGAGATAATAGTGGCCGTTGGCGCTGAAGCGCGGGGTGACAGCACCGGCAATGAAGGAGCTTACACAGTAGTTGCATTTCCAGGTCTTTACTTACTGTCCGTGGGTTGCCCGGAGGTGCCGGTCTCTGCTGTGATGGGCTCCAGCCGATCCTTATAATAAGTTAGAGGCAGCCACCGGTGTTTGAGAGTGTCCTTTCCTAAGGGATGCCCCTTCAGAAGTGAGGAACTCAGGCTGAGCTTTCCGCACCAAGCCTCAGGTACCGTGAAGAAAGAAAGAAGAAAGTGGTGTTGTGTCGCCAGTACTGTAGTCCCGACTTGACTGAAGATTCTGTCTAGGTTCCTCCTACTTCTACCCCAAGTGGTGCCCGCCCCCCAGGTAGTTGTCCTAGTGACCGGGAAAGTCCAATGCCTCGTGATGGCCACCTCCAGTCTACCCTAGTCCAATCCCCATTGAAAAGGCACCTAAGCTATTTGTAAGGTGAATGTGGAAACAACGGTGATTAAACCCCTCGTTACCTGAGATGAATACTGCACCTCAAGTGAGGTGAAGTACCCTGTGGCGACTGAAGCTGCAGAAGCGCCACAGTTACCACACTCGGGTAAGACTTTATTGTGTTTCCAACAGACAACAGTATATAGTACATTCCCAGCAAGGACACGAGATAGTGCAATTGATAGAGTTTCACCCACCTGCTGACTCACCAGGTATTAGAACTTCCATGACTTCAGGCATCCAGGGCCACTACCCCAGCCAGCAGCACTCTGCTATTTCCCTGGAACCTACTGAGAGGAAATAGTGGTAAGCTTAGGAAGGTTATAGAACACAGTGAGGTACTGTATTTTTAGTTTAATAAGACTCACAGGATTACAAGGTGCACCCCTAATTTAGAAAAAAAAAAAGGAAAAAAAAATTATGGGGTTCGTGTTATAATCCAATGGTGTCTTACCAGAGGGGGGTGGCAGCGGAGCAGGGTCGCAGGAGGTAGGGGCGGTGCTGTAATAGGGTGATGTTACCGACGGTGCAGCGGGTGTCCCAGATTCTCGCTGTGGAAGGCGGCACTGAGGGTCTCTGCTGCGCTGAGAGGCTCTGCTGTGCTGCACAGTGGGCTCTGCTGTGCTGTGGGCAGTGAGGCAGGGGACGCCATCCTGAATATCGGCAGTGCGGGCTACAAACAAATGTCGCCCAGAGTCGGCAAGTGTGCAGATTGAGCTATGAGCTCAATCACAAGCCTAGATATCACCTGCGTACATACCAACTATGGGTGCCATTTTCCTTAGGTCCACTGCTGGGAAATCAATGGACTGTAGGTAGGCGGCGCATGCACAAACAAGGTCTCCAGAGCTCCATCTGTGCATGCACTGACTCCGGGCACCATTATTTGAAGCCCACACCACCGACATTCTGGATGGCGGCCCCTGCCTCACCACCTGCAACGCAGCAGAGCCCACAGAGCACCGCAGTAAAACCCACAGCACACCGCAGCAGAGCCCACAGCGCACCGCTTGCAGTACAGCCCAGTGAACAGCACAGCCCACAGCATTACCCCTGCCTCCTGTGACCCCCCAGTAAGCTATATTTGGCTTAAAGATGCACCCCTCATTTTTGGAAGGAAAAGTGCATCTTATAATCTGAAAAATACTGTAATTGGCCAGGTGAACAGATAGTTCCAACCTAGGTTGTCCAAACAAATGCATGGACTCAGTTTTGTGGAGCCGAGAAGTACTGTAATCTACCGGGATTGGGAGACGATAATCATAGCTGTTCCCTCATTAATCGCTGGTTCAGTTGTCCTCCAGATGATGTAGACTGGTACATCACAGGGGGTTGATGGAATCCACAATCAGTAGGCATTCCCCAATTAGCATACAAGAAGTGCACTCGACAGTCCCACATTAGACAATGGCCTATGTCCCTTGACTCACCAAATGTCACTGGAAGGAACAGAGGTTACAGGGATAAGGGCTCCTGGTCTGACCTGGGCTCCTAGCTATCCCTGATCCCAGAAATACATCTGAAGCTGAGGATGTCTGGGCCGCACCCTAACCCTGCTCCTAACCAGCCCTGATCTAGTACTCCCTCTCCCACCACCCATGGGGTGGACCAGTGATCAGAGTGGTAACCCCACAGAAAATAGACAAACCGGGGAGGGGGAACCAAAACTCAATCGGACAGTGCCCAAACACAGTGGAATAAGACAGCAAATGGTAAACTGGGAAAACCAAAGCAGGGAAGAAAACAAAAGACAAAGGGTCGCTCCATAACAGCAAAAAGCATACAGCAAGACTTGTGTCGGACAGATCACAACCGGGGGGCTGCTCGAGTGACGCTAGGGTCCGGGATCGTGTCTGGGGCTCGAGTGGCAGCCGGATCCGGGGCTCGAGTAGTCGTCCGTCGCCCACGAGTGAAAAGGGGTTATTTACAGGGGATTTAGTCTTTGTCAGTGACGCCACCCATGGGTTGCGGTGAGGGATGGTGACACCGCCACTGCCTGGTGATGGGACGCCCGGGGCTGATGGAGCGGGGCAGCAAGATGGGATCCCCTCCATGGGTAGGGGAGGTGTAGTCCCGGGCCCAGAGAATGGTGAGAAATTGCAGGGAGAATGAAGCTCACAGTTCGGTTGTCGTGGTGCTGGATGAGCTGCTGATGATGTGGATGATCAGTCACCACACACAGTCTATATTGTAAACCAAATTGCCAATGGCCGGTCACCTTTGGCAGGTGTCTTCGGGTCCCACACCCAGATATACAGCCAGGGGCCCTTTCTTCCACACTCTCTGTCTTTCCCTTTCTTGTCTGGACTAGTCCGCTTGAACGGACTCCGGACCGGATTCCCTCTCTCGGCACCGGCGGGCTCCAACCCTGTCCCGGTCGGCCTCAGGTTCCCCACGACTGGATCTCCGTGCCTGTGGCCCTCACTGCCACCTAGTCCAGTAGTCCAGGGCTCCAACCCCGACTACTACCTTCTCCAGGTAGTTCCAACTCCCTCCTGTCAGCTCTTCACTGACTACAGCATAAACTGAAACTTAACTCCTCTCTGCACTTCCTAAGCTCTTCTCCATCCCTCCCATTTTCCTGGGGAGGGGGTGAGTAGGGCCTGATTGGCTGGTGTACATCTGTGTGGGGACTGTGTGGTGCCAAGGAGGATTAACTCTTTTGTGACTACCTGGTTTTGCCAGGACATCACACTCCCCCTTGGTTGAACACAGCCCGTCCGCGGGCTGTCCGCCCACTTACGTTTTTATTTTTAACTGCTTCTGAAAAGCAAAAAAAGAAGATTACATGTAATACATTTCATTTCCCGGAGGGAAGGCAAATCACTTTAAACGTTAAGAAACTGTCCTGTCACCCTCTATCTGGGGATCCAGATGGCCTCCTCCAGAACATAAGGACGTTTAACAACGGTGCAATCCTTAAACAGTCATTCTTTAAACCTTCAACTTGCAGGTAGCCATCCATATTCAGCTACCGCTGCCATTTCCAGTATGGGGCACGGGTTCCATGCTCCGCCTCCTGCTCAAGAGCCAGGCCCACTCGGATGCCCTCAGCGCCGGCTATGACCGGCCTCTCATACTGCCGTGGGCCCCATCGCTCAGTGGTCTGCTCCTCCTCTCTGCAGGTGCACTCCGGCTGCTCCACAGCCGGGACGGGGTACCTGGGAGTGGTTGGCACCACATCTGGGGCAGACTTCTGGTCAGGTGCTGCCTCCGTTGCGGCCGGGCAAACCGTCGAAGCCGCCATCATCACCATTTCGGCCGGGTGGACTGCCGGAGCCGACGTCATCACCGTTGCGGCCGGGTGGACTGCTGGAGCCGACGTCATCACTGTTGCGGCCATGCTCGGGGCCGGGTGAGATGTCATCGGGGTTGTGGCCTGCTGTGACATCTTGCCGCTCTACTATCCAGGAATGGAATTTTGCAGAGTCCTGGCGTCCCTGCACTTTACAGTTCTGGTTACATGCCGCTCCGTCCTCTCCTCCCCCCTGGTTTTTCGACAGCAGTCTCGTGGGACCCACTGTCCTTTGCGCTTCCTGTCTTGGGAGTCATCAACTTCTGCCTGCGTTCTTAGGGGGCGGGGCTTCGGCTTTGCGCCTTTTTCAGGGAAGACGATGACGCTATTGTTGTTTTGGCACCAAAGATGGCGGGCAAGATGGCGGCAGTCAAAAATTTTGTAACGGTTCAAAGGAAGGCACACATTATCCAGGTCACGGATGGGGTAAGAATCCTGTTCGTGACGTCAAATTGTCTCGGGTGGAAGACAGATCACAACCAGGGGGCTGCTCGAGTGACGCTGGGGTCTGGGATCGTGTCTGGGGCTCAAATGGCAGCCGGATCCGGGGCTCGAGCAGCCCGCGAGTGAAAAGGGGTTATTTACAGGGGATTTAGTCTTTGTAAGTGACGCCAGCCGTGGGTTGCGGTGAGGGATGGTAACACCGCCACTGCCTGGTGATGGGGTGCCCGGGGCTGATGGAGCGGGGCAGCAAGATGGGAACCCCTCCACGGGTAGGGGAGGTGTAGTCCCAGGGCCCAGAGAATGGTGAGAGATTGCAGGGAGCAGGAAACTCACAGTTCGGTTGTCGTGGTGCTGGATGAGCTGCTGATGATATGGATGATCAATCACCACCACACACAGTCTATATTGTAAACCAAATTGCCAATGGCCGGTCACCTTTGGCAGGTGTCTTCGGGTCCCACACCCAGATATACAGCCAGGGGCCCTTTCTTCCACACTCTCTGTCTGTCCCTTTCTTGTCTGGACTAGTCCGCTTAAATGGCCTCCGGACCGGATTCCCTCTTTCGGCACCGGCGGGCTCCAACCCTGTCCCGGTCGGCCTCAGGTTCCTCGCGACCGGATCTCCGTGCCTGTGGCCCTCACTGCCACCTAGTCCGGTAGTCCAGGGCTCCAACTACCACCTTCTCTAGGTAGCTCCAACTCCCTCCTGTCAGCTCTTCACTGACTACAGCATAAACTGAAACTTAACTCCTCTCTGCACTTCCTAAGCTCTTCTCCATCCCTCCCATTTTCCTGGGGAGGGGGTGAGTAGGGCCTGATTGGCTGGTGTACATCTGTGTGAGGACTGTGTTGGTGCCAAGGAGGATTAACTCTTTTGTGACTACCTGATTTGCCAGGGCGTCACACTTCCACCTTCAACTGCAAATGACTCCATCTCTCCATGGCAGAATTTGGTAGACTGAATCTATCAACTGCAAGGAGAGATGGCTGCTTTTTAAGGAAGAGAGGAGTGTTCACAAAAGGTCGCAGCTGAGTTGAAAAAGGTTCCCCACCCCTGCTCTAAATGGATGCATAAACCTAGAGCCTGGAGCCCCAGATACACTCCTTCACCTGATGGTTTTAGTGGACAGCCATACGTATTTGTTCATAAACCAGATCTAGACCTGGGTTTTTCTTTCCATGCACGCATGTTGTAGCAGAGTAAAAACCAACAACAGAGGTGTCTCGCCGTCTCTTTAACATCCTACTGTCCGGTACCGGACCCTTAGTAGGAACAACCACTCTCCCTTGATGACCTCTTCAGGTAGAGCACTGGAGTTTAGCCTTCCACTCGGATGAGGGTAACACATAGTCCCTTAAAGTAACTTCCGCAGTCACCTCTAGTGGACAGAGGGACATGTCCTTAATAAGGATAGTGAAAGAGATGGTAGCACCCAGGCACTTGCAGCCGCAAGAACTGCCCCAACTGACTACTTCCCCTGACTGCCAGTGAATAACTAGGTTATGCTTTTGTCACGGACAGGTGTGACTGACCACGTCAGGGAAGGCTACCTGAGGATCAGGGATTGTGGCTGGGGTTTGAGTGGCAGCTGGATCTGGGGCTCGTGCAGCCGTCCATCGCCCACAACAATAAAAAGGGGGTATTTACAGGGGAAGAGTTTTTCAGTGACGCACCCGTGGGTTGCGGTGATGGTTGATGACACCGCCGCTGCCTTGGTATGGGATGCCCGGGGCTGATGGAGCGGAGCAGCAGGATGGTATCCCCTCCACGGGTAGGGGAGGTGTGTCCCAGGGCCCAGGTGTACGGGGAAGGATGCTGCGGAACGTGTTCTGCAGGGCTGGACCGGGTGGTAATGGTGTACTCACAGTTCCAGAGAAATTCACACAGAGACCAAATAGTAAACCAAATTGCCAGTGACCGGTGACCTCCGGCGGGTGTATTCGGGTTCCCTTCCTCCTGCACTTAGTGTTTGTGTCTTCAGTTTGACTACTCCGCTTGAAACGGGGAAGTCCACTCCCGGTGATTCTGTGTCTTGGGAGCTGTGGCCCGTGAGAACTGACCTGTGGGATATTAGCAGGCACTTGCGGAGGCCTATCCCCCTCGTTGGGCTTCCGTCTCGCTCTCTGGGCTTACTAGTGGGACAAGAGGTTGAGACTTGTCCCCGACTGGCTAAATGACAAGGGGCTTGAAGCTGTCCTCGCCCTAGGGTCCAGCACCCCGACTGTGCACTGCCTCCGGACCAGATTCCCGCTGTCAGCACCGGCGGGCTACAACCCTGCCCCGGTCCACTTTAGGTCTCTTGCGACCGGATCTCCGTCGCTTGTGGTCCTGCTTGCCGTCTGCCACCTAGTCCGGTAGTCCAGGGGCCCCAACCCTGACACCGCTGCACTCCACACTCCTCCACTGTCAACTGTCAGCACTGTTCTACTGTCTGGACTGTTCTGTTGTGTTCCTCGTCCCTGACACCTCAGGGCCCCTAGGTGGGCGCTCCCATCCACCTCGTCCGGCCCACCGGTGACCCTGCCCCAGACAACCTAGCCTAGCTGACAACCCCTGAATGAAATGACACCTAAGGGTAGGTTCATTCCATTGGGTGTCAGTGGCCCTCTTACGAAACTCTGAGCAGTATTCCTCAGACGGCGGCGTGCCCTGTTGGATGTTACGAATTTTAGACTCCAGGGAGATCGCATCAGGGTTGCCATATACAAGAGCCAATGCCAAAAAGAATTCATCCACCAACAGCAATGACTGAGAATCGGGTGGCAAACAGCAGGCCCAGGACTTGGGAGCTCCCTGCAACAAAGAGATAATGATCCCCATGTGCTGTTTCTTGCTCCCTGTTGAACGAGGGCACAGCTTAAAATAAAGCTTACAAGCCTCCCCAAAGAAAGGAATTTATCCCCTCCCCCAGAAAACCCATCCGGGAGGGATATCTTGGACTCCGGCTGGGCATGAGCTGCGACCAGCAGACCCGAGATATGTTGCAGCTGTTGCACTACCTGGGCTCGCAGATCCGCGACATCCTGCGAGAGGGTCTGCATCAGTTGTGGAAAAGCAGCTGCCTGAGCCATGTCGACACAGAAAAATATGGCAGTTGATAATGTTACGGGAAGGAATGGAGGTAACGGGAATAAGGGCTCCTGGACTGACCCACAGGCTAGGTGATCCTAGCTATCCCTGATCCCAAAATTACCTCTGAAGGTGAGGACATCTGGGCCACCATCCTGACCTTGCTCCTAACCAGCCCTGATCTAGTAAAACCTCTCCCATCACCCAAGGGTGGACTGGGATAAGAGCGGTAACCCCACAGAAAATAGACAAACAGGGGGGAAAACCAAAACTCAATAGCACAGCACCCAAAAACAGAGGAATAAGACAACAAATGGTAAAGGGGAAAACCAAAGCAGGGAAGAAAATACAAGATAAAGGGAAAGGGTAGCTCCACAACAACAACAAGCATACAGCAACACTTGTACGAGTAGCTGCAAAGCGACTCCCTCTCTCCATTATGGGTATAAGGTCCAAGCATTGCTACATGAAGAGTGTCTTGGAAAATGGATTGGTCATTGTAGGCCTGTTGAATGGCCACCAAGGTCTCCCGATCTGACCCCCTTAGACTTTTATCTTTGGGGTCACTGAAGGTAATTGTCTATTCTGTGAAGATATAAGCATCTGAAACAATGGATACTGGAAGTCTGTGCTAGCATTTCTTCTGCGGTGTTGCTATCAGTGTGTCAAGAGTGGGAGAAGAGGGTTGCATTGACAATCCAACACAATGGGCAGCACTTTGAACACAATTTATAAGTGGTCATAAAATTGTAAATAACTAATGAACAAAAAACGTTATGTTAAAACCAAGCACACCATTGTTTTTCTTGTGAAATTCTCAATAGGTTTGATGTGTTACATGACCCTCTTCCCATTGGAAAAATAATGTTGGGTCCAAAATGGCCGACTTCAAAATGGCCACCATAGTCACCACCCATCGTGGTTTAGTTGCTAACTGCACAAGGTGTCTTTTCACACATGCCCCCTGCTACGATTGACACCTATCTGTCAACATACAATGTCTATAAAGAGCTCGGTGTGGGTGTGGAAGCTCACTCGGATCTGCTACATGACTGAAGCTAAAAATTCAGCTTCTGTAATCGAAGTGATAGATTAGTGATTTAGAATCTTATTGCCTACATCATGCTGCTCTCAAATGAGGTAGCAAAAACCTGCTGACAGATTCCTTTTAACCAGAAATTGCACATTGTGAACACCAAGCTGCTGAAGAAAGTATATTTTTATTCTTGTTTTTTCATGCTTCTTTTCATGCTCTTTTAGCTGTTGAGATGGGGAAACCACAGGAAAAAAAGCAGAAAAAATTGACATGCTGCTTATTTTTTCTGCAAGAAAATCTGCAAGGAAAAAAGCATTATAAAAGCATGAAAATAGCATGAAGCAACAGTGTGATCTTTACATGCTACCATCTGAGGAATATAAAATAATATTGTAAATGCATAGGAACAGTTATATAAAGCCAATAACTGATACTTGCAAAATGTGCAATAAAGGGTTACATACAGTGCTGGCCAAAAGTATTGTCAGCCCTGCAATTCTGTCAGATAACACTCAGTTTCTTCTTGAAAATGATTGCAATCACAAATTCTTTGATAGTATTATCTTCATTTAATTTGTCTTCAATGAAAAAAAAAAATTGTCATAAAGCCAAATTGAATATAATTCCACACCAAACATAAAAAGGGGGTGGACAAACGTATTGGCACTGTTTGAAAAATCATGTGATGCTTCTCTAATTTGTGTAATTAACAGCACCTGTAACCTACCTGTGGCACCTAACAGGTGTTGGCAATAAATAAATCACACTTGCAGCCAGTTGACAAGGATTAAAGTTGACTCAATCTCTGTCCTGTGTCCTTGTGTGTACGACATTGAGCATGGAGAAAAGAAAGAAGACCAAAGAACTGTCTGAGGACTTGAGAATCCAAATTGTGAGGAAGCATGAGCAATCTCAAGGCTACAAGTCCATCTCAAAAGACCTGAAAGTTCCTGTGTCTACGGTGCGTAGTGTCATCAAGAAGTTTAAAGCCCATGGCACTTGTCACGCTCCCGGTGTCCCAGCAGCCCTCCATACCCACTGATCCAGTCGTACCTGCATTGCACCACCGCTCCATACCCACTGATCCAGTCGCACCTGCATCGCACCACCGCTCCATACCCACTGATCCAGTCGTACCTGCATTGCACCACCGCTCCGTACCCACGGATCCGGCCTCACCGTCATTGCACTGCTCCTTACCCACTGATCCACTCCACGTGTCCACCGGTCATGGCTGCCGCTCGTGCTCTCCTGTGTCCTGCTCCTGGTCTCATGAGTCTGACTCTGAGTATTAGCCTCATGCCTCTGTATAGGACCAGGCCGCGCCCACTCTCCTGGTTTTATGGACCCAGCACACCTGAAGCAGGATGTGACATACGGCTGTGCTGGATATATAAGACTGGCCTTTCCATAGGGGCGTTGCCTGATCAACGTGTCTAGAAGCTTTGTCTTTTGTGCTAGGTGCTCAGGCCCCCTGGTGACGTGTCCTGTAGACTTCTTGTCTTTGCTCCCTGGTACCTGTGCCTGTCTTCCTTACCGTCCTGAAGAACTTTGTGACTCTGCTGACCTGGTTATACCTGTCCAGGCCACGCCAGTGCTCCGGCTGCCGTGTACCCTGCCCTCCGGTGGGATACTCGGTCCAGTGGATCCACCTCCTGGGCCCATCAGTCCTCCCGGTCCTGACAGCACTGTGGCTAAACTCCCTAGATCTGGAAGGAAAAGAAAAATTGACGAGAGATTTCAATGCAAGATTGTGCGGATGGTGAATAAAGAACCTCGACTAACATCCAAACAAGTTCAAGCTGCCCTGCAGTCCGAGGGTACAAAAGTGTCAACCCATACTATCCGTCGGCATCTGAATGTAAAGGGACTGTATGGTAGGGTACCCAGGAAGACCCCACTTCTTACCCCGAGACATAAAAAAGCCAGGCTGGAATTTGCCAAAACTTACCTGAGAAAGCCTAAAACATTTTGGAAGAATGTTCTCTGGTCAGATGAGACAAAAGTAGAGCTTTTTGGGAAAAGCCATCAACATAGAGTTTACAGGAAAAAAGAGTCATTCAAAGAAAAGAACACGGTCCCTACAGTCAAACATGGCCGAGGTTCCCTGATGCTTTGGGGTTGCTTTGCTGCCTCTGGCATTGGACTGCTTGACCGTGTGCATGGCATTATGAAGTCTGAAGACTACCAACAAATTTTGCAGCATAATGTAGTGCCCAGTGGGAGAAAGCTGGGTCTCCCTCAGAGGTCATGGGTCTTCCAGCAGGACAATGACCCAAAACACACTTCAAAAAGCACTAGAAAATGTTTTGAGAGAAAGCACTGGAGGCTACTAAAGTGGCCAGCAATGAGTCCAGACCTGAATCCCATAGGACACCTGTGGAGAGGTCTCAAAATGGCAGTTTGGAGAAGGCACCCTTCAAATCTCAGGGACCTGGAGCAGTTTGACAAGAAGAATGGTCTAAAATTCCAGCAGAGCATTGTAAGAAACTCATTGATGGTTACCGGAAGCGGTTGTTCGCAGTTATTTTGGCTAAAGGTTGTGCAACTAATTATTAGGCTAAGGGTGCCAATAGTTTTGTCTGGCCCATTTTTTGAGTTTTGTGTGAAATGATCAATGATTTGATTTTTGTGTCATTCTCTTTTGTGTTTTTCCATTGCAAGCAAAATAAATGAAGTTAATAATACCAAAGAATTTGTGATTGCAATCATTTTCAAGAAGAAACTGAGTATTATCTGACAGAATTGCAGGGGTGCCAATACTTTTGGCCAGCACTGTATTTGTCAATAATAAAGCACTTACATGCTTGAAGATTCTACGACTATATAAATCCATGCGAAGGAGTTAAAACTCAAAAAAGCTGAAAGAAAATATGAAATGCAAATAATACGAAATCTGAGGAGCAGCCGTATTATCAGATGGTGCTCAATCAAACTTGCCTAAATGGACTTGTTGTTGGATTTTCAATGCACTGCTTTGACATGATAGTGTTTAGAGAGCAATACATGCAGAGTAAATGTAAATGTTCTGCCATTCATTCCCCATTGTTATTATCCTGAATATCTAAGCATTTCCAAAGTAATAGAGTGAAGAAATACATTGCTGAAGAGCGGCCAGTTAAAAATAATCCCACACTCCAACCTATGGCCAAATATGGGGAGCGCCGCTGTGAAAAATGAAGTGGGGTCTACTATGGAGAGGAGATTGACTTGTTTAGAGATGGAAGTTAAAATGAAATTATAATCAGCCCCACAACTGAAAGTAAATTCATGCAGAATAACAGATGGCGATAGCTAATCTTCAGAACTATCATTTTACCATTTATGAGCATGTGGAGAACTTACTGTATATGCAAAAGACGGTAATAAAGAAGCCATTACTTTTTATATTAATGTTTAACTTTTTATACAAACATTTCTTTCTATAGCGTTCTGGTCGCGTTTGGCAGGCATGCACAAGCAAATCGTTTCCCATCACTCAGTGTATACTGTTGGACAGATTTATAGGTAGACGGCGTAGATAGATTTACAGTAATGATAAGCTTGTAATTGTATTAAATTGTATTGAGTTTGGAAAGTCTGGGCAGCTTTTAAGTGGGATTGACGGAAAACACAATAACCTTTGTTAAAGTAACACTCATCTCTTTAAATGGTGGATAAAAGATGCATACATTTAATGGTCAATAAAGCAATTTGGGAAATTTGTGACAGTATGCCTTAAATGATTTCTTTGTTAGTCTTAAAGGGTAACTACCAAAATAGATTCCTCCGCTATTGAGTCTATTTAGCGGTTGGGGCAGAGGATTGAGGGACACTATAGTAGAAAGACAAATATAGAGACTACTAAAGCTTCTATTGCAGAAGGAAAAGCTATTAAAAATGCAGAATACAATTCATATAATGACTAGAAATACACATATATTCTGAAAGTCACTTCAAAGTTACATTTTAAGTTTTGCTCTGCTTTAAGGGGTTGCCCAGGTTTGGGGTTAAAGTTTGTAGTCACTCTATGTGACTGTTGATATGTGAATCCTCATAGTGAACATTGTGTATGTTGTCAGGATTCTCCAGTGGTGGGTGGGGTTGTGCCGCAAGTCTGCGATTTGACTATGTGACACCCCACGGAGCACAAGATAGGAGCTTACCTCCATAGCTTGGATACCCGTCGTCGGGCCAGTAGTTTGTAGAAGTCGTGTCCTGACTCGGTTCCATGGCGATGTTGCTGTGTGTGACATCCAGCAACAACCTGGCCCCTGCTGTGAGGTCGCTGGTTGTTGCTGAATGGCCTGGGCCATTTTTTAGTTGTTGCTGTCCCGCTGTGAAGCACACATCACTGTGTGTGACAGCGACAGAGCAACAACTAAATGTGCAGTGAGCAGGGAGCCGGCTTCTGCGGACACTGGTAACCACGGTAAACATCGGGTAACCAAGAAGCCCTGTCTTTGGTTACCTGTTATTTACCTTTGTTACCAGCCTCCGCTGCTCTCACGCTGCTGTCGCGGGCGGGGAGGAGGGTGTCAGCACACTACGCTCACCCCTTCTGCTCGGGTCCGGCGGCTGCTGCTCAGTGGTTTCTCGAGCGGTGGGCCGGATCCCGGGGGCTTCTCGAGCGGCACTCCTCACCCGTGAGTGAAAGGGGTTTGTTGGGTGTGGGAAGTGATTATTGTCCGTGACGCCACCCACGGTTGTGGTGATTTCACCACCGCTGCTCAGTACAGGGGTCCCGGGGATGGTGATGCGGAGCAGCCAGGTGTTGTGTTGCCCCTCCGTGGGTAGGGGTTGGTGATCCCGGGGCCCGGTGATGGTTTGGGAGGTGCAGGGCCTGGTGGGCGCAGGGACGCGGGGGCAGCGCTGTGCCTTGCGGCACTGTGGTACTCACTCAGCCTGAGACGTGGACACAGTTTTACGGTAAACCAAACGGCTGGATAGACGGTCCCACGGACGGCTGCACTTGCTCTCCCGGTAGGTGACGGTGATGTCCCTCTTCCTTTCACCTTTGTGTACTTTTTGGTTGCGATGGGTCCCCACCGGTAACCCGCTCCCCGGCTTCAAGCTGGACCGGGGAAGCTCTACTCTTTGCCCGCAGGCGCTGGCCCTAAGAAACTGGTGCCTTGGCGGTGGCGGTGTCTCTTCTACACTGGCTGGGCTGTTGCCTTCGATCGGGACTTGGTTGTTGGGGGATCTACGTCCCCTTCACTGACGGATTCGGCAAATTATGGCAACTCCAAGCCTTGCCGGGGTCCGAGAGGCCCCTGCCCTGGTGCTGACTGTCCTTCGGAACACTGCTCCAGACCGCCGGGCACACAGCCTACGGGGTCCTTCCAGGAACTTCCAAACGGTCCCCCTCCAGACAGTCACCGCCGTTGCTGACCTTGCTGACCTGTCCTGCACACAGCTGGACCCTTCAGGCTTTCCTTCTTTCTTGTCACCTCACTTGCTTTCCTCCTTTACCACTTTACTACTTTCACTACTTTCACTTAGCTGTTTACTCTAGCCCTGTCTGGGCTACTCCTCCACTCCTTCCACTTCCTCCTCCCTGACTAGACTGCCTGGTTTCTCCCGCCTCCAGAGCTGTGACCTCCTCGGTGGGCGGAGCCAACCGCCTGGCCCACCCCCTGGTGTGAATCATCAGCCTCTGGAGGAAGGCAACAAGGATTTTTGGTTAGCTGAGATGTTCCTACCTGGGATGTAAGGTGTGGTGGTGTGTGACCTGTGTCCCCTGGCTTGCCCAGGGCGACACATTCCCCCTTAGCAAAATGTAGACCGTCCGCGGGCTGCCGTCCAACACCGGTTTTATTTTTCTGAAAAAGATAACATAGTAATATAACATATTTACATTTTTAATAATAACTCTTCCCAAGACGGGAGGCACATTTTCTTTTAACGTTGCATAACGGTTTACGGTTACGGTTTTCGCTCTCTCCCACCCAAGCAACCTGGCCCTGATGCTGCCCCTAAAGCCCAGGCAGCACCCCTTGACCCACAGTCCAGCACAAGTTACCCGAGCGGGATCTGTCCTTCCCCTCCAGAGGGTAGCCACCGGTTCCTTTGGTGGCTGGGCCCCAGCCTGCTCTGCTGAGGGCCCTCCCTCCAACCTGCCTCTCCGGAGGCGGCACTGCGGAAAACGGTAACGGTAAACAACTTATTTACAAGCCACTAACGTTTGTGGTTGCCCTGCAAGTTCACGGGCTTGTCCATGGATAGTTCCCATGCAAAAACAACTTTAACGGTCCCCTCGGGGACAACGGTGCCGGCTCCAGCCGGTTGCAAATCACGGTAAATCAGGTGAGGTACTCGGTATCATTTTCATCTGTTTCTTATCATTCTTTCAAACTTTTTCAAACAACAAACAACCACTCTTTACCTTCCCTGACCCCTTTTATTTACAGAACGGTCTCCCTGTACCTAAATGGGGGTCTACCTAGGTTGGAACGGGTGGACCTTCGGGGCCCGGTGTCAGTGGTGCTAGACAGTGGGGTAGAGGAAACAATCGGTTCCTCCTCCCTGCTATAGTGTGGAGCAGGCGGAGGTGTAGGGGAGCTGGGTACAGGTTCATCCCTGGGCACTGGCACTGGTTCTGGCTCATGGTTAACCGCTTCCACTACTTCTTCATCCACGGGTTGTGGGAACAGTATTACTGGAAGAATCACCGCGCCATTCTGTGTAGGCCAGTTTGCTGGGAAGTCACCCATTACAGTGTGGATTACCTCTGCTGCCTTCTCCGCTGGTGGAGGAACCGATACTTCGGCCTCTGCCTTCAACGCTGGGGGGCACCTTTTTAGATGGTCCCGGGAAACTGTGGCCAGGGTGCCCCCTTGGTCACGACTGATCTGGTAGGCCTTCCCATCTTCCCATTCTGTGGGTTGTATGACATAAGGGACTTGCTCCCATTGATCATCCAGCTTGTGGGCCTTCCTCTTCCGTTTCAGCACCACATCTCCTGGCTGGAAAGGACCTGCGGACGCCTTCTGGTTGAACCGGTGCTCCTGCTTTTCTCGACTTCGACTGAGGTTTTTCTCCACATACTCCTGGATTTGCCGGTATTGTGCTCTCCTCCGACTTTCCCACTCCGCCGTCGAAGGGAGTGCTTCTGGGGCCTCCAACCCCATCTCCAGGTCCACCGGCAGGCGGCCAGGCCGAGCCCTCATCAGATACGCTGGGGTGCACCTCGTCGAGCTAGAGGGGATATTATTGTACATGTCAACCAAGTCGGGTAACTTTTCCGGCCACAGGTTCCGTTCTTCCAGGGGTAACGTCTTGAGAAGCCCCAGGACCAAGTGATTCATTTTCTCGCACATGCCGTTGGTTTGGGCGTGGTACGGAGTGGTCCGGATTTTCTTGCAGCCGTACAACTGGCAGAATTCGTGGAACACCTCTGCTTCTAAGGCCGGGCCTTGGTCGGTCAGCACCTTTTCGGGGTACCCATGGGGTCGGCAAAAATAAGCCTGGAACGCTGGAGCAGCAGTTCGACCAGTCAGGTCCTTAACGGGGACTACCACCATAAATCTTGAGTAGTGGTCTACAATGGTCAATGCGTAGGTGTACCCACTTCGGCTAGGGGTGAGCTTGACATGGTCTAGGGCGACCAGCTCCAGCGGCTGATGGGCGACTATTGGATGTAAGGGTGCTCTCTGGCTGGTCTCGTCCTTTCTCCTCAGCGTACAAGGACCGCATTCTCGGCACCAGGCTTCCACCGATTCACGCATCCCACTCCAATAGAACCGCTCCCTCAACAGCATCTCCAGCTTCTTCCACCCAAAGTGGCCAGCACCATCATCGTATGCCCGCAGGACAGTAGCGACGTCAGCTTGAGGAATGACCAACTGGCATATTTTCTCATGGGTCTTCGGGTTGATCAGCTCACGGTACAGCCTCCCTTGGTGTAGGTAAAGCCGTTTCCGTTCTTTCCACAAGCGTTGGGCTTCGGCCGGAGCGGCAGGATCTATTCCTGTAGCGCCTTGTTCCACCAGAGTCTTGACAAGGCGAACAGCCGGCGCTTGGTCCTGAGCTTCCTGCCACTCTTGACTGGGCCGTGGGTCCAGATCCACCCGTTGCTGATGTACCTGTACCCTCTCAGTAGGCGGCTGGTGAAACGCAGGCAACTCGATCTCCTCGAGGTCGTCATCCTCGCACCCCTCTTCTGACAAATGGGGCATTCGGGAGAGTGCATCAGCATTTATGTTGACATGACCAGCTCGGTACTTTATGGTGAAATCATAGTTGTCTAGCCGGGCTACCCACCGCTGCTCCAGCGCGCCCAACTTGGCCGTGTTCAGGTGAGTCAGCGGATTGTTGTCCGTAAACGCGGTGAATGTTGCTGCCGCCAAGTAGTGGCGGAACCGCTCCGTGATAGCCCACACCAATGCCAATAGCTCGAGCTTGAAGGAGCTATAGTTCTCAGGGTTCCTTTCGGTCGGCCGAAGTTTTCGGCTAGCGTAGGCAATCACCTTCTCCTTTCCATCCTGGACCTGGGATAGGACCGCTCCTAGCCCCACGTTACTGGCGTCCGTGTGGAGGATGAACGGGCGCCCATAATCAGGGTACGCCAGGACCTCTTCTCCGGTCAAGGCCGCCTTCAGCTGGCAAAAGGACTCCTCATGCTTGTCCTCCCACGACAGTGGGGCTCCAATGGGTCAGCCACCTTTGGTCTGTCCCACGAGGAGGTCTTGCATGGGGGCAGCCATCTTCGTGTACCCCTTTATAAAGCGCCGATAGTACCCCACCAGACCCAGAAACTGCCTTACTTCCCTCACTGTAGTTGGTCTCGGCCAGCTCTGGATGGCAATAATCTTCTCAGGGTCGGGGGCGACACCATCCGCACTCACCACATGCCCTAGATACTGCACCCTGGGTTTCAGCAGGTGGCATTTAGAGGGCTTCAATTTCATCCCGTACTTGGCAAGGGACGCGAACACTTCGGCCAGGTGCTCCAGATGGGCCTCATACGTCTGGGAATAAACAATCACATCATCCAAGTACAACAGGACGGTCTCGAAGTTTAAATGTCCCAGACAGCACTCCATCAGCCGTTGGAAGGTTCCGGGGGCGTTGCACAGCCCAAACGGCATGCTATTGAATTCGCAGAGCCCCATCGGGGTGGTGAAGGTGGTTTTCTCCCGGTCCTCTGGGGCCACGGCCACTTGCCAGTATCCGCTGGTGAGGTCAAGGGTCGAGAAGTAGTTTGCAGTTCTCAGTGCAGCCAAAGACTCTTCAATACGAGGTAATGGATAGGCATCTTTATGGGTTATCTGGTTGATCTTCCGGTAGTCCACACACATCCGCATGGTACCATCCTTCTTCTTGACCAATACCAACGGAGCGGCCCAGGGACTACAGCTGTCCCGAATAACCCCTGCCTCCTTCATATTCCTCAACATATCTTTGGCACACTGGTAATGTGCAGGGGGAATAGGTCTATACCTCTCTTTGATAGGGGGGTGTTCACCGGTGGGAATGTGGTGTTGGACCCCCTTGATCTGCCCAAAGTCTAGGGGGTGCTTACTGAAAACCTGTTCGTACTCCTGCACCACCCTGTATACCCCTGCCCTGTGATGTGTAGGGGTATCATCAGTGCCTACATGTAGCTGTTGATGCCACTCCTTTGTTTCCCCTTGGGGTGGGGAAGTGCTGGTGGTAGGTGGGAGTGTGGATGGACTGGCTTCCTGGATAGTGTGAGGGTCCAGGGTAAGCAGCTTGGCAATGGTGGCATACCGGGGAAGCCTGACTTCTTCCTCTCCACAGTTCAGCACTCTCACAGGCACTCTCCCTTTCTTCACATCCACCACCCCTCGGGCGGCCATTACAGTGGGCCAGTACTCGGAAGGCATGGGCTCCATCATCGCAGGGTAGTCACGCCCCTGAGGCCCTACTGCTGCCCTACACCAGATCATCATCTCACTCCTAGGGGGCACAGTCAATGGAGCAACATCCATCACTCTCACTCCACCAATCTCCCCTCCTGTTTAGCTTACATGCTGGTGGTACATCAGGGCTCGGATCTCACGCTGCACAGCCCTTTGCCGGCTCCCTGCCGCTGTGGCGGCCAGCTGCTGTAATAGGGTTAACACATCAGCCATGCAGTGCTCCATCACATTGGTTCCCAGCACTATTTTCGGGTTATGATCACTGGGCTCATTCATGATCACAATCATACCCTGGTGTTGCAGTTCAGCTTGCCCCACTGTCATAGCCACTTGTTTATACCCCACCTGGGTCAATGGAAGTCCATTAGCGGCAATCAACGTTATACTATTGTCTGGGGGCGCCAGCTCGTCTATGGCCCAGTACCGCTGGTACAACGTGTACGGTATGGTACTTACCTGTGATCCAGTGTCCAAGAGAGCCATCACTGGTATGCCGTCCACCGCCACGGGGATAATGGGGCGGGCCCCGACGTATCGGTCCCGCCAGTCCGGGGGGCCACGATGTTCTACTCCTGAGGATTGGCCCGGGGCCCCAGGGGTTGCTCGTTTAACGGGCACTGTCGGAAGTAATGACCCGGCTTACGGCACTTGTAGCAGATTGGGGGTCTGCTCCTCGGATTGTTAGCACTTCTCCGCTGCATCCAGGGAACATCCTCGGGACTGTCAGCAAGTTGTATCTGTGCTGGAGGCTGAGATCTGGTCAGAGGTTGGAGTGCAGCGAGGATCTTGGCAAGGTCTCCGTCCATGCGACGGACCTGGGCTGCCAGTTCTTCCACTGTGCTGCTCGGGGCTGCAGGTATTGAGGTTGGTTTGGCTGAGGCCGCCACCACGGGAGCCGTCTCGACGGGCCACGGGGCGGGTTCCAGAACTTCGGCAGCTGGGGGCTGTAGTGCTTTAATGGCCCGCTCCTTTAACACAGCAAAGTCCACATCAGGGTGTTCCAGGGCCCACAGCCGGAGTTGTTTACGATCCTCAGGGGACCTCATCCCCTGCGCAAATTGCTCCACTAACATCTTGTTGCTATCCGCCTCATTAATAGGGTTCACCCGCTTCAGCGTGCGGAGGGCGGTCTGCAGACGTAGAGCATAGTCCCGAATACTATCCCCAGCTCGTTGCCGGCACTGGTAAAACTGCATCCTCAGCTCCGCTTCAGTCCGGGTCTCAAAGGCAGTCTGTAGCTTCTCAAAGATGGTGGCTACAGAGAGCCGGTCCCCCTCGGCCCAGGTCTCTGCTTCCTGCTCCGCCGCACCGGTTAACTGGCCTAGCACTATCGCTGCACGTTGCTTATCAGTCAGGGGGTACAGCTCTAGCAACGGGTTAAGCTTTTTCCGGAAGGCCTGTAGGGCATCCGGTTTCCCGTCATACTGCGGTGGCCAGGCAGTTCCGGGCGCATAGGGCAAGGAGAACGGCATGACCTGAGCGAGCGCGGGGGCCGCGGCACCTCCCGCCGGTACGGCCGGGACCTGGGCAGGTCCATTCCCATCCGCGGGTGCCGCTGCGGCTGCGACCACCGCTCCTCCAGTGGCTCCGTCGGGCGCAGACATCTTGTTTCCGTCCCCCTTAGCTCTTTCCGGCCCCTCCTCTCTCGGGGCGGGGTTTTGGCCTTCGCGCCTCTACTGCTCGAGAAGACGCTCGAGCGGGAACTTTTCGCGCCAAAGATGGCGGCTTCTGAAATTTTTCTGCCGGATATCTCCGGCGGTAACAAGGCGCACCTCTACCAGACGGCAGAGCGGTAAGATCCTGTTCGTGACGCCAAGTTGTCGCGGGCGGGGAGGAGGGTGTCAGCACACTACGCTCACCCCTTCTGCTCGGGTCCGGCGGCTGCTGCTCAGTGGTGGCTCGAGCGGTGGGCCGGATCCCGGGGGCTTCTCGAGCGGCACTCCTCGCCCGTGAGTGAAAGGGGTTTGTTGGGTGTGGGAAGTGTTTATTGTCCGTGACGCCACCCACGGTTGTGGTGATTTCACCACCGCTGCTCAGTACAGGGGTCCCGGGGATGGTGATGCGGAGCAGCCAGGTGTTGTGTTTCCCCTCCGTGGGTAGGGGTTGGTGATCCCGGGGCCCGGTGATGGTTTGGGAGGTGCAGGGCCTGGTGGGCGCAGGGACGCGGGGGCAGCGCTGTGCCTTGCGGCACTGTGGTACTCACTCAGCCTGAGACGTGGACACAGTTTTACGGTAAACCAAACGGCTGGATAGACGGTCCCACGGACGGCTGCACTTGCTCTCCCGGTAGGTGACGGTGATGTCCCTCTTCCTTGCACATTTGTGTACTTTTTGGTTGCGATGGGTCCCCACCGGTAACCCGCTCCCCGGCTTCAAGCTGGACCGGGGAAGCTCTACTCTTTGCCCGCAGGCGCTGGCCCTAAGAAACTGGTGCCTTGGCGGTGGCGGTGTCTCTTCTACACTGACTGGGCTGTTGCCTTCGATCGGGACTTGGTTGTTGGGGGATCTACGTCCCCTTCACTGACGGATTCGGCAAATTATGGCGACTCCAAGCCTTGCCGGGGTCCGAGAGGCCCCTGCCCTGGTGCTGACTGTCCTTCGGAACACTGCTCCAGACCGCCGGGCACACAGCCTACGGGGTCCTTCCAGGAACTTCCAAACGGTCCCCCTCCAGACAGTCACCGCCGTTGCTGACCTTGCTGACCTGTCCTGCACACAGCTGGACCCTTCAGGCTTTCCTTCTTTCTTGTCACCTCACTTGCTTTCCTCCTTTACCACTTTACTACTTTCACTACTTTCACTTAGCTGTTTACTCTAGCCCTGTCTGGGCTACTCCTCCACTCCTTCCACTTCCTCCTCCCTGACTAGACTGCCTGGTTTCTCCCGCCTCCAGAGCTGTGACCTCCTCGGTGGGTGGAGCCAACCGCCTGGCCCACCCCCTGGTGTGAATCATCAGCCTCTGGAGGAAGGCAACAAGGATTTTTGGTTAGCTGAGATGTTCCTACCTGGGATGTAAGGTGTGGTGGTGTGTGACCTGTGTCCCCTGGCTTGCCCAGGGCGACACACTGCCAGTGCTGGCTCCTGCTCCCTGCACACATAGCCAGACTACACATTGGGTAATTAACCCGATGTGTGCTGTAGCTAGGAGAGCAGGGAGCCTGCACTAAGCAGTGTGCGCTGCTCCCTGCTCTCTGCACGTGTAGCAGAGTACACATCGGGTAATTAACCCCATGTGTACTGTAGCTAAGCGGCGTGCCCTGGTAACCAAGGTAAATATCGGGTTGGTTACCCGATATTTACCTTAGTTACCAAGCGCAGCATGCTTACACGCGTCGCTGCTGGCTGGGGGCTGGTCACTGGTTGCTGGTGACAGCTCACCAGCAACCCGTGTAGCGATGCTCCAGCGATCCCTGCCAGGTCAGGTTGCTGGTGGGATCGCTGGAGCGTCTGACTGTGTGACCTCTCACCAGCAACCTCCTAGCAACTTACCAGCAATCCCTATCAGGTTGTATCGTTGTTGGGATCGCTGGTAAGTTGTTTAGTGTGACGGTACCTTGAGGGAGGAATGGAAAAGATAGGATAGTAATATAATACATCAGATCAAGGTATAAAGATAAAATGCAAATTTTTTTGGGTCTTTGGAGAAGATAACATCCATGAAACTGTAAGGCTATGTGCCCACGCTGCGGAAAATTTGCGGAATTTGATGTGATTTTGTCGTGGAAATTCTGCAGATTTTTCAAAAATCCGCAGTACAGCGAGTCCCCAACCATTTCTATGTCAGTTTGGAACAGCTGTGCCCATGCTGCGTTTTTTTCCGCAGCAGAAATAATGCGGACTTCCCTGTGGAAAAATCTGCAGCATGTCAATTATTCCTGCGGATATTTCCGCACAATCCCATACTTACCTGCCTTGATAGCAGACACCGGAGTCACTTCCTCCGGTGCAGAGGAGCGCAGTTGAGCCAGGAGCAGGAGGTGGGTGGGGCCTGCACGAGCTCCGGTCATGTGACAGCCAGAGCTAGTGCAGGCCTGCCCACCTTCTCCGGCAATGTGCAGACATACACGGCCGGGAAGTGAAGTGCTGCGTGATGGAGGTAAGTATGAACGCCCCGATCACTCCAGCACTTGTTCTGCATTGAGGATACAGTGCCCACGCCACGGTACTGTATCCTCAGTGCAGAATGCATATCCGCAGGACACTCCGCAATACAACCGCAGCATGTAAACAGACAAAGTTATGCTGCGGTTTTCTGGGAGCTCCTGCGGAATGTCTTGGGGATATATCCGCAGGACATTTTCCCCGTGGGTACAAAATCTATTAGAGCCAGTCATTATAGCTTCCATAATGCAAACACACCCTGCAAACACTACATGTGCTACAGGAAGGTTTGTGTGTATTTAAAAAATAGTAATAAAAAAATAAATAATTGTTTAAAATTAGAATATACCCCCTCTGTCTCTGCTACATACTTCTACCTAATTACTGAAACATTATCACATTCAAACTAAACATTTATTTTGTACATAAAATACTAACAATCGTTAACATAAAATACATGTTCATTTGATGATTGCTACATCTGCATCTCAATAGATTAGTATTATAAGACTGGTAATGGCTTTCTATGACTAAAGATAAGCTTGGTAAGGTTAGAGATAACCGTCAGTGATAGCATCATTGAGGCTAATGTCTCAGTCCAATTTAAAGTAAGAGTTTAATAAAATATAGATGTCTGTATAGGTGAAAAGTGAAGGTGTCTAAATACATGTGAAATCTTTAATGCACATTCATAAAAAGAAACGCTCTGTTGATTCCTATGTCAACATAAATGAATAAATCAAGTAACTGCACAAATCTCAGATGACTGACGTACATGGTGAAGCACGTCAAACCAATCATGTGCTCGTGCTTTCAGCTTTTCCGGCAAAATGTCCCTGGTATCTGTACAATCATCTCTGCAAATCAAAACAATTTTTCTTTTTCAGATTGACTGCACCAAATCGTCAGAATTCCCACATGGAAGTCCAAGATTCAGGGGAATTAATCAGAAATAATATTACCGTAGTTGTCATAATTAGCGTTATTCTCACTCTTCACATATTTAGACTGAATAATGCTAAAAATATCCCTGTAGTATTTTTGACCATCGCTGAGTTTAAAGAGCAACTGTGTATGAATCTTTGAGTAAGTAATGATTCTGAACAGTTACTATCAATTTAACAAACTTCTCGTTTCACATGCCATGGTGACAAGTATTACGTTTTTATTGGTGGGGATCTAGGTGCTGAGATCCCCACCAATCCCTGGACTGAAGGGGCAGAAACATTTAGCTGAAGTCCATCCTAGTTTGACTGTAATGGCCTCTACTGCAGATTACTAGCATTCTGAACCTGCCCAACACATGTGTGGCACCCCTGCGGCTTCAGGCGCTACAGTGTACTGCACCTCACCAGAGGTGCAGTATTCATCTTGGATACGGAGGAGGTCATCACCGGTAAACAACCAACAACACACTCAACAACACATAACATGGGAGCTCTTCCACTTGGACTGGGCCAGAGTAGGTGCTGGGGTGGCCATCACGAGGTATGGGACGACTCTTGCCCACTAGTTCAGGTTCCTTCACCAACAGGGGAGTTAGGAGCCATCACACTCAGTAGTCAGTCTGTTCTGGGCACAGGAAGCGCCAGGTCACACTCTGAGAAAGATTAGCGGAGACACGGACAGTTTGGAGCTGGAAGCTCGACCCGGGTTCTTAGGAAAGAAGGGGGATTCCAGGGTTCGATGGGAGTGCAGAAGGCACCCGTGACCTGTTCCATGGCCCAGGAGCCGGGGGTGTTGGGAAACTGCTGAAAGGAGACACACAGAAGGAAACACCGGCCTCGACCTCCAAAGTATCCGGGATCGGCTGAGGCCCATCACAGTGTAGCTTGGTCCCGTTACTGCCAGCGCATCCAACATCGCGCCCCTGAGCCTTAGGTGACTATTACTCCTATCATCCTCCTTGGGGCCAAGCTCTACCTGTGGAGGGCTGCAACACCCAAGCTGCGTTACCATTCGCCCCAGAAGAAAGAAGTCCCGCAGCGGCGGCTAATGATTGGCTGCACACCACAGGTGGCGTCACGAACAACTACCCCTATCGTCCCCATCCCCATCTTTATTGACACCGCTGGGGTCACGAAACCGGGCAAGGTCACCGCAGCGTCCCAGGAGCAGCACCGCGGCCCGGTGACAGGTAACCCTATACCCCGTGGGTGCGTGACATGCGCCTTAAGCCCCACTGCCAGGAGGAAACTAATTTTAATCCTCACAGCAGCGTTTCAGTCATGGAGGTGGCGGCAGCGCAGGTTAAGTCACCGCTCTGTTTAAGGAAAGCGGTAGCAGTAATCATGCCCTCCACACTGACTGACAGCTTTTTAATAATTCTGAGCAGCTGTCAGTCCGAACGGGGGGTACGGTTACAGCCGCTGCTCTCCATACACAGAGTGGTGACTGAACCCGTGTTGGCACCAACTCCATGACTGAAACCAGAATGCTGCTGGGAGGTTTAAAGTTCACTTCCTCCCAGTAGCGCTGTTTATTGTGCCAGCACTGTGCAGTTTCAGAATGCTATTAACCTGCAGATAAACCCCATGTCTGCAGGTTAATAGCACTTTTCCACATGACTGGTTCCCGTTAAATAAGGTTTTCTGAAAGGTCTTGGTTCTTTTGTTAGATGAGGAAATGATACATAGGATGTAACAGTCTATAAATGTATAAATAGATGTCCAGCCACTAGTTCTGTTATCTATGAAACATGGCGATATGAACCTATTCTGTACAGATAGCATCTTTGTTGGCAGTCTTAATAATGGAGTAGAAGTGTTTGTGAAAAAAACCATCTTGCTGTCACTGGGTTAAAATACACTTAGAAATGTCCTGAAAGGAAACCTGTCACCTAGAATATGCGTTCTGACCTATCAGCAGACGCATGTGTGCCCTAATTACTCCTCCCTACCCATCCTGGTGTTGTAAAATTGTATAATATGAAAGTAATAAAAAATGTTTTATTACCTTCATATTTCCTATGTAAATTAGAGAGCCGCTGGCCTTATGGGCGGCGCCTTGCCCTATGGACGTCTGCATACTTTCCGTGGTATCACGCCCCTGTGGGCGTGATACCATGGAGTCACATGAGCGACGTCCCCGTCACTCATTCTATCCTGCGCTCGTTTATACTTACCATTGCGGCAGGCTTCTCTTCCGGGTTCTACTTGTCAGTTTCAGACGCGCACTGCGCATGCGCAGTGCGCGTCTGAAGCCGGCGAGTGAACACCTGGAAAAGAAGCCTGCCACAATGCGCGCAGGATAGAATGGGCGACGAGGACGTCGCTCATGTGACTCCATGGTTTCACGCCCACACGGGCGTGATACCACGGAAAGTATGTAGACGTCCATAGGGCAAGGCACCGCCCATGTGGCCACCGGCTCTCTAATTTACGTAGGAAATATGAAAGTAATAAAACATTATTATTATTATTACTTTCATATTATACAATTTTACAACACAAGTATGGATAGGAGGTGTAATTAGGGCACACATGCGTCTGCTGATAGGTCAGAATGCATATTCTAGGTGACAGGTTCCCTTTAAAGAAGTGTGACGCCCTGGCAAAACCAGGTAGTCACAGATGTGTACATTCTCCTTGTTACCATCAGAAACCTGCACTTAGGTATAACACACAGCCATTAAACCCTAGCCACCCCCTCATGATAATAGGGACACACCAGTGGGCGGGATCAGGCAGACGAGAACACCCACCTAGGGGTCCTGAGGTGTCAGAGGCGGGAACATGTCAGTTTTGAGTGGAAGTCTTAAGTGGGAGTTGAAGTGGAGAGTTTGAAGTGCAAACTGGGCAGTGGTAGTCAGGGGTAGTGGCCCTTCAACTACTTGGCTAGGTGGCAGACGGTGAGCAGAGCCACAGGCGACGGAGATCCGGTCGTGGGAGACCTAAAGTGGACCTGGGCAGGGTTGTAGCCAACCTGTACCAACAGCGGGAATCTGGTCCAGAGGCCGTGCACAGTCGGGGTGCCTGCACCCTAGGACGAGGACGGTTGCAAGCCCCCTCGTTAATTGACCAGCCGGGGACAAGGTTCCAGACATTGTCAAATTTACTGCCCAGATAGAGCGAAATCAAAGCCCAACGCGGGGGATAGGGTGTCCGCCAAGAAGCCACTGAAATCCCAAGGGTCAGCTTTCGTGGGCCACAGCTCCCAACACAAATAGAACAGGGAGTGGACTTCTCCGTTCCATGTGAAGTCATCCAAAAGAGAAGGAAACACAAAGTGCAGGAGGAAGGGATATCTGTTCATCAATCTGGGTGCGGGACCCGAATGCACCCTCCAAGGGCAGCCGGCCACTGGCAACTTGGTTTATTACTGGACTTGTTAGAAATAGCTACTGGACAGTATTCACTGAATGAGGACAAGAATAGCAATGTGAATATAGAAATGATAATAAACGCCTAAAACGTACCTTTTAATAAATATCAATAAAAAAGGTCAAAAAACAGACCCTAGGATAAAAAAACAGACAAAACAAAACAATTGTATGTATAACAAGAGAGGGTAACGCCTGGCAATGGTCACCCCTCAGGTAACAATACATGCCAGTCACCTCATATAAATAAGCCCTGGACAATCATGAACAGGACCAACCTGCTGTCATCTCAAGAACAGCTCTGATACAAGTAAATATAAGGGAACGGTCTTACCCAATCCGCCGTAATCCCCCTCCTTGTATGGTAAGTACCCCTGCTGGGTGATGTGGCTAGTTCAGGTCAGAAAACCAGGTCCTTTTCCTTATGACCCAGGATCCCCATAGACCGTATCACCAAAGTATCACAGAGCATACTGTCTCCCAACGCGTTTCAAAATCATCAGGGGAGATGTGTATTTAATGATTGTGGTCAAACATGACTCCTTTATAAAGCACACATTTTTCAGACCTCAGGTATATCCTGGGCAGAGGGCGATTGGACTTGTGTGAAGTTATTGAACTGTGAGTACACCACTGTCCCCCGATCCGACGTGCCACCGCCAGTAGCCATCACTCCCATGTTCGACCCATGGGCCCCGGGACTACACCTCCCCTACCTGTGGAGGGGATCCCATCTTGCTGCCCCCTGCTCCATCAGCCCCGGGTGCCCCATCAACAGACAGCGGCGGTTCCAACATCCCTCACCGCAACCCACGGGTGGCGTCACAGACAATCTCCCTTGTAAATATCCCCTTTCCGACGGTTGTGAGGACGGGCGGCCGTGGCAGCCCGGGTCCGGTCACCTCTCGAGCCGTAGCAGTAACCCGGATCCGAGCAGGCCCACCGAAACAGAGAGAAGCGGCGGCGGCCCCTGCCGGCAACAGAAGCACTCCTATTAAATTTTTCTTTTTCACAAAATCTGTGTACACACTGCCTTGAAAAAGTATTCATATATTTCTTCACTTTACACTCACAAATTTATTTTATTGAGGATTTTATGTGATATACCAACATAAAGTAAAGTAAGTATTTCTGAATTGTAAAGGAAATTATACATGGTTTTCTAAATATTTTAAAAATATTAATCTCTAAAAATAAGAAGCGCTAATAGTGTAACACCAAAAGGACAGTGTGGTATATATGGAGAATATACACTCACCTAGTATAGTTGTGAAAGTCACAACTACTAATACGCATGCGATCCTGGCGTGTGCTACAGCCCCACGTGGAAGAACATTCAAGAGATATATAGAAGGGGTTAAAACCGCGCATCAGCCACATATGAAACTGTAGCAGCATTGATGAAGGATAATATTCTTTTTATTTCATCGGTCTACGCGTTTCAAGGTCAAAGACCTCTTCCTCAGGACCAGTACATCAACAAAAGGCATGGTATAGATCCAAACAGAAGGTATATATACAAGAGGTATGATAAGAGGACCGCCTCCTGATAAAAAAACACAGCGGGCCAGTCCTCTGTTGTATACCTGCTGAGCCAGGAGCCAAATTTCTAAAATCTGACCAGTGTCACTGTATGAGGTAATAACTCTGGAACGCTTTAGTGGATCCTGGGAGTTCTAATGTGACGCCCCTGGACTAGTCAGATCGTCACAGGGTACTGCACGTTCTTTATTTGTTCTTTATTGGCTCAGCAGGTATACAGCAGAGGACTGGCCCGCTGTGTTTTTTTATCAGGAGGCGGCCCTCTTATCATACCTCTTGTATATATACCTTCTGTTTGGATCTATTCCATGCCTTTTGTTGATGTACTGGTCCTGAGGAAGAGGTCTTTGACCTTGAAACGCGTAGACCGATGAAATAAAAAGAATATTATCCTTCATCAACACTTCTACAGTTTCATATGTGGCTGATGCGCGGTTTTAACCCCTTCTATATATCTCTTGAAAAATATTAATCTGAAAATTGTAATATGCATTTGTATTCAGCCCCCCTGAGTTAATTCCACCTTTCACTGTAATTACTGCTGCAATGCCCTGCACATGAGTTAAGAGACATGGCTAGATCAGTGAAACTTTACTATATTTCTAATTAGAGGTATTTGCTAATATTATTATTATCACACCTACTACATATTGGGATAGGATCTTGGAGATGGAATACCCCTTTAAGTATTGAACAGTTTCTGGGCATCAACTCTCTGATTACTCAGGTAGTGGATTTAAATAACCCAGGCTGCTGATGCTATTTAAGCGTAAAAGAAGACATGGGACAAGCCGCTTGTGGGAACCAGGACAAGTATGCAACATTTATACAATGTAATGTTATTTATCTTATTGTTAAATTTAGTTACTCTACTGCTGTCTGCCACCACCAGCTCAGAGCTTCTCAATATTTATCTACTGGGGTCTCACCAGAACATGGAAATGTCTAGTTCTCATCAATAGTTAATTCCCATGAAAAAAAAACAAAACAAAAGAAATATTAAGTTTATTTTTTGTCTCTTCAACTCAATTTCACATGGAGTAAGAATAAATGGAGTCATTTAAGGTCCATCAGTAATCACTGGTCTTATTCATATTTCATTACTTATTTAGTTTTTTATAGAGTACATGTGGGTCACTTCTAGTCAATCAAGTGTGTCATGGCCTGATGTGATCTCAGGGCGATCTGGGATCAGAAGGTCACAGCACATTGTGCATCGCAGATCCTCTTTAGTACCTGCTTGTCATTTACCCTGAGTTGGAGCATATTTAATTCCATCCGTTACTGAAGGGGTTAAAGGTTTATTTCTGTCCTGCAGTGATCTTACAGTTAGTTGTGGCCTCAGCTGCAGCCACTCCCTTCTGCCATAAATATAGTCTCCGCACTTCTCCCTATTCCGGCTACCGTTCATTCTTACACTGGCCATGTTGAAGTTGGTCAGCGCTTCATAGCTTTGGTGTTGTTTCTATTACAGCTGTGAAGTGTATTACTGAAGAAAACTTGGAGTGCTTTTTGTTGTGTCTTTCCCCATCATTTGTCTTACCTACCTCATGTTGTCTTATTGTAGTAGTAAGACTAGCGTCTTGTTTTCCCTCTTTAGCCAAGGTGAGTTTTAGGGTTAGTAAGGCCGTTGACACGTGATTGGGGCAAGAGGGAAAAGGATACGTCTAGGGACATTAGGGTATGCAGGGTTCAGCCTCAGGAGAGTGTTAGAACGTGACCCTAATCCCATATCCCTAGCATGAGGGACCTAGGGCCTAGGTTACAGAAAATATGCAGAGTGAAACCATTCTAAAGCTGCACGCCTCAAACTGCTCAAAACCACATCGAAGAAATGTATTAATTCTGCAGGTGCTTCACAAGAACTAAAGCAATGTGGATGGAAAAAAAGAAAATGTTATTTTTTGCCCAAAAATGTTAGTTTAGCCCCAAATATTGCATTTTTATAAGGGTACCAAGAGAAAATGAACAGTACAATGTGTTGTGCAATTTCTTATGAGTACACAGATACCCCAGGTGTGGTGGAAATCTACTGTTTGGGTGCACAGCATGGTTCAGAAGGGAAGGAGCACCACATGAATCTTACAGCGCAAAATTGAATAGATAGCGAATGCCATATCGCATTTGGAGAGCCCCTGATGTGCCTAAACAGTAAACCACCTCCACAAGTGACCCCATTTTGGAAACTAGACCTCTCACAGAATTTAACTAAAGGTTTGGTGAACACCTTGACCTTCAGGTGCTTTACAGAATTTTATAACGCTGAGCTGTGAAAATAAGATCATAAATTTTAACCACAAAAATGTTGCTTTCACCTCAAATCTGTCATTTTCACGAGAGTAACAGGCAAAAAAAATCCATATAATTTGTTATGTATTCTCTCCTGAGTATGCTAATACCTCATATGTGGTGGACATCTACTGTTTGGGTGTACGTCAGGGTTCAGAAGGGAAGGAGTGTCATTTTACTTTTTGAACGCAAAATTAGTTGGAATCATTAGTGGATGCCATGTCGCATTTGGAGAGCACCTGAGGTGCCTAAACAGTGGACCTCCCCCACAAGTGAACCCATTTTGGAAACTAGACTCTTCAAGGAATTTATGTCGATGTATAGTTAGCACCTTGAACAACCAGGTGATTCACAGAATTTTATAATGTTGAACAGTGAAAATAAAAAATTTATATTTTTACCAAAAATGTTGCTCTAACCCCAAATCTTTCATTTTCACAAGTGTAGCAGGAGAAAATTCACCATACAATTTGCTATGCAATTTCATCTGACTACGGCAATACCTCATATGTGGTTGGAAACTACATGTGAAGCACAGTACATAGTGCCATAGCACATAGGCAGAGCCCCTTAGGTGTCAGGACAGCAGAAACCCCCAGAAGTGAAATTTTACAAACTTCACCCCTCAGTGAATTAATCTAGGGATGCAGTGAGCATATTGACACTACAGGTGTGTCACAAAATTTTATACTATTGGGCGATGAGCAAAAAAACTTACACTTTTACCACTAAAGTGTTGTTTTAACTCCAGATATCCAATTTTCACAAGGGGAATAGGTAAAAAGGGCCCATAATGTGTTACGCAATTTCTCCTCAATGTGGCAATACCCCACACATGACGATACAGTACTGTTTGGCCATACCACAGGGCTTGGGAGGGAAGGAGCGCCATTTGATTTTTGGAGCAGAAATTTTCCTAGATTTGTTTGTAGACTCCATTTGCAGAGCCCCTAATTGCCAGAACAGAAAAAATCCCCCAAAGTGACCATAATTTTAGACACTACACCCCCCTGGAACTCCATCTATGGATTTTTTTACAATTCAGTCTCTGGAAAATACCCATGGTGTCTGCAGAAATCAAAATTGCAAATAAATCCTTGTCATGCCCAGTATATTGTAGTGCCTGTACATTATGCCCAGCTCGTGCTTCTGGAAACCTGCACCCCATAAATTATGCAGGCTCTCTTCATTACAACAATGCCAAACTTGTGGATGCTAATGTCGCGGGCGGGGAGGGAACGCTGCGCTCACCCACTGCTCGGGTCTGGCTGCTGCTGCTCGCTCGGTCGGTGGCTCGAGCGGTGGGCCGGATCCCGGGGACTCGAGCGGCGCTCCTCGCCCATGAGTGAAAGGGGTGGTTTGGTTTAGGGATATTGTTCGTGACGCCACCCACAGTTTGAGGTGAGGTTGGGACACCATCGCTGCTCTGTACGGGGATCCCGGGAGCGTTGACAGGGAGCAGCTGAGATGTTTTCTCCCCTCCGTGGGTAGGGGGGTTTGGTGGTCCCGGGGCCTGGTGGTGGAGGTCGGAAGGTGGGTTGCGGGGCCTGGCCGGGTGCAGGGTCGCGGGGCAGTGTAGTCCCAGACGGCACGGTGGTACTTACTCAGCCAGTAACGCACACGGAGTCTCTGGTAAAACACACGGCTGGATGGACGGGTCCCACAGACGGCTGCGGTGGTTTTCCCCTGGCCCTAGTTTGGTAGTGTAAGTCCTTTCCTGCACCTTCTTGTACACTCCTCCTGTGCTCCGGTTTCCAGCTGGCTCCCCGGTTTGGTACTGGTGGGCCACCGCCCAACCCCGGCTACCTACGGTTCCACCAAGACTGTCTTCCCGGCTCCCGCAGACGGCCACTACCGTCTGCCTGACTGCTACACGAGGGCCCTAGGCTCCAACCTAGGCCCCCGTCTGCTTCTGCCACTCTGCAGACCTCCTCTCTCTTCCTGTGCCTGGACTTCACTGCCTTGTTTCCTGCCTCAGACCAGCTAAACTCCTCGGTGGGCGTGCCCATCTGCCTGACTCCGCCCACCTGGTTTGTCTGTCTGAACCCGAGGAAAGAAATCAGGTCTCACTGGGGATGACTGCTGTGAACTTCTGGGGGTGGGTGTGTGTGTGTGTGTTGTTACCTGTGGCCCCTGGCTAGTCCAAGGCGCCACACTAACTGTGGTTTAGGTACATTGTGGGGCTCAGAAGTAAGGGTTGTATTTGGATTTTGGAGCACAGATTCTTGCTGGATATATTTTTTGAGAGGGGTAGCCAGAGCGTTTGTCCCAGAGCCTTTGTACAACCAGTAACGTGGAAGCCTCGATATTTCCATTAACAGTCTATGAGCACTTACATTAAGATTTCCATATAAATCTCTGAAATAAGTGAATTTGGTGAAACCCCCGATGGATCCATTCACTCTAATGAGGTAGCCGAGTTACTCCGGGCTCTGCTTGGTCTCTGTTTAACTGTGTCCATCTTTTCAAAGGTGAACAAAACTGCTGATGGACACACTTTTGTGCATTTCTAAAAAGACATGTAAAGAGATCAACACCGTCAGAGCACAGGTCAGGCGGAGGTTCAAACTGACTCTCTCTGCCTTATTACAGTGAATTTTATGTTGAAGATTTACACATAATCACTCATTGTAAGGTTTTTGGCATTACTGAATTTTGAAGGCTATAATTTTTTTGATTTTTCTGCCGACAGTCATGTGAAGGTTCGATTTTTGCGGGATGAGTTGGAGGTTTTATTGGTACGATTTTGGGCCACATAATATCTTTTGATCAATTTCTAATTACATTTTTGTGAAGCTGAATCAATAAGAAACAGCAATTCAGGAATTATTATTATTATTTTTTATACCATTCACAGTGCCATAAAAGTGAGAAGACAGCTTTAGTCTTTGGGTCAGTACGATTACAGTGATACCACATTTATATACGGTAGGTTTTTTTTTTGTTTTGCCGCTTTTGCACCATACAAACTAGTTTAAAGAAAAAAATGTTTTTACATTGCTGTTCTCTCAGAGCTATAGTTTTTTTTTTATTTTTTTCTGATGGAGCTTTATGGTGGCTTGTTTTTTATGTGACAAGACAACGTTTTCCGCATTACCATTCTTATTTATATATGACTTTTTTAATCGCTTTTTATTCCACTGTTTTTGTCAGTTGTCATAATTTTTTCTATGTTTTTTTTACCGTGTTCTCTGAAAAGGTCAACTAATGTGACAGTTTTCTGGATCGGATTGCTATGGATATGGCAATAGCAAATATGTGTACTTTTTTATTTATTTATTTTTATATTAATATACATATTTATTGGAATAATTTATTTTTATTTTTTTGTTCTTTATTTTCTGATTTTCTTTTTTATATCTTTACAATTTTTTTTAAACTTTATACTTAGTCCCTAAATGGGATGTTACTTTTATTCTCCTGATCACTGTGATAATATTTTGCAATGCACGATTATTGCAATACATTATAACAGTCAATTTTACACTGACAGAAGCATCAGGGATCATGATCCTGGCACAATCTTTGAGGTTTCCCGTAGTTGCGTGACCTGGAGGTCCTTATGACGACCTTGAGTCACCATGGCAATGATTGGGCATCGCGATCAGATCTCGGGGGCACCGATCGGAGCATCCAAGTCCTTACGTGCTGCGATCGATATTGATCGCAACATTTAGTGGGTTAAAGAGCCAGGGACTATCCTTGACTGTGAGAGCTGGGGCCCGGGTGTCAGATAAGTGAACTCATGCTCACATTGCACGTCCCTTCCTCTGGCCTCTCACACAGTGCTGTGTGACCAGCTGCAGTGACCTGGGGTTCCCTCATGAGGTCATCTTAGTTCACTGCAGCAATTCTCCCACAGCAGTGTGTGAACCTGCAGTAACTGCTCTCCCTGCCAATGACGAACTATCTGTTCTTCTTTGGCTCGGGCAGGCAGTCTTGGAAACTTATGGGACTTCCTTTTGGATTACATCAAACTGGGTTTTTGCAGGGAGATAGATAGGTGAATGAGGGTGTCTTTTGTCTTTATTTCTTTAGTCATTTTCTCTTTTTATGTCTTTCAGGTTTGCTTTTGGGGAATATCATGGGACATCGCCATGGATTACAACAGACTTTTTTTTAAATACATTTTTAATTTGGTGAATTTGGGCTGTAGTCGGGGGGGGGATTTTTCAAATAAAATATTTTTTTTATTTATATCTCTACTGCATTAGAAATGGGGATGTCTGCTAGACCCCCACCAATTACTAATACCATATTGTAATAACAGCTGGCAATTCACAGCTTGCATCAACCCCATATATTACCCCATTTGCCACCACATTGGGCAATGGGAAGAGCCAAGTATAGTGCCAGATTTAGTAAAAACAAAAAAGTGAGCCGGAGTATGAGATGGTATACATGGTACTTGTGAGACCATGTTCACACTGGCCATGAGTAGTGCATAGTGCATAGTGCCAGATTTAGTGCATCTAATAGATGTGCCACTGTGACGCCCTGGGCAAGCCAGGGGTCACAGGTCACAACATCACACGCACCCCACATTCCCTGCAGGAACACCAAGCTAACCCAAAATCCTTGTTGGCTTCCTCCAGGGGCTGATGTCCACACCAGGGGGTGGGCCAGGTGGTTGGCTCCGCCCACCGAGGAGTTCACAGCCCTGGAGGCAGGAGGACCAGGCAGATCAGAGAGAGAGTTTGAAGTGTGAGGAGTAAACAGTGAAGTGGTAAAGGAGGACAGTGACAGAAAAGTGGCAGTAGTAAAGCCTGAAGCTGATCCGGGTGTGTGCCCCGGACTGTGACAGCAAGGTCAGCAGACGGCGGTGATAGTCTGCAGAGGGACTGCTTGGAGGTTGCTGGAAGGACCGTGGACGGGTGGTGACCCGGCGGTACCGGAGCAGTATACGAAGAACAGTCAGCACCAGGGCAGGGGCCTTTCGGATCCCGGCAATTCTAGCAGTCGCCATAATTTTCCAAATCCGTCAGTGAAGGGGACCTCTGTCTCCTAACAACCAAGTCCCGATTGAAGGCAACAGCCCGACCGTGAAGGGGAGACACCGCCACCGCCAAGGCACCAGTTTCCCAGGGCCAGCGCCTGCGGGCAAAGTAGGGCTCCTTCGGCCCAGATTGAAGCCGAGGAGTGGGTAACCGGTGGGAACCCATCGCTACCAAAAAGACTTTACATAGGTGCAGGGAAGAGACTGTCACCGCTAACTGCAGGGAACCGCAGCACCGTGAACCGTCCGAGGGACCCGTCCAACCAGCCGTTTGTTTACCGAGAACTGTGTCGTGTTTACTGGCTGAGTGAGTACCTTCGTGCCGCGCGGCACAGCGCTGCCCCTGTGCCCCTGCACCTCCACAGGCCCCATACCCACCTGTCCACCATACCAACCCCGTCACTGGGCCCCGGGATCACCAACACCCCTACCCACGGAGGGGCAAACCAACAACTGGCTGCTCCATACCATCACTCCCGGGATCCCCATACAGAGCAGCGGTGGTGTCAACAAATCACCACAACCGTGGGTGGCGTCACGGACAATAAACTATATCCCCAAAACCCAATCCCCTTTCACTCATGGGCGAGGAGAGCCGCTCGAGTCCCAGGTATCCGGCCCATCGCTCGAGCCACCGAGCAGCAGCAGGCCGCAGCAGCCGCGGCAGCCGGACCCGAGCAGTAGGGAGAGCGCGGCGTCCCCTCCTCTGCCCGCGACAACTTGGCGTCATGAACAGGATCTTACCGCTCTGCCGTTGGGTAGAGGTGTGCCTTGTGACCGCCGGAGGTATCTGGCCGGAAAATTTCAGAAGTCGCCATCTTTGGCGCGAAAAGTTTCCGCTTGAGTATCTTCTCGAGTAGTGGAGGCGCGAAGGCCAAAGCCCCGCCCCGATAGAGGTGGGGCTGGAAAGAAGCTAAGGGGGACGAAATGGCGACTGGTCGCATGTAGCCGCGGCTATAAAAGCAGGGACGCCAGGACTCTGCAGACATCTTGTTCCTGGGAGAAGCCGTCAGCAGCATGTGGATGCCGTCCCGCAACACCGTAGCCCCCGCGCCTGGAACCGCGGCGTGGGTGGAGATCCGGACCGCGCAGCTCTACCAAAGGCTGCAGGTCAAGATGCAGCTCCTCATGGAGGAGTGGGAGACCGACATGGCGGACGTCATAGCGACCGTGCGGAGACGCGAGGAGGAAGCGGAGGAAGGGAGGGTGAGTGACCCACGCCCCGATGCCCTCGAAGGGCCGGTCATCGCGGCTGCGGGACCCGGTTCAAGCCCTCTCCCCCCGCTGCCTCACTTGCCACCCGTCTCGGAAGCCGTGACCCCGCCATTAGGCCCGCTACCACCGCAACTGGTAGCGATACCCAGCATGCCCGCCCAGGCGGGCCGACCTGTAGTCGGAGCCCGTAGTCGACCGGAGGTGTTGCCCTGGAAAGCCCCGAAAACCGAACCGGAGGCGTCTCCCGAGAAAGTCCCCGAGCCGGAGCCGATGACCCGCTCCGTGCCGAAGGCCCAACTGCGGAAAGCCCCTGTGCCCATCCCCCACACCTCGGCTTTGGTTGCGCCGGGTTGCCGATGCAAGGCAGCGTCTAAGGCCACGTCACCGCGGGACCTGTCGCCCAGAGTACCAGCAGTGGGCAATGTCAAACAGGTCTTGCGGGGCCCGACCCGTGCACCGGAGCTCGCAGCAGCGCCGTACTGGGACAGGGAGCCGGTACCGTTGGGCCTGGAGATCGGTGAGAGGGAGAGGAAGAAAGCGGAGCTGGTGGCCCGTGCAATCCGGGAAAAAGAAATCCTCTGTCAGGCAACGTTCCGTGTCCGGGGCCCGCTGTACAAAGGGCAGGTGAGGCGGTTTGATGTCCGCCGGGGCTATGGGTTCATCTATGAACCGGGCCTGGAGGCCGAGGTGTTTATAGCCCGGCGGGATGTGAATGCCCACCTGCCTGAGGAGCATCCCGGTCGTAATCTGATGCCGGGCGACATCGTGCAGTACACCTGGCACTGTGGGGAGAGGGGGTGGTTTGCGCTGGATGCAAAGCTAAGGGGCAGCCAAGAGGACCATGTGAGCGCCGCGCCCCCTCCCTCAGGTGATGCCGAAGAGTATGGGTAATGGCAGCGGAGCACCGTTGCACCGTCCCCGTTGGGACCACAAGTGTGTTTGTTTGAAAGTTCTGCTGATAATGATAAGAGAAAATGAAACCGTGAAGTTCACCTGATTCAACCGTGATTGGAGACCGGCCGTTGCCGGCACCGTTGTCCCCGTGGGGACCGTTTGAAAAGTGCTTGCATGAGGAACTGCTCATGGACAAGCCCGTGAACTTGCAGGGCAACCACAAACATTAAGTGGCTTGTAAGTTGTAAATAAAAATGACATGTTGTGCAGCTACCGTTTCCGCAGTTACCGCCTCCGGAGAGGCAGGTTGGAGGGAGGGCCCACAGCAGAGCAGGCTGGGGCCCAGCCACCACAGAAACCGGTGGCTACCCTCTGGAGGGGAAGGACAGATCCCGCTCGGGTAACTTGTGCTGGACTGGGGTCAAGGGGTGCTGCCTGGGTTTTAGGGGCAGCATCAGGGCCAGGTTACTTGGGTGGGAGAGAGCGGAGACCGTAACCGTTAACCGTTTTAATGTTTGCAACGTTTAAGAACTGAACCTCCCGATGTGGGATGATGCCATAACTTGTATATATGTTACCGTTTTCCCCATTTTTCAGAAAAACAAAAGGAAAATAAAACCGGTGTTGGACGGGCAGCCCAAGGATGGTCTGTGTTTTGCTAAGGGGGAATGTGTAATGTATAAAAGAACACACCTTTATTTATTGCACAAAAAAGGACATCTTAAAATCAATTAAAAAACATGCAAGAAGACAAGAGAACACCAATTGAGCGAGACCAAATGCCCCCAATATCGTATATCATGAGTGACAGTACAATCATAAAGTACAGTACAATATCAAAGAGGAGATAGTGGACAAACCGGATCCCTGGATGATGCAATATCAGATATCAAGTGTCCCTGATTGAATCAATATATAGGGCTGAGGCAAGAAAGATACTTAAAAAGGATGGTAATAACTGATCATATCATATATAAATGTAGACACATATCACAATATAAACCTGTCCCTACAGTCTCATGCCCTATGTCAAAAGTATTAGAAAAAGCTGGAACCTATGTGGATTTCTTCCTCCAACCATTGGTGAACCGGCTCCCTTCTTTTGTCCAGGATACCGTTAATTTCATCAAAATCTGTAAGGATGCTACTATCCCTCCTGGTGCATTTTTGGTAACATGTGACGTTGAGTCACTGTATACCAATATTCGGCATCCAGACGGCATGCACGCGGTCACCCACTTTCTGGACTTACAACATCGTTCAGACCGCATGCACGACTCTTTCCTGGTGGACCTCCTGGATTTCGTCCTACGCCACAATTTCTTCCTTTTCGATAGGACGTACTATAGGCAGATCTCAGGAGTGGCCATGGGTGTACGGTGTGCCCCTTCTTTCGCCAACCTTTTCTTAGGTTGGTGGGAATCCACTATTGTCTTTCAATCCCAGGAATTCAAAAAGGGGGTATCACACTGGCATCGTTATATCGACGATATCTTTTTCGTCTGGGAGGGTACGGAGGAAGACTGTCGCTCATTCATTTCTGGCTTAAATAATAATAATCTTAATATTTTTCTATCCCATGATATTTCATCTATAGTCGTCTCCTTCTTGGACCTAGAAATCTCCATCAAAGATGGTGGCCTCTCGACAAATCTATACAGAAAGGCTACAGCAACCAACGCCCTCTTGCACTTTTCGAGTTTCCATCCTCGACACATCCGAGCAGGTATACCCACTGGGCAATTTCTGCGGGTGCGGCGCAACTGCAGTGGCGACACTGACTTTGGCCAACAAGCCTCTAATCTTACTTCCAGGTTTATGAATCGTGGATATCCTAGGAAAATCATATCGAAAGCCTTTCAGAGGGCCAGAGGTGAAACACAAGAGTCTCTCATCCGACCAAAGTCAAGATGTAAAGACAATTACATCAGATTCATCACCACCTTCAATAACGAATGGCAGCAGGTGAGGAGTATCCTACAAAAACATTGCCCCATCTTGACCACGGACGTGCAAACCTCCTCAGTGGTTTCCTCTCAGCCCATGCTCACTGCCCGACGCGCTCCCAATCTGAGAGATCTGTTGACCCGCAGCCACTTTGTCAGACCTACAATTAAGCTACAGCGCGGTGTCAACCTCAGGGGCTCCTTTCCATGCGGTGATTGTAATATCTGTGGCTATATGCAAGTGACTCACAACTAGAGTTGAGCGCGGTTCGTGGTTCGTGGTTCTCCAGTTCTAGGCTCGAGTGATTTTGGGGCATGTTCTAGATCGAACTAGAACTCGAGCTTTTTGCAAAAGCTCGATAGTTCTAGAAACGTTCGAGAACGGTTCTAGCAGCCAAAAAACAGCTAAATCTTAGCTTGGTTTCTGCTGTAATAGTGTAAGTCACTCTGTGAATCAAACTATTATCACATTTCAGTGTATAGTGTGCGTGAACAGCGCCTTCAGATCACTGCTGTTTCTATAATGGCGATCGCCATTTTTTTTTTTTTTTTCTTGTCTTCCTTCCCTAAGCGCGCGCGTCTTGTGGGGCTGGCCAGCATGTCAGCCAATCACAGACACACACACACCTAAGTGGACTTTGAGGCAGAGAAGCAACGGCATGTGTGATAGGATCTGCATGTCACATGTCCCTGCATTATAAAACCGGACATTTTCTTCACGATCGCCATTATCTGCCTTCTGCGTCTTTGGTGTCAGACATCACTGTCGCAGTTCCGTCCTTTGTCCTATCGCCGATACAGCTGTATGCGCTGCATACACAGCGTTAGACAGCTTAGGGAGAGCACATTCTAGCAGTCCTTTTAAGGGCTCGTACCGGCAGGGTCAGAGAGCCATAGGTGACAGGTCCTGCAAACAGCAACAGCGTCTGTGTAGCCCAGGTCAGGGATTTCCTCCCTGCATTTCACCATTAGGAGGGAATAGAAAGGCAGGCTTCCATTCCTCTACCCAGAGCACCACAATCCTGCCACTGTACCCTCTTGTCCTCTGCACACTCCAACTCATTCTAACTAAGCCATTATACTAGCAAACACTCAGTGTACCTAGTGGCATCCTATCTGTGGCTATTGGACTTTGCTATAGTCCCACTAGTGCAAAGACATTTGCAGAGCACATCTGCCTGCATTGCACACTCCAAGTTTTTTAAACTAAGCAATTTTACTAGCAAACACTCAGTGTACCTAGTGGCATCCTATACGTGGCTATTGGACTTTGCTATAGTCCCACTAGTGCAAAGACATTAGCAGAGCACATCTGCCTGCATTGCACACTCCAAGTTTTTTAAACTCAGCCATTATACTAGCAAACACTCTGTACCTAGTGGCATCCTATACGTGGCTATTGGACTTTGCTATAGTCCCACTAGGGCCAAGACATTTGCAGAGCGCATCTGCCTGCGTTGCACACTCCAACAAATTATAACGAAGCCATTATACTAGCAAACACTCAGTGTACCTAGTGGCATCCTATACGTGGCTATTGGACTTTGCTATAGTCCCACTAGTGCAAAGACATTAGCTGAGCACATCTGCCTGCATTGCACACTCCAAGTTTTTTAAACTCAGCCATTATACTAGCAAACACACAGTGTACCTAGTGGCATCCTATACGTGGCTATTGGACTTTGCTATAGTCCCACTAGTGCCAAGACATTTGCAGAGCGCATCTGCCTGCGTTGCACACTCCAACTAATTATAACGAAGCCATTATACTAGCAAACACTCAGTGTACCTAGTGGCATCCTATACGTGGCTATTGGACTTTGCTATAGTCCCACTAGTGCCAAGACATTTGCAGAGCGCATCTGCCTGCGTTGCACACTACAACAAATTATAACGAAGCCATTATACTAGCAAACACTCAGTGTACCTAGTGGCATCCTATACGTGGCTATTGGACTTTGCTATAGTCCCACTAGTGCCAAGACATTTGCAGAGCGCATCTGCCTGCGTTGCACACTCCAACTAATTATAACGAAGCCATTATACTAGCACACACTCAGTGTACCTAGTGGCATCCTATACGTGGCTATTGGACTTTGCTATAGTCCCACTAGGGCCAAGACATTTGCAGAGCACATCTGCCTGCATTGCACACTCCAAGTTTTTTAAACTAAGCAATTTTACTAGCAAACACTCAGTGTACCTAGTGGCATCCTATACGTGGCTATTGGACTTTGCTATAGTCCCACTAGTGCAAAGACATTAGCAGAGCACATCTGCCTGCATTGCACACTCCAAGTTTTTTAAACTCAGCTATTATACTAGCAAACACTCAGTGTACCTAGTGGCATCCTATACGTGGCTATTGGACTTTGCTATAGTCCCACTAGTGCCAAGACATTTGCAGAGCGCATCTGCCTGCGTTGCACACTCCAACTAATTATAACGAAGCCATTATACTAGCAAACACTCAGTGTACCTAGTGGCATCCTATACGTGGCTATTGGACTTTGCTATAGTCCCACTAGTGCCAAGACATTTGCAGAGCGCATCTGCCTGCGTTGCACACTCCAACTAATTATAACGAAGCCATTATACTAGCACACACTCAGTGTACCTAGTGGCATCCTATACGTGGCTATTGGACTTTGCTATAGTCCCACTAGTGCCAAGACATTTGCAGAGCGCATCTGCCTGCGTTGCACACTACAACAAATTATAACGAAGCCATTATACTAGCAAACACTCAGTGTACCTAGTGGCATCCTATACGTGGCTATTGGACTTTGCTATAGTCCCACTAGTGCCAAGACATTTGCAGAGCGCATCTGCCTGCGTTGCACACTCCAACTAATTATAACGAAGCCATTATACTAGCACACACTCAGTGTACCTAGTGGCATCCTATACGTGGCTATTGGACTTTGCTATAGTCCCACTAGGGCCAAGACATTTGCAGAGCACATCTGCCTGCATTGCACACTCCAAGTTTTTTAAACTAAGCAATTTTACTAGCAAACACTCAGTGTACCTAGTGGCATCCTATACGTGGCTATTGGACTTTGCTATAGTCCCACTAGTGCAAAGACATTAGCAGAGCACATCTGCCTGCATTGCACACTCCAAGTTTTTTAAACTCAGCCATTATACTAGCAAACACACAGTGTACCTAGTGGCATCCTATACGTGGCTATTGGACTTTGCTATAGTCCCACTAGTGCCAAGACATTTGCAGAGCGCATCTGCCTGCGTTGCACACTCCAACTAATTATAACGAAGCCATTATACTAGCAAACACTCAGTGTACCTAGTGGCATCCTATACGTGGCTATTGGACTTTGCTATAGTCCCACTAGTGCCAAGACATTTGCAGAGCGCATCTGCCTGCGTTGCACACTCCAACTAATTATAACGAAGCCATTATACTAGCACACACTCAGTGTACCTAGTGGCATCCTATACGTGGCTATTGGACTTTGCTATAGTCCCACTAGTGCCAAGACATTTGCAGAGCGCATCTGCCTGCGTTGCACACTACAACAAATTATAACAAAGCCATTATACTAGCAAACACTCAGTGTACCTAGTGGCATCCTATACGTGACTATTGGACTTTGCTATAGTCCCACTAGTGCCAAGACATTTGCAGAGCACATCTGCCTGCGTTGCACACTCCAACTAATTATAACGAAGCCATTATACTAGCAAACACTCAGTGTACCTAGTGGCATCCTATACGTGGCTATTGGACTTTGCTATAGTCCCACTAGTGCCAAGACATTTGCAGAGCGCATCTGCCTGCGTTGCACACTCCAACTAATTATAACGAAGCCATTATACTAGCAAACACTCAGTGTACCTAGTGGCATCCTATACGTGGCTATTGGACTTTGCTATAGTCCCACTAGTGCCAAGACATTTGCAGAGCACATCTGCCTGCGTTGCACACTCCAACTAATTATAACGAAGCCATTATACTAGCAAACACTCAGTGTACCTAGTGGCATCCTATACGTGGCTATTGGACTTTGCTATAGTCCCACTAGTGCCAAGACATTTGCAGCACGTCTGCCTGCGTTGCACACTCCAACGAATTATAACTAAGTTACATTGTCAGGGATATTTATTCTTTATTATTCTGCTGTTAATAAAGCTAGACCACCACTGCAATCTTCACCACCTCTCAATTTTACTACCACATTTTCAGTCCACAATCTTGTCGCAATCAACATGAGTGGCAAAATGACAGATGCTGGTGGAAAGGGGAAGAGGCGTGGTGGAAAAGGCAAAAAATGTTTTGTCAGTGGGGAAGGTGGCAAAGCTCCATTATCATCTGCTGAAGATAGACCATCTACTAGCAAAAGTAAGATGTCTACTACTTATTGTGGACAATCCGATGTGCTCCCTTTTTTACGGACACGAACAAGAGGAACAAAGGTAGATGATGGGCAAAAAAGGAAAATGCTTGAATGGATCTCAAGTGGTCCAACAAGTGCCCTCTCAGCCACTTCAAGTACCGCATCCAAAAAACACCATTCCTCTGAGTTGTCATCCCAATCACACTTGATTTCTCCCAGCTCTGAAGTCTCCATCAGCCCTGCACAGTATGGTGGAACTGAGATGGCTGAGTCTGCAGAGCTGTTCAGTCACACTATAGCCTGGGAATCAGAGGTCTGCTCCCAAGCTACAGTGAGTACAGAACAGGAAATGGTCTGCAGTGATGCCCAGAACCTTTGTGACTCAGATTCAGGCCGTGAGGACCAAGTTTCTGAGCATAATGTTGACCCTTTGTCACAAACTGTAACACCTGTGGTTATAGACAATGAGGAACATACTGATGAAGATGAGACGCAGATACCCGATTGGGATGACAACTTAAATATTCGGTCAGGGCAAGAAGAGGCTCGGTCTGAGGGGGAGGGGAGTGCAAACACAACAATTGATGATGAAGTTCTAGATCCCACCTACTGTCAACCCCCAGTCAGGCACTCGAGGAGGTCAACAGAGGCGGTGGAGGAGGATGCAACCGACGACGAAGTTACCTTGCGCCTTCCTGGACAGAGTCGGAGCACTGGTAGCACGTCTACAACTGCATCCTCAGCCACCACTCTGCCTATGAGCATTATTCGGGGTGGATCAACAGGTCGCATGGCCTCTAAGCCTTGCCTAGCCTGGGCCTTTTTTCACATCGAAAAAGATCGCCCAACTCATGTGATATGTAACATTTGTCATGATTCTGTTAGTAGAGGTCAAAACCTCAGCAGTTTGACAACTTCTTCCATGAATCGTCACATGAATAAATATCATAAGTCCCGTTGGGAAGCTCACCGTGCTGCAATGCCGGCTAGCGGAGCGAACCATCCACCGCCCGCCCCTTCCAGTGCATCCGCGCGCTCTTCATCTTCTAGGACTGTGGGGACAGCTGTCACACCTGTTTTTCCACGCAAAACTTCCACCACTGTAACCGCAACAGGCAGTTTGCTTGTAAGGTCGTCAGTTGGTTTGGAAGGGGAAACAAGTGAGTGTGTACAGCTCTCTCAGACATCGATAGCACCAACGTTGGATGAAGGCAACATCATGTCTCCGCCTGCACTTTCCTCACAAACCTGCATTTTTCCAGGGACACCCTACTCAACACCGTCTACACACAGCAGCCAGATCTCTGTCCCTCAGATGTGGTCAAATAAAAGGCCACTTCCTCCGACCCATGACAAAGCTAAGAGGTTGACTCTATCCCTCTGTAAGCTGTTGGCTACCGAAATGCTGCCTTTCAGCCTAGTGGACACACAGGATTTTAGAGACCTTATGTCTGTCGCTGTGCCCCAGTACCAGATGCCTAGTCGCCACTACTTCTCTAAGAAAGGTGTGCCCGCGCTACACCAGCATGTCGCACACAACATCACCGCTTCCTTGAGAAACTCTGTGTGTGAACGGGTGCATTTCACCACCGATACTTGGACCAGTAAGCATGGACAGGGACGTTACATGTCGCTGACTGGGCACTGGGTAACTATGGTGATAGATGGTGAAGGGTCTGCTGCACAAGTCTTGCCGTCCCCACGACTTGTGTGTCAATCCTCTGTCTGTCCAAGTTCCGCCACAGCTTCTGCATCCTCCACCTCATCTGGGTCCTCCACCTCCGCCCCAAGCCTGCCTGGTCAGGCCACCAGCGTTCTCACTGCGCAGAAGGAATCACGCACGCCTCATTACTATGCTGGCAGCCGAGCGCAACGGCATCAGGCGGTCTTTAGCTTGACATGTCTTGGTAATAAGAGTCACACAGCTGAGGAGTTGTGGTCAGCTCTGCGGTCCGAGTTTAATAAATGGTTGTCTCCACTCAACCTGCAGCCTGGTAAGGCCGTGTGCGACAATGCTGCAAACCTGGGTGCGGCCCTTCGCCTGGGCAAGGTGACACACGTACCTTGTATGGCTCACGTGTTGAACCTTGTCGTGCAGCAATTTTTAACACACTATCCCGGCCTAGATGGCCTTCTGAACAGGGCACGAAAACTGTCTGCTCACTTCCGGCGTTCAAGCGCCGCAGCTGAGCGACTTGCATCGCTCCAGAAGTCTTTCGGCCTGCCGGTTCATCGCCTGAAATGCGATGTGGCGACACGCTGGAATTCAACTCTACACATGTTACAGCGACTGTGGCAGCACCGCAGAGCCCTGGTGCAATACGTCATGACGTATAGCCTGGGCCAACGAGATGCAGAGGTGGGGCAGATCACCCTGATGGAGTGGTCTCAGATCAAGGACCTATGCACCCTTCTGCACAGTTTCGACATGGCGACGAATATGTTTAGCTCTGACAATGCCATTATCAGCATGACGATTCCAGTCATTTACATGCTGGAGCACACGCTAAACACTATTCGGAGTCAGGGGGTGGGACAACATGAAGGGGAGGAACTACAGGAGGATTCATATGTGCAAGGGACAACAACATCACCAAGATCCAGACGTTCATCATCACCAACGCAGCAGGCATGGGACCATGGGGAACAGGGATCGACAAGGGCGCATAGTAGCAGGCGAAATGTTGAGCAAGGTGCAGGAGAACATGAAGAAATGGAGGACGAACTGTCCATGGACATGGAAGACTCAGCGGATGAGGGAGACCTTGGTCAAATTTCAGTTGAAAGAGGTTGGGGGGAGATGTCAGAGGAAGAAAGAACGGTTAGCACCTCTATGCCACAAACACAGCGTGGACTTGGTCCGCATGGCTGCGCAAGACACATGAGTGCCTTCTTGTTGCACTACCTCCAACATGACAGTCGTATTGTCAAAATTAGAAGTGATGATGACTACTGGATTGCCACACTATTAGATCCCCGGTACAAGTCCAAATTTTGTGACATAATTCCAGCCATAGAAAGGGACGCACGTATGCAGGAGTATCAGCAGAAGCTGTTACTCGATCTTAGCTCGGCTTTTCCACTAAACAACCGTGCAGGTGCAGGGAGGGAATCTCCCAGTTGTAACTTGACAAACATGGGACGGTCTCGTCATCTTCACCAGTCTACCCGTACCAGTAGGACCGTATCTGGTGCCGGTAACAGCAATTTTATGGAATCTTTTCATAATTTTTTTAGACCCTCTTTTGCAAGGCCACCAGAGACAACAAGTCTGACACATACTCAACGGCTGGAGAGGATGATACAGGAGTATCTCCAAATGAACATCGATGCCATGACTGTGCAACTGGAGCCTTGCTCCTTTTGGGCTTCAAACATAGAAAAATGGCCAGAGCTCTCCAGTTACGCCTTGGAGATTTTGTCGTGTCCAGCTGCCAGCGTTGTCTCTGAACGTGTATTCAGTGCTGCTGGGTGTGTGCTGACAGATAAGCGCACGCGTCTGTCCAGTGACAATGTGGACAGACTGACGTTCATCAAAATGAACAAGTCATGGATCCAGAAGGAATTTACTACCCCTGTGTCATCCTGGGGAGAGTAAATGCTTGTGGATTTGGAATGTGCTTGATGCAAATCAAAACATCCTGTTTGCAACTAGGGCCCAAGTGCTGCCACTGATGGGGTGGGTGTCTCTGTGGCCCAATTTTTGGAAAAAAGGGAGACTCCGCTTGGAGTAACCCTTGCTTGCTGTGTTTTTAAAAGAAGCCAAGATGAACAGAGCTGGGATCAGGAAAGACTTTGCTACCTACCCCGGTGTCATCCTGGGGACGGATAAGAATGGCGTATTTTTGAATGTGCTTGATGCTAATCAAAACATCCTGTTTGCAACTAGGGCCCAAGTGCTGCCACTGATGGGGTGGGTGTCTGTGTGGCCCAATTTTTGGAAAAAAGGGAGACTCCGCTTGGAGTAACCCTTGCTTGCTGTGTTTTTAAAAGAAGCCAAGATGAACAGAGCTGGGATCAGGAAAGACTTTGCTACCTACCCCGGTGTCATCCTGGGGACGGATAAGAATGGCGTATTTTTGAATGTGCTTGATGCAAATCTAGCTGTGAAGTGTACAACTGGGGCACAACTGCTGCCACTGAAGGGGTGGGTGTGTGTGGGCCCAATTTTTGGAAAAAAGGGAGACTCCGCTTGGAGTAACCCTTGCTTGCTGTGTTTTTAAAAGAAGCCAAGATGAACAGAGCTGGGATCAGGAAAGACTTTGCTACCTACCCCGGTGTCATCCTGGGGACGGATAAGAATGGCGTATTTTTGAATGTGCTTGATGCTAATCAAAACATCCTGTTTGCAACTAGGGCCCAAGTGCTGCCACTGATGGGGTGGGTGTCTGTGTGGCCCAATTTTTGGAAAAAAGGGAGACTCCGCTTGGAGTAACCCTTGCTTGCTGTGTTTTTAAAAGAAGCCAAGATGAACAGAGCTGGGATCAGGAAAGACTTTGCTACCTACCCCGGTGTCATCCTGGGGACGGATAAGAATGGCGTATTTTTGAATGTGCTTGATGCAAATCTAGCTGTGAAGTGTACAACTGGGGCACAACTGCTGCCACTGAAGGGGTGGGTGTGTGTGGGCCCAATTTTTGGAAAAAAGGGAGACTCCGCTTGGAGTAACCCTTGCTTGCTGTGTTTTTAAAAGAAGCCAAGATGAACAGAGCTGGGATCAGGAAAGACTTTGCTACCTACCCCGGTGTCATCCTGGGGACGGATAAGAATGGCGTATTTTTGAATGTGCTTGATGCTAATCAAAACATCCTGTTTGCAACTAGGGCCCAAGTGCTGCCACTGATGGGGTGGGTGTCTGTGTGGCCCAATTTTTGGAAAAAAGGGAGACTCCGCTTGGAGTAACCCTTGCTTGCTGTGTTTTTAAAAGAAGCCAAGATGAACAGAGCTGGGATCAGGAAAGACTTTGCTACCTACCCCGGTGTCATCCTGGGGACGGATAAGAATGGCGTATTTTTGAATGTGCTTGATGCAAATCTAGCTGTGAAGTGTACAACTGGGGCACAACTGCTGCCACTGAAGGGGTGGGTGTGTGTGGGCCCAATTTTTGGAAAAAAGGGAGACTCCGCTTGGAGTAACCCTTGCTTGCTGTGTTTTTAAAAGAAGCCAAGATGAACAGAGCTGGGATCAGGAAAGACTTTGCTACCTACCCCGGTGTCATCCTGGGGACGGATAAGAATGGCGTATTTTTGAATGTGCTTGATGCTAATCAAAACATCCTGTTTGCAACTAGGGCCCAAGTGCTGCCACTGATGGGGTGGGTGTCTGTGTGGCCCAATTTTTGGAAAAAAGGGAGACTCCGCTTGGAGTAACCCTTGCTTGCTGTGTTTTTAAAAGAAGCCAAGATGAACAGAGCTGGGATCAGGAAAGACTTTGCTACCTACCCCGGTGTCATCCTGGGGACGGATAAGAATGGCGTATTTTTGAATGTGCTTGATGCAAATCTAGCTGTGAAGTGTACAACTGGGGCACAACTGCTGCCACTGAAGGGGTGGGTGTGTGTGGGCCCAATTTTTGGAAAAAAGGGAGACTCCGCTTGGAGTAACCCTTGCTTGCTGTGTTTTTAAAAGAAGCCAAGATGAACAGAGCTGGGATCAGGAAAGACTTTGCTACCTACCCCGGTGTCATCCTGGGGACGGATAAGAATGGCGTATTTTTGAATGTGCTTGATGCAAATCAAAACATCCTGTTTGCAACTAGGGCCCAAGTGCTGCCACTGATGGGGTGGGTGTCTGTGTGGCCCAATTTTTGGAAAAAAGGGAGACTCCGCTTGGAGTAACCCTTGCTTACATTGTTTTTAAAAGAAGCCAAGATGAACAAGTCATGGATCAGCAAAGACTTTATCTACGTACCCCGGTGTCATCCTGGGGACGGATAAGAATGGCGTATTTTTGAATGTGCTTGATGCAAATCAAAACATCCTGTTTGCAACTAGGGCCCAAGTGCTGCCACTGATGGGGTGGGTGTCTGTGTGGCCCAATTTTTGGAAAAAAGGGAGACTCCGCTTGGAGTAACCCTTGCTTGCTGTGTTTTTAAAAGAAGCCAAGATGAACAGAGCTGGGATCAGGAAAGACTTTGCTACCTACCCCGGTGTCATCCTGGGGACGGATAAGAATGGCGTATTTTTGAATGTGCTTGATGCAAATCTAGCTGTGAAGTGTACAACTGGGGCACAACTGCTGCCACTGAAGGGGTGGGTGTGTGTGGGCCCAATTTTTGGAAAAAAGGGAGACTCCGCTTGGAGTAACCCTTGCTTGCTGTGTTTTTAAAAGAAGCCAAGATGAACAGAGCTGGGATCAGGAAAGACTTTGCTACCTACCCCGGTGTCATCCTGGGGACGGATAAGAATGGCGTATTTTTGAATGTGCTTGATGCTAATCAAAACATCCTGTTTGCAACTAGGGCCCAAGTGCTGCCACTGATGGGGTGGGTGTCTGTGTGGCCCAATTTTTGGAAAAAAGGGAGACTCCGCTTGGAGTAACCCTTGCTTGCTGTGTTTTTAAAAGAAGCCAAGATGAACAGAGCTGGGATCAGGAAAGACTTTGCTACCTACCCCGGTGTCATCCTGGGGACGGATAAGAATGGCGTATTTTTGAATGTGCTTGATGCAAATCTAGCTGTGAAGTGTACAACTGGGGCACAACTGCTGCCACTGAAGGGGTGGGTGTGTGTGGGCCCAATTTTTGGAAAAAAGGGAGACTCCGCTTGGAGTAACCCTTGCTTGCTGTGTTTTTAAAAGAAGCCAAGATGAACAGAGCTGGGATCAGGAAAGACTTTGCTACCTACCCCGGTGTCATCCTGGGGACGGATAAGAATGGCGTATTTTTGAATGTGCTTGATGCTAATCAAAACATCCTGTTTGCAACTAGGGCCCAAGTGCTGCCACTGATGGGGTGGGTGTCTGTGTGGCCCAATTTTTGGAAAAAAGGGAGACTCCGCTTGGAGTAACCCTTGCTTGCTGTGTTTTTAAAAGAAGCCAAGATGAACAGAGCTGGGATCAGGAAAGACTTTGCTACCTACCCCGGTGTCATCCTGGGGACGGATAAGAATGGCGTATTTTTGAATGTGCTTGATGCAAATCTAGCTGTGAAGTGTACAACTGGGGCACAACTGCTGCCACTGAAGGGGTGGGTGTGTGTGGGCCCAATTTTTGGAAAAAAGGGAGACTCCGCTTGGAGTAACCCTTGCTTGCTGTGTTTTTAAAAGAAGCCAAGATGAACAGAGCTGGGATCAGGAAAGACTTTGCTACCTACCCCGGTGTCATCCTGGGGACGGATAAGAATGGCGTATTTTTGAATGTGCTTGATGCAAATCAAAACATCCTGTTTGCAACTAGGGCCCAAGTGCTGCCACTGATGGGGTGGGTGTCTGTGTGGCCCAATTTTTGGAAAAAAAGGGAGACTCCGCTTGGAGTAACCCTTGCTTACATTGTTTTTAAAAGAAGCCAAGATGAACAAGTCATGGATCAGCAAAGACTTTATCTACGTACCCCGGTGTCATCCTGGGGACGGATAAGAATGGCGTATTTTTGAATGTGCTTGATGCAAATCAAAACATCCTGTTTGCAACTAGGGCCCAAGTGCTGCCACTGATGGGGTGGGTGTCTGTGTGGCCCAATTTTTGGAAAAAAGGGAGACTCCGCTTGGAGTAACCCTTGCTTGCTGTGTTTTTAAAAGAAGCCAAGATGAACAGAGCTGGGATCAGGAAAGACTTTGCTACCTACCCCGGTGTCATCCTGGGGACGGATAAGAATGGCGTATTTTTGAATGTGCTTGATGCAAATCTAGCTGTGAAGTGTACAACTGGGGCACAACTGCTGCCACTGAAGGGGTGGGTGTGTGTGGGCCCAATTTTTGGAAAAAAGGGAGACTCCGCTTGGAGTAACCCTTGCTTGCTGTGTTTTTAAAAGAAGCCAAGATGAACAGAGCTGGGATCAGGAAAGACTTTGCTACCTACCCCGGTGTCATCCTGGGGACGGATAAGAATGGCGTATTTTTGAATGTGCTTGATGCAAATCAAAACATCCTGTTTGCAACTAGGGCCCAAGTGCTGCCACTGATGGGGTGGGTGTCTGTGTGGCCCAATTTTTGGAAAAAAAGGGAGACTCCGCTTGGAGTAACCCTTGCTTACATTGTTTTTAAAAGAAGCCAAGATGAACAAGTCATGGATCAGCAAAGACTTTATCTACGTACCCCGGTGTCATCCTGGGGACGGATAAGAATGGCGTATTTTTGAATGTGCTTGATGCAAATCAAAACATCCTGTTTGCAACTAGGGCCCAAGTGCTGCCACTGATGGGGTGGGTGTCTGTGTGGCCCAATTTTTGGAAAAAAGGGAGACTCCGCTTGGAGTAACCCTTGCTTGCTGTGTTTTTAAAAGAAGCCAAGATGAACAGAGCTGGGATCAGGAAAGACTTTGCTACCTACCCCGGTGTCATCCTGGGGACGGATAAGAATGGCGTATTTTTGAATGTGCTTGATGCAAATCTAGCTGTGAAGTGTACAACTGGGGCACAACTGCTGCCACTGAAGGGGTGGGTGTGTGTGGGCCCAATTTTTGGAAAAAAGGGAGACTCCGCTTGGAGTAACCCTTGCTTGCTGTGTTTTTAAAAGAAGCCAAGATGAACAGAGCTGGGATCAGGAAAGACTTTGCTACCTACCCCGGTGTCATCCTGGGGACGGATAAGAATGGCGTATTTTTGAATGTGCTTGATGCAAATCAAAACATCCTGTTTGCAACTAGGGCCCAAGTGCTGCCACTGATGGGGTGGGTGTCTGTGTGGCCCAATTTTTGGAAAAAAAGGGAGACTCCGCTTGGAGTAACCCTTGCTTACATTGTTTTTAAAAGAAGCCAAGATGAACAAGTCATGGATCAGCAAAGACTTTATCTACGTACCCCGGTGTCATCCTGGGGACGGATAAGAATGGCGTATTTTTGAATGTGCTTGATGCAAATCAAAACATCCTGTTTGCAACTAGGGCCCAAGTGCTGCCACTGATGGGGTGGGTGTCTGTGTGGCCCAATTTTTGGAAAAAAGGGAGACTCCGCTTGGAGTAACCCTTGCTTGCTGTGTTTTTAAAAGAAGCCAAGATGAACAGAGCTGGGATCAGGAAAGACTTTGCTACCTACCCCGGTGTCATCCTGGGGACGGATAAGAATGGCGTATTTTTGAATGTGCTTGATGCAAATGTAGCTGTGAAGTGTACAACTGGGGCACAAGTGCTGCCACTGAAGGGGTGGGTGTGTGTGTGGCCCAATTTTTGGAAAAAAGGGAGACTCCGCTTGGAGTCACCTTGCGGTGTTTTACATGATTTTAGAAGGGCGTGCCATGCCTATATCTGTGTGTCCTCCTCTTTTTCCTTGTCCAGCTGTTTTGTTTTCGCATGAGTATATGTCCTTGTCACTTTCCAATGTGTTTGAGTTGTTTGTCACCTTTAGGACACCTTTGAGGGTGTTTTCTAGGTGTTTTTCTGTGTTTGTGATTGCCTGCCATTGTTTCCTATGCAGTTCGAGTTCGGTTCGTCGAACGTTCGACGAACCGAACTCGAACGGGAGGTCCGTTCGGCGAACCAACCTCGAGCCGAACCGCGACCGGTTCGCTCATCTCTACTCACAACACCTTTTTTAATCCTCAGGACTCCACGAATCACCCTATTAAATCTTATATCAACTGTAAGACGAAGAACATGATATACTGCATGATCTGTCCATGTGATAAAGTCTATGTCGGCCAGACAACTCAAGAATTAAGAAAAAGGATCCAGAAACACTTCTCGACAATCAACCTGGCGTCTTCCGATACCTTAAAAGGTAAAACAATTACATCTGTGGCGGCCCATTTTCTATCCTTCCATCATGGCAGCCCGCGTGGCACCCATGTTTTTGGATTACACAGGTGCAACACCAGCGCCAGGGGAGGCTCTTGTACCAGATGGCTCCTCCAGAACGAATCTAGATGGATCTTCCAACTACACTCCTTAACTCCACTAGGCCTCAATGAGGAACTACTCTTTACTGGGTTCCTTGGTTGACATCACTCCGTGTTTCTCCTTCTTCTTTCTGTAGGATCACATTCGACTCATTTTCTTGTTTATGTTATACTAACTGGCCCGTGTATCTCCTCTTCATTGTAGGTGAATTTCTGCCCTGTGACATCTTCCGCACACATGGACATGCCCAAAGGTTGGGCTCTACGACCAAACGCTATATGGGACTACTGCTATATATGACAAAACATCATTCGGGTCCTTTTATCACATTTTCCTATCAGCCTTTAGACTTTGGATGGATTTTCTGCATCTACCTTACAGACTTATAGTAAATTTCTTCTCTGTATACTATGATTTAATCATTCTTTAGAGATATATGTCTTAAAGCCCCTCTCCGGGTTGGCCATCAGCGATCTCTGTAACCGGCAAATCTTTTGTAACCAGTTGACTCTCTAAAATGCTATTACATAAAGGTTTACATCATTTATACATCCTTTTTTGTAACCTTATTCCAATACATACAAACTTTGATGCAATATTGGATATCTGTATAATGGTCCCCTAATTGACGTTCCTCAGCCTTGACTGGGTATGCTATATCCAAATCGGCTAGTGTGGGGGTGTGGAATGTAATAATCTAGTATGCTGCTCCATGAGAGATATATATATTTAGATGTCTTTACATACGGACTCTCGATAAAACATCCTGCTCCCACATGTCTATTATCATTCGTGGACATAATATGTACACATGTGTGTATCCTTTGGAATGAATGTTCGTGCCTCATTGGTGACTCTGAGCAAATTGTATAAAGTACTTATATGGACATCTTTATGTATACATACACGGATTCATGGTAAAACATCTTGTTCCAATATGCTCATCACCATTCGGGGCTACAATATGAACACATGTGTGTATTCTCTGGAACGAATGCCCATGCTTGTTTGGCGACCTTGAGCAAATTGTGTAAACTATATAGTAATGATCTGTCCAATAGAGAGCGTGTCTGCTCTCTATTCATGCACGACATTCCGAGGGTTATATTTACATATATGTGCATTCTCTCTCCTCTCCCCCTGGGTATGCATTCTTGTGGGTTGGCAGTTTCAGTCCTTGCATGGCTGTATGTTTACCATCTGGATGCGCTCCATATAGGAGATTTCTTTATATCTGCACCCCCTCTGTGATATCCTATGGGCCACCCATACTACGTATGGCCACAAGACCATGATAAGTTCTTCCCCCCATCAATATTTGCGACTGGTCCCCCTTGTGACCAATGCCTCCGTGACGCCATACCAACGACTTTCTTTACATGAGTTTCGTATTACTTTGCTTTCTGTAGTGGTTTGGCCACTTGGCTCCTCCGTCCGTCCGACCTCACGCATGCGCAGTGCGATGTTTCATTTAGATATTGGCCACTGCTTTGCTCTCTGTAGTGGTTTGGCCACTTGGCCCCTCCGTCCGTCCGAAATCGCGCATGCCCAGTGCGATGCTTTACTTGGATATCGGCCACCGCCGATTCATTATAATGCGCATGCGCAAAATGGCGCCGTATTGCACGGCCTAAGATGATCGTATGGCTCCACAGGTGTGTGTATGCTTTTCATTAACTACGCTCTTATATGTATATATACCGCTCCCTATTGCACTTTAGTCACCCGCCCTGATGAAGCTGCTGCTGCGGCGACACGCGTCGGCTTCTTACCTTTGAGCACCTCGCTTGACCGCCCCACGACATGACTGACTAACCCTGGATCCATGACCAGTGACTATTCAGTACCTACCATACCCTGCCCTCTAAGACATGATTCCGGCCCTCAGGCAGTTGGTTATTTCGAATTGCATTCCTCTTGGCACTCTTGTCACATATTTATTTGCCATATGTGTGAGTATTGGCTGTTATTCCCCTGCCTCTGCCTAATCTGGCCGGTTTTATATACAATCCCAGGGTGGGATGGTCACCAGCCACAATCTTACCCCTGTGATCAGATCATTCTATCTAAGCATTCGGCATGACTGTGATATTGCTGGTTGGGTCATAGCTGTATAATCATTGCACAGTATCTGTACCTAAAGATCGGCTATCAGTATTGAGTTCCCTACTGTGGAAACCACTCTGGGATATACTGATTGCTATCCGCATGTTACTGTACCCCCTATTGCCTACACAGGGTTCATTTTATTGGATCTACTGTGTGATTTCGCCGGCTGAATCATAGCTGTATAACTATTGCATAATATCTGTACCTGAACACTGGCTACTAGTATTGTTCCCCTTATTGTAGAAACTATTTCAGGGTGTACTAATTGCTATCTGCTTGTTACTGTACCCCTTATCGTCTACATAGGGTTCATGCTATTTGGCTTACGGTGTGGTCATTCAAACTACATCGTCTATGCGGTATGCCCTCTCCATAAGCTATTATCAAGCGACTGATATCTGTTAATATACTGTCTAATACTTTTGACATAGGGCATGAGACTGTAGGGACAGGTTTATATTGTGATATGTGTCTACATTTATATATGATATGATCAGTTATTACCATCCTTTTTAAGTATCTTTCTTGCCTCAGCCCTATATATTGATTCAATCAGGGACACTTGATATCTGATATTGCATCATCCAGGGATCCGGTTTGTCCACTATCTCCTCTTTGATATTGTACTGTACTTTATGATTGTACTGTCACTCATGATATACGATATTGGGGGCATTTGGTCTCGCTCAATTGGTGTTCTCTTGTCTTCTTGCATGTTTTTTAATTGATTTTAAGATGTCCTTTTTTGTGCAATAAATAAAGGTGTGTTCTTTTATACATTACACTATTGGTGTGCCTCTGCTTGTATGTGCGGAATCTTTTTCTCCCTTGCTCCATTGATTTCTCTTCCGCACCAGTGTGCACCCAAATAAGAAACCTGTTCCAGTATTAGTTGTGCGCTCCGACACCCACCCTTCTAGTTGCTAAGGGGGAATGTGACGCCCTGGGCAAGCCAGGGGTCACAGGTCACAACATCACACGCACCCCACATTCCCTGCAGGAACACCAAGCTAACCCAAAATCCTTGTTGCCTTCCTCCAGGGGCTGATGTCCACACCAGGGGGTGGGCCAGACGGTTGGCTCCGCCCACCGAGGAGCTCACAGCCCTGGAGGCGGGAGGACCAGGCAGATCAGAGACAGAGTTTGAAGTGTGAGGAGTAAACAGTGAAGTGGTAAAGGAGGACAGTGACAGAAAAGTGGCAGTAGTAAAGCCTGAAGCTGGTCCGGGTGTGTGCCCCGGACTGTGACAGCAAGGTCAGCAGACGGCGGTGATAGTCTGCAGGGGGACTGCTTGGAGGTGCTGGAAGGACCGCGGACGGGTGGTGACCCGGTGGTACCGGAGCAGTATACGAAGAACAGTCAGCACCAGGGCAGGGGCCTTTCGGATCCCGGCAAGGCTAGGAGTCGCCATAATTTGCCAAATCCGTCAGTGAAGGGGACCTCTGTCTCCTAACAACCAAGTCCCGATTGAAGGCAACAGCCCGACCGTGAAGGGGAGACACCACCACCGCCAAGGCACCAGTTTCCCAGGGCCAGCGCCTGCGGGCAAAGTAGGGCTCCTTCGGCCCAGATTGAAGCCGATGAGTGGGTAACCGGTGGGAACCCATCGCTACCAAAAAGACTTTACATAGGTGCAGGCAAGAGACCGTCACCGCTAACTGCAGGGCACCGCAGCACCGTGAACCGTCCGAGGGACCCGTCCAACCAGCCGTTTGTTTACCGAGAACTGTGTCGTGTTTACTGGCTGAGTGAGTACCTTCGTGCCGTGCGGCACAGCGCTGCCCCTGCGCCCCTGCACCTCCACAGGCCCCATACCCGCCTGTCCACCATACCAACCCCGTCACTGGGCCCCGGGATCACCAACACCTCTACCCACGGAGGGGCAAACCAACAACTGTGGCTCCATACCATCACTCCCGGGATCCCCATACAGAGCAGCGGTGGTGTCAACAAATCACCACAACCGTGGGTGGCGTCACGGACAATAAACTATATCCCCAAAACCCAATCCCCTTTCACTCACGGGCGAGGAGCGCCGCTCGAGTCCCCGGGATCCGGCCCATCGCTCGAGCCACCGAGCAGCAGCAGGCCGCAGCAGACGCGGCAGCCGGACCCGAGCAGTAGGGAAAGCGCGGCGTCCCCTCCTCCGCCCGCGACACCACCTCTGAGGCAACTGCGGACTGCTATTTTTAGGCTGGGAAGGGCCCTAAAAATATCAGACCCCAGTTGTCCGCTGTCCCTTGGCTGATTTAGAAAATTGTGAGGGACACTACGCAGTTTACTTCAATTATTTGTTAATATAATTTAAAAAAAATCACATTTGCAATCCCCTCCTTTTTCAAAACCAGCCAATGGACAGTTGACAGCTGAGGGTTGCAGCCCGCAGCTGCTGCTGTACTTGTACTGGTTATGAAACTTGGGGGTTCCCCACGTCATTTTTATTCTAAAATTAGTCATTAATTCTACTAATAGCTGTATAAGCTATCTAGCTATCTCTCTATCTTTCTATTCATCTATTTAATTTATATATTCTATGTATTCTATCTAATCTATTCCATCTATTCTGTTTATCTATCATATATCTATCATTTGTAAGCTTTGCACATCTTTTACACAGAACAAACCAATTATTACAGTAATATCCTTTTTTTATGGTACGTGTCACATGGATGCTATCCGTGTGATGTCCATATTTGACCCGTGCTGCTGTAAAAAAGTGACTTGTCTCCGTGTGACTCATCTCAATACGTGGCTACATGGCTCAGTTGAAAACACAGAGGTGCGAAGATCTCTATTGACTCTATTCACCAGACGGACGGATTCATGGAGGTGTGAAGAAGGCTTTAAAGATGCTTTACACGCTGCGACATCGCTAACGATATATCATCGGGGTCATCATCGCTAGTGACGCACATCCGGCACCATTAGCCACATCGCAGCGTGTGACACCAATGAGCGATGATCAACGAGCGCAAAAACGCGAAAAATCGTTGCTCGTTGACACGTTGTTCATTTCCTTAATATCGTTGCTGCTGCAGGTACGATGTTGTTCGTCGTTCCTGCGGCAGCAGACATCGCTATGTGTGACACCACAGGAACGACGAACATCTCCTTACCTGCATCCACCGGCAATGAGGAAGGAAGGAGGTGGTCGGCATGTTCCGGCCGCTCATCTCCGCCCCTTCTCTGCTATTGGACGGCTGCTGTGTGACGTCACTGTGATGCCGCACGAACCGCCCCCTTAGAAAGGAGGCGGTTCGCCAGCCAGAGCGACATCGCAGGGAAGGTAAGTCCGTGTGACGGATGTTAGCGATCTTGTGCGCCACGGGCAACGATTTGCCCGTGACGCACAACGGACGGGGGCGGGTACGCTCGCTAGCAATATCGGTACCGATATCGCAGTGTCTAAAGTACCCTTTAGAAGGCAGCAAGCATATAGTTGCTAAGTTGGGGCAACCTAATAACTCCCTTTAAAGTGTCTGATAGCAACAACTGTCATAAACCAGTGCACAAGTTTCTGGAGCCTCATTTATGAGAATTGCTTCACAGTAAGATCGTTCTGGGTTGTTATAACCACCGCAGAATTAACTGGGGCTCATTTATGAAATTTGCCTCACAGTAAGATCATTCTGGTTGCCTATAATTACCAGAGTGTAGTTTTCAACATTGAAGCTGCTGAGGTAAGGTGAAAGCTGCGCTGTGATTGGTTTCTCTGAACAATTAGAACAGTCTGACTGTATGGCAGTTTTCATAGCTGAGACTTGAGATCCTTCAAGACATATATTCTGCTTTATATATATAAATAAATATATATATATATATATATATATATATGAGATTTCTGATCAGAGTGAGGTGATTACTAAGGGTCCTAATTTTAAGGACTGTTTTTTAAAATGCATCCCAAAAACTACCATATGAAGTTATATGAAAAAGTTTGGGCACCCCTATTAATGTTAACCTTTTTTCTTTACAACAATTTGGGTTTTTGCAACAGCTATTTCAGTTTCATATATCTAATAACTGATGGACTCAGTAATATTTCTGGATTGAAATGAGTTTATTGTACTAACAGAAAATGTGCAACCTGCATTTAAACAAAATTTGACAGGTGCAAAAGTATGGGCACCTCAACATAAAAGTGACATTAATATTTTGTAGATCCTCCTTTTGCAAAAATAACAGCCTCTAGTAGCTTTTAATGAGTTCCTGGATCCTGGATGAAGGTATATGTGACCATTCCTGTTTACAAAACAATTCCAGTTCAGTTAAGTTTGATGGTCGCCGAGCATGGACAGCCCGCTTCAAATCATCCCACAGATGTTCAATGATATTCAGGTCTGGGGACTGGGATGGCCATTCCAGAACATTGTAATTGTTCCTCTGCATGAATGCCTGAGTAGATTTGGAGCTGTGTTTTGGATCATTGTCTTGCTGAAATATCCTTCCCCTGCGTACCTTCAACTTCGTCACTGATTCTTGCACATTATTGTCAAGAATCTGCTGATACTGAGTTGAATCCATGCGACCCTCAACTTTAACAAGATTCCCGGTGCCGACATTGGCCACACAGCCCCAAAGCATGATGGAACCTCCACCAAATTTTACTGTGGGTAGCAAGTGCTTTTCTTGGAATGCCGTGTTTTTTTGCCTCCATGCATAACGCCTTTTTGTATGACCAAACAACTCAATCTTTGTTTCATCAGTCCACAGGACCTTCTTCCAAAATGTAACTGGCTTGTCCAAATGTGCTTTTGCATACCTCAGGCGACTCTGTTTGTTGGATGCTTGCAGAAACGGCTTCTTAAGAATCACTCTCCCATACAGCTTCTCCTTGTGCAAAGTGCGCTGTATTGTTGACCGATGCACATTGACACCATCTGCAGCAAGATGATGCTGCAGGTCTTTGGAGGTGGTATGTGGATTGTCCTTGACTGTTCTCACCATTCTTCTTCTCTGCCTTTCTGATATTTTTCTTGGCCTGCCACTTCTGGGCTTAACAAGAACTGTACCTGTGTTCTTCCATTTCCTTACTATGTTCCTCACAGTGGAAACTGACAGTTTAAATCTCTGAGAACACTTTTTGCATCCTTCCCCTGAACAACTATGTTGAATAATCTTTGTTTTCAGATCATTTGAGAGTTGTTTTGAGGCGCCCATGATGCCACTCTTCATAGGAGATTCAAATAGGAGAACAACTTGCAAGTGGCCACCTTAAGTACCTTTTCTCATGATTGAATACACCTGCCTATGAAGTTCAAAGTTCAATGAGGTTACAAAACCAATTTAGTGCTTTAGTAAGTCAGTAAAAAGTAGTTAGGAGGGTTCAAATCAAGAAATTGATAAGGGTGCCCATACTTTTGCACCCGTCAAATTTTGTTTAAATACGGCTTGCACATTTTCTCTTAGTACAATAAACCTCATTTCAATCCAGAAATATTACTGAGTCCATCCGTTATTAGATATATGAAACTGAAATAGCTGTTGGAAAAACCCAAATTGTTATAAAGAAAAAAAGTTAACATTAATAGGGGTGCCCAAACTTTTTCATATGACTGTACTCGGCAAAATCTAAGAAAAACTGCCTCAAACAGCTGAGACAAGTGAACAATGTGAGTTGTGGCTTGAAAGGAAATGGATGAGACAGGCTGAATCAAAGGCTGCCAAACATCTGAACAGGGGGAACATTATCTTTAGGAGAAACAGATGAGATGGGCGGAATCAAGAGAGCATGAACACCAGGAATGTCATTTTCAGGAGAATTGGATGAGACGGGCTGAATCAAGGGATGCAGAAACATCTCAACAAAAGGATGAACATCGTCAAAATGACCGCGTACTATCAGGATTCCACCAGGGGGCGCAGAATCCACTTAGACACAACTCTCCTTAAATTAGTAGTAAAGCTCAGAGGGACGCACATGCAGAGAACACGTAGTCAGTAAGCAGAGTCAGTGCCAGGAGGTCACATCAGAACAGAGAGAATTATTATTATTATTATTATTATTATTATTATTATTAATGAGCAAGCCGTAAACCGAGTGGGAGCACGAGAGTCAAGAGCTGAGACAGCACGTAAGTACCAAAGCAGGAAGCAGAATCAAGGTCAGGTAACGTCACCGAAGTCAAAAGCCAGGAGATCTGTCAGAGCAATGGAGGGGGCAGGGACCGGGACGGAGGATGGGACCGGGGTCAGGAAGACAGGGAATACAAACAAAAGACAGAAGACGGAGGACAGGGGAAGGTCAGCTGGGTAGTAGGATGGATCAGGGAACTCACAAAACCAGAAGCGCATGCTGTAATACAAGAGCTATCACTGGCAACGCTCCAGGGAAAATCATGCTAAGATAAAGCAGCGTGAATCCCGGAGCAAGGCACTACAAAGCAAGCACCACCCACCAGACTTAATTAACAATACGGTGACCAGCAACAGTCATAACACATATGCCATATGTGGCTTATGCCAAGACGTAGGGAGGCTGACTTGAGTTTGGAAATGTGCCGCCCCCGTGCCAGCAGCCGGGCTGCTTGGATCCGGATCCGCGGTGGCTCGAGGAGTCTCCGGACCCGGGGGTCGTGCGGCCACTCGATTTAAAGGGGGTAAACTATGTACAGGGGGAATTGGAAGTTCATGACGCCACCAACGGTGCGTGGTAATGTGGAATACCACCACTGCTGTTGGGGAGGGGGAAGCCCGGTGGCGATGGTGTAGCAGCAGGATGTTTTAACCCCTCCGTGGGTAGGGGGTTTGTTCCCTGGGGCCCGTTGGGTGTCGGTGACAGGGTGCCGAGTGGGAAGAGGCAAAGGGTTTTTTCAGCGTACTCACTCAGTCCAAGAATAATAACACCGACAGCTTCTAAACCAGAATTCTGAGCACCGCTGCAGCATGGAGGGAGCACATCTGGATCCATGCCCTTGGTGTTGCTGTTAGCCTGTGGCCTTTTCCTTGGCACCTTCTCACTATTGGACCCTCAAGTTTGGAACTATTCGGGTCCCGCTCACCCATATGGCTAACGGAGTGAACTTGCGCTCAGGGTTCACGCGTTGGATTTCTTTGGACTGTAGTTTGGGAAAGTCCTATCCCATCGGTGCGCTAGTACCCCGATTTTGGAGTGGGTTGGGGATGAATCCTAAAGTCTTCACCCCCGTCTGGTGTTGTGAATGTCAGTTATGCTTTTTCTGCTGTGAGGCTCCATCTTGTGGCAAGGAATGGTTTGGACCGAGACCAAGTGTGCTGGAGCAATGGGCATTTCCATTGCTAACTCTCTGCCTATTTAAGCGTTTGCTTCATGGCTGTCTGGGCCGGTTATAATTGGTTCTTTGAATCTCCAGCCTTTTCATCTTGCTCCAGACCACATCTATCCCATATAGATGGTTCTTTCTTAAGTTGTTTTGTTCTTTTGTTCTTATCTGGGTTGTCAATTATTGTGGTTATTGTCAGTTTTTTTGCATGCAGGAATCTTCCCTCTCTGTTGCTTAGCTGGGAAGCTCCCTGCAGCTATGTTTGGAGTTTTGTTCCTATAAGTCCATGTGCTTGTTGCTTCTTGAATTTGTAATTGTTCCTGTTTTCTGTTCATTGGTTTGACAAGAGCGCCTGATATAGGACAGAGTGCAGATCGTGCAATCTGAGGACTTTTTTGTACTATCAGGTATTTGGGTTTTTGTAGGGGTTTTCTCTGGCCACCATCAGCCTCTTTCCTATCCTTTCCTATTTAGTTAGTGGGGCCTCACCTTTGCTAATCCTATCATCCATCTGTGCATTGTATTTTCCTATATCACCGTAGTCTTTGAATGTGGGGGGCTTGCTATACCTTTTGCGATCTACTTCTGCGGCAGAGAATTATACATCCTTCCTTCCTTTAGGATAGTTAGATGTCCGGCTGGGTTTGCGGTGCATGGGATGTTAGTTCACCCCTCAGCTACTTCTAGTGTTGATGATTAGTAAGGGGATGGCGGCCAGATTAGTTGCCAATGCTCTTGTCACCTTTTTGCCAATGATCTATAGTGATCTTCCATGGTTCCGGATCAAAACAGTCGGGTAAATTACCGTGACGCGGGAAGCTACATCCCGGCCTAGGGTCCACGTACCCCATTGTGCCCTGGCCCCTGCCTGGTGATGGCTCAAGGCCGCTGGCTGCCCTCCTCGGCAGTCCATGCCCCTTGACACGATCCCCTGCGACCGGGGTTCCAGCTCCTACCAGGCCGAGACCAACGTCTGCCACCTAGTACTCAAGGAGCCCAGCTCCTAAACTTTGACCTCTCTTCTTGAGAGTCACCACACCACTCCTTACTCCTTTTTCACCTTGTCACTTTCCCTTACCAACCCTCCATATGGGCGGCCCTATTCACTTCAGGCCCCCCAATGGTGTGCCTGGTGGGTACGGTGCAAAGTGTTCCTAGGATTTTGACTGGCTAAGCTGTTAGCAACACCAAAGGACCAGGATCCGTAACCAAGGAGGAGTGGATACTGTGCAGGTGGGCAGATTGCACAATACCCTGTGACGGCCTGATAGTCCAGGGCATCACAGAAACATTTCACTTCTATTCAATTCTGGACTATAGGTCATATCTGAAGTCATAATAGGCAAAATTTACATAATATGCGTAAAAAAGCAGTAAAGTTTACCTTGGAATCACCTGGTATATGCTGTTCAAATAGCAAAGTCAGTTTGCCACCTTTAAGTCTACCTCCCGAACCATATGTTTCATACATGTCAGGAGCAACACCTGAGTCCAAGCTTTTTCTGCAAGATATTAGGAGTAGAGTTGAGCGCGGTTCTAGGTTCGAGGTTCTCCAGTTCTAGGCTCGAGTGATTTTGGGGGCTGTTCGAGATCGAACTAGAACTCGAGCTTTTTGCAAAAGCTCGATAGTTCTAGATACGTTCGAGAACGGTTCTAGCAGCAAAAAGCAGGGCTTTTTACAGCTACAGTGTGCAGGAGCCATCGCTGGCAGCCTGCCAGAAGCTGGTAACCAAGATAAACATCGGGTATCCAACCAAAGCGCTTTGGTTAGTAACCCGATGTTTATCCTAGTTACGTGCAGGAAGCCCACACTTCCCCGCTCAGCTCGCTCCGCCCCCTCCTGCCCGCGGCATGTACACATACACACATACACACACACACACACACACACACACACACACACATGGTCCCGCTCGGCTTACCTGCGGTGATGAAGTCCCGCCATCCCGACCTCAGCGCTGTCACTGTCCTCCATGGCCGCCGCTTGTCACATCACCTTCTCTCGCTTCCGACCCGAGACTGACTAGCGGTGACGTCACGGGCCTCTCGCGATACTTGATGTGAAGGCGCCGGTCATTGAACTCAGTGACAGGGGCTGTCAGTGTGCTGGAGATCAGCGCAGGTAATGTACCTCGCTGACAGCAGCACTTGTCATCCCCTGCAGTGACCTGGGCTGACCCATTGATGTTAGCTCAGGTCACTGCACTGCTCTCCCAGCCAATGGGGAACATCCTGCTCTTCATTGACTGGGACAGTGTGGATCGTGGCAACCCCTTGGATTACACCAGACCTGGATTTGTTTTTCTTTCTAATAAATTGGTTAAAGAGGGAATGTTTTGGGGAGTGTTTTTTCAAATAAAAATGTGTTTGTCGTCTATTTTTTTTTATTACTGACTGGGTTGGTGATGTCGGGTATCTGATAGACGCCTGACCTCACCAACCCCAGGGCTCGATGCCAGGTGACATTACACATCTGGTATTAACCCCATATATTACCCCGTTTGCCACTGCACCAGGGCGCGGGATGAGCTGGGGCGAAGCACCAGGATTGGCGCATCTAATGGATGCGCCACTTCTGGGGCGGCTGCGGCCTGCTATTTTTAGGCTGGGGAGAGTCCAATAACCATGGACCTCCTTAGTCTGAGAATATCAGACCCCAGCTGTCTGCTTTACCTTGGCTGGTGATCCAATTTTGGGGGGACCCCTACGTGGTTTTTTTTTTTAATTATTTATTTAATTTAAAATAACAGCGTGGGGTGCCCTCAGTTTTGGATTACCAGCCAAGGTGACGTTGCCAGCTGTGGTCTGCAGGCTGCAGCCGTCTGCTTTACCCTAGCTGGCTACAAAACTAGGGGGAACCCTACGTCATTTTTTTTTTTCATTTTTTTGGCTAAATACAAAGCTAAGCACCCCTTAGTGCCACATGAAAGGCACCAAAGGGTGCAAAATTACAAAATGCAGGAGAGTGGGACAATATGTGTCTTTCTGCCATTATAATGACAGAAAAGACTGATATGAAGTGCACAAGCACAAGAAAATCACCAGAGCGCTCTACGCTGTGAAAAGCAGTAGAAAATGGCACTGGAGTGAACATGTGACCGCCTCATGTAGGATGAAGCTATGGATCCTGAGTAAATTTATGCATTTACCCTCATTCAGTTTTTTTGCAGTACACAAAAAAAACGGAAGGCACACGGATGACAAACAGATGACATACGGACCATCTACGGAACGGAAACGGATGCCACACGGATGCACCCGTGAAAAAAAATGGACTGTTTTTTGCAGACCACAAAAATGGATCGGTCGTGTTAATGTAGCCTTATTCTGATCTGCCGTTTATAAACAGCAGGCAGAAATAAGTGAATAACGCCCCCCAGCGTCAGAAAATCTCCGGGGTTTCAGGGCTAGCTGAGACCCTGGAGATCATGATTCAGGACGGTTTTTCCGGTCCCCGCTCATGTGATCACAGGTATACACCGTACACCGATGATCACGTTACAGTAAGTGACAGCGCCGGTAAAAAATTATTTATCTCCCATCTGGCATGAACAAACACTTCTCCACTTCTTCTCCACTTCTTCTCCACTTCTCCACTTCTTCTCCACTTTTTCTCCACTTTTTCTCCACTTTTTCTCCACTTTTTCTCCATTTTTTCTCCACTTTTTCTCCACTTTTTCTCCACTTTTTCTCCATTTTTTCTCCACTTTTTCTCCACTTTTTCTCCATTTTTTCTCCACTTTTTCTCCACTTTTTCTCCACTTTTTCTCCATTTTTTCTCCACTTTTTCTCCATTTTTTCTCCACTTTTTCTCCACTTTTTCTCCACTTTTTCTCCACTTCTCCATTTTTTCACCATTTTTTCTCCACTTTTTCTCCATTTTTTCTCCACTTTTTCTCCACTTTTTCTCCACTTTTTCTCCATTTTTTCTCCACTTTTTCTCCACTTTTTCTCCACTTTTCCTCCATTTTTTCTCCACTTTTTCTCCACTTTTTCTCCACTTTTTCTCCATTTTTTCTCCATTTTTTCTCAACTTTTTCTCCATTTTTTCTCCACTTTTTCTCCACTTTTTCTCCACTTTTTCTCCATTTTTTCTCCATTTTTTCTCCACTTTTTCTCCACTTTTTCTCCACTTTTTCTCCATTTTTTCTCCACTTTTTCTCCACTTTTTCTCCACTTTTTCTCCATTTTTTCTCCACTTTTTCTCCATTTTTTCTTCCCTTTTTCTCCACTTTTTCTCCATTTTTTCTCCATTTTTTCTCCACTTTTTCTCCATTTTTTCTCCACTTTTTCTCCATTTTTTCTCCATTTTTTCTCCACTTTTTCTCCACTTTTTCTCCACTTTTTCTCCATTTTTTCTCCACTTTTTCTCCACTTTTTCTCCATTTTTTCTCCACTTTTTCTCCGTTCTTTTTCTCCACTTTTTCTCCATTTTTTCTTCCCTTTTTCTCCACTTTTTCTCCACTTTTTCTCCATTTTTTCTCCATTTTTTCTCCACTTTTTCTCCATTTTTTCTCCACTTTTTCTCCATTTTTTCTCCATTTTTTCTCCACTTTTTCTCCACTTTTTCTCCACTTTTTCTCCATTTTTTCTCCACTTTTTCTCCACTTTTTCTCCATTTTTTCTCCACTTTTTCTCCGTTCTTTTTCTATGGTCGGTCTACCCATTAGCTCTGCCATGCATAGTGTAGCTCTACACCTACTGCACATGTTACTTTATGATTGACATCTCTTTCGTACCAGAGCTGTCTAAGCCTACTCTGACCCCATATTTGTCATTACTATATTGTCCTTGTACTGTATTATGACATTTGTATCATGTGTTTCATTTCTTGCTGTGTTGCAATTTTTTTGGCTGCATCCCAATTGTACCTCTACATTGTTCGAGTTTATGTTATTGTTCTCTCACTCTTATGTGATACTGATTATTGTCATTTTTCATGATTACATGCAGATAAGTCCAATCTGACGAAGGCTCAGGCCGAAACGTCATTTGTAACTTGTTTTGGACAAAAACATATATGCTTATGAAAAAAAAAAATTTCTTAATACGGACCAATAAAGAGTGATTTTGCATTACTATCCGTTGTGACTTACTGACTTAGTCTGGGAGATTTAGAGTGCTGAGGTTACTCACTAATTTTATCTATTATTACCTCTGAGCACCTATATACTAGTGAGCAGAGCTTCCTCTACAGTAGTTCTCCTGATTAGGCATGCCCTTACCTCATGAGCAGGGCATTGCAGCTTTGGTAGCAACCATTACGACATGGACTCTGCTGCTGTGGACCCGGGGAGAGTGAGTGCAGATTCATTGCACCCACACTCCTCACATGAAGGGTCCGCACTCCTAGAAAATGGGGGATACGTTCCCTGAGTGTCTCCCCCCATATTCTAGACGGTCCAGAGTCGTCGTGGGACCCCTTTATTTTTTTTTCTTACAATAAATTGGTGAAAGAGGAAATGTTTTGGGGACTGTTTTTTCAAATAAATTTCTTTTGTCGATTTTTTGTTTTTGTTAGTACTGACAGTTTATGATGTTGGGTATCTAATAGACACCATGACATCACAAACTGCTGGGCTTGATCTCAGGTGACTTTACAGCTAGTATCAACCCGATTTATTACCCCGTTTGCCACTGCACCAGGGCACGGGATGAGCTGGGGTGAAGCGCCAGGATTGGCGCATCTAGTGGATGCGCCACGTCTGGGGTGCCTGCGGCCTGCTATTTTTAGGCTGTGAAGGCCCAATAACTATGGACCTTCCCACCCTGAGAATACCAGACCACAGCTGTCCGCTTTACCTTGGCTGGTGATCCAATTTGGAGGGAACCCTACTTTTTTTGTGTAATTATTAATATTTATAAAAAAAGAGCCTGTGGGGGACCTCCACATTGGATCCCCAACCACGGTAAATCTGCCAGCTGTGGTTTTCAGGCTACAGACGTCTGCTTTACCCTAGCTGGCTATCAAAAATGGGGGGACCCAACGTCATTTTTTTTTTAACTATTTTTTAAATAGAAAAAATTAATGGGCTTCCCTGTATTTTGATTGCCAACCAAGGTAACGACAGGCAGATGGGGGTGGCAACCCATAGCTGTCTGCTTTATCTGCGCTGAGAATCAAAAATACCGCGGAGCGCTATGTCATTTTTTTTAAAGATTTATTTTTACAGCACTGTGATGTCCAGCAATCAAAATACAAGGAAGCCCATTTTGTTTTTAGTTATTTAAATAAATAATTAAAAAATATATATATGGGCTCCCGCTGCATTTTTTGTATTGCTAGCTAAGGGTAATCCAAGCAGCTACTGGCTGCTAACCCCCACTGCTTGGTGTTACCTTCACTGGCAATGGAAAATCCAGGGAAGCATTTTTTAATTTTTTGGCCAAAAAACTACAAAAAAAGGACGTGAGCTTCGCCATATTTTTGTATGCTAGCCAGGTATAGCAGGCAGGTGCTGGAAGAGTTGGATACAGCGCCAGAAGATGGCACTTCTATGAAAGTGCCATTTTCTGAGGCGGCTGCAGACTGCAATTCGCAGCAGTGGGGCCCAGAAAGCTCAGGCCAACCTGTGCTGCGTATTCCAATCCCCAGCTGCCTAGATGTACCTGGCTGGACACAAAAATGGAGCGAAGCCTACGTCATTTGTTTTCTAATTATTTCATGAAATTCATGAAATAATAAAAAAAGGGCTTCCCTTTATTTTTGGTTCCCAGCCGGGTACAAATAGGCAACTGGGGGTTGGGGGCAGCCGTACCTGCCTGCTGTACCTGGCTAGCATACAAAAATATGGCGAAGCCCACATAATTTTTTCAGCAAAAAACTTCTGCATACAGTCCTGGATGGAGTATGCTGAGTATGCTGAGCCTTGTAGTTCTGCAGCTGCTGTGTGTCTGTATGGAGAAGAGCAGACAGCAGCTGCAGAACTACAAGGCTCAGCATACTCCATCCAGGACTGTATGGAGAAGTTTTTTGCCCACCAAAAAAATGACGTGGGCTTCGCCATATTTTTGTATGCTAGCCAGGTACAGCATGCAGCCACGGGCTGCCTCCAACCCCCAGTTGCCTATTTGTACCCGGCTGGGAATCAAAAATATAGGGAAGCCCTTTTTTTATTATTTCACTTATTTCATGAAATAATTAAAAAACAAATGACGTGGACTTCGCCCCATTTTTGTGTCCAGCCGGGTACAACTAGGCAGCTGGGGATTGGAATCCGCAGCACAGGTTAGCCCGAGGTTTCTGGGCACCTCTGCTGCGAATTTCAGTCCGCAGCCGTCCCAGAAAATGGCGCTCCCATAGAAGCGCCATCATCTGGCGCTGTATCCAACTCTTCCAACAGCCCTGGAGCCGGGTGGCTTGTTGGGTAATCATGAGTTAATACCGGCTTTGTTTTACTAGCCAGTATTAAGCCAGAGATTCTTAATGTCAGGCACGTTTGACCCGGCCATTAAGAATCTCCGATAAAGGGTTAAAAAAAAGACACCACACAGAGAAAAAATACTTTAATAGAAATAAATACACAGACACATTAGAGACTCCATCTTTATTACCCCCTGTCAGCCCAATAAATCCCCAATAAACCAGCGCTGATAAGAGGTTTTTAATAGAGGCTTAAATTATAAGCAGCAATTTCAGCGTTCCAAGTGCCTTTAAATGAATTTGAAGAAACTGCACTTCAGGATTGTAGTGAGGATTGTAGTGAGGATGAGGTGCCCCAGCCCATTACTTGATGGGCTGGGGCACCTCATCCTCACTACAATCCTCACTAGTGTAATAGTAGTGACGATTGTAGTGAGGATGAGGTGCACCAGCCCATCATGGGCTGGGGCACCTCATCCTCACTACAATCCTCACTACAATCGGGAAGCAGCGTGCAGCCTTCACTCCGTGAGTGATCAGTGCTGCTAGCGGTAACAGCGATAACGCTGACAGACGCGTTACCATAGCAACGGTGCTCCTGGAGTCGCGGTTAGCGGTGACGTCACTGCTAACTGCGTTGCTATGGCAACGGTGATCTCCGTTAATGACCGGCTGTGTCAGCCGGTCCCTAACGGAATGGGGAGTCGACCGTGTGCTAGAGCATATCGCCGGTACACGGCGATACACAAATGTGCACCGTGTACCGGAGAGATGCACTCGCAGGTCCTACATGACGTGTCATAGTCATGTGACCAGTCTGTAGCCAATGAGATAATAGCCACGTGACTGGTCACATGGCTATTTTGACGTCACGATAGGTCCTGCTTCTCTGCTGGCAGTGCCGGTCACCGGGAGGATTCAGCGATCATCGGATGGAATAGCGGCAGGAGACAGAGTGCAGGAGGGATCGCGGGGACCGGTAAGTGTTATGGCGATGTTTATTAACTGTTTGTGTACATTTATCATGCATTTTTATGTGTTTGTGATTGCCTCCCATTATAGCCTATTGGTTCTAGTTCGGTTCGTCGAACGTTCGACGAACCGAACTCGAATGGGACCCCCGTTCGGCGAACCGACCTCGAGCCGAACCGCGACCGGTTCGCTCATCTCTAATTAGGAGATACAATTCATCTTTTTAGATGACATCCTTTGGTGCGATGGCAGTAATCGAGGAAGCAGGATTTATGTCAACTTTTAAATATATCACTGAATAGGTTTGATGCTTCCTGTAGAAAATAAAAACCCAAAATGTTTACAAATTTACTTTTTGGGATACGAATAGATGCAAGCTGATCGACGTTGTGACGGTACACCTCAATCAAAAAAAGGACGTTGTTTTGAATATGCAAAGATTTTCCCATCAACAAAATCAGTTCGAAAACCTTTTTAAAACATCCTTAGAAAGAATGCCAAATGACGAATATCAGGTTGTAATAAGAGCAGACAAGATACCGGTTGGTGGGCACAAAAGCCGATTTAATTCTCCCAGTGTTAACGAAGTGGCTATTGTAATGGTTGGACAGGACTTTGTAAGTCGAGATATAATTATTCAGCGATGAAGAGAAAATCTTAATTGCAGGAAACCATAGATCATATGATGCCCTGCAATATCCTATAATATTTTGGAATGGTCAAATTGGCTACCACTTTAATCTAACTCAGATTGATTCCAGCACTGTTAGGCCAAACAATAAAAAAAAAGTCAGCTATGGACTTCCACGTCTACCAAATAATGAACAAAAATGGTTCATCAAACCAAATTTTACAATGTAGGCAACTTTTTCATCAAATTGTAGTTGATATGTATGCTACCCTAGAAAGTGAGCATCTTTTGTACGTGCAACTGAACCATCAAAAACATTGAGTAGAAGAATACATTCAATTAAGAGATGCTGCTGCTAATGATGACAATGTGGCAGATATTGCACATATGGTTGTTTTACCAGCTACATTTACAGGAAGTTACAGACATATACACGAGTAAGTTCAGGACGCCATGACATGTTTGTGTAGCGTCCATGGGTCCTTAGGGTACTCGTCACCAGGCCAGTGGTTCCTTGGAGTAGCTGTGACTGGCCTGACCCGGTTCAGTGACCCCGTCGGCTGCATGAAAAACAAGAACAGCAAGCAAACATTACAAATGGGGATGGAATGAGGGTGACGGGCCCCTGGGAAGCATGTCACCGGTTGCAGTGGTGACTGGGGTCTCGGCCTCCTCCGCCGCCGACCCATCCTGCCCTTGTCCTCTCCCAAGGGCAGTACTGGATGAAGAGTGGGGATGCTTTGCAGTGCCACCCGTGGTATGCGGCAAGGCATTAGCCACCGCTGCATAGTCTCTCTCCGGGGCAGGTGTTATGTGCAGCCGGGATGGTATCGCTCCCTACTGGCGAAGCGAGGTACCCCGGGAGCATGGTGAGAACAGGGGCGGCAGTCCACGGGAGCGCCAGAGCGCAGGGCAGCGGCATTTAGTCACAGAGTCACCAGGTGCAGGTTCCAGTCACTTTATTTACTGGCTCAGGTGGTATTGCACCCCAGTTGCTGATCCTCGCCATCAGAGACTCCGGTCTTTTCCCAGGCACGTCAGAAGCTGGATCCGGTTTCGTAATCTGTGGCCTTTCTCCTCCATGCACAACTCTGTACTCTTCCCCAGTCCCAGTCCGTAGTGCCGGCAGCCTTTGCCTCTCGTGGGTCGGATCTCTGTCCCATCTCCCCAGGCTCTCTCTCTCTGTTTCTGCTGCCGCACCCCGGGAACCCAAACTAGGGCGCTGTACCTCTCCTGTGCTCAGTCCCATGCTCTGGCGACTGCTCCCCTTTTAGTCCACGATTACAAGTGCCGGGTCCCATCTCTCTAGGTGTTACTGGCCCCAGCTTGGCTGTGCTGTCTGTTTGGGGTTACATCCAGACAGCTCTGTTCTGCCTCCCTGAAGCCCTGACAGCCTCCCTTCAGGGAGTCGCACCATGCGTCTGCTCTGTCTCATGTCCAAGCTTGTTCTGGCTGGCTAAAAATGTCTCTACTCCTAACTACTCGTGCACCCACCTTTGCAAGTTGTTATGGTGACCTGGGTCTGCTGGGAACTGTCACTTCTTGACTGTGTTTGTAGAAACATTTTTAACCCTTTCCTAGTGACTGCTTCTCCCTGCTGTATGGTGGTGTGAGGTGTGTGTAAACTTACCAGATTAACATCCTGCTCAGGAAGGATATAAGGATATAACCTTTAGCGACCAGTCTCACTGGCGCTAAATTTGGATATATGGCTGTCCAGATTTGCTTATTACAGTTATATGTAATCCACGTTGGCCAGAGATAAGGGGAGTGCTTCTGAAGGTCAAGGAAGTAATTACAAAGTGTCAGATTTTTGGTGAAACTCGATGTTGGATGTATTCAAATGAGTGACAAAACAGAGGTCTTTTGCATGCACACATACTGATAGGGCTAAAAGACAAGATACACCCTGATTAAATTGACAGTATTATTTTGGCTGAGCTTCTAAACCCAGAAGAGGACCCAGTACTTTTTGAAATTATTTCGAAAAGAATTATCCAAAGGCCATGTAGCCATTTAACTCAAAATTGCCATGCATGAAGGAAGGAAAATGCACTAAAAAGTATCCTTGCAACTTAATTGAAGAAACACAGATAGGAGATGATGGTTTTCCTGTTTACAGCAGACGGAAACCTGAAAGGGTTTAAACTTTAAATGGTTAATCAGTACACAGATATTTAAATAAATAACTGATGGATTCTGCCTTACACGCCACTGTTTTCAAAAATGATTGATGCGCACATTAATGTAAAATTTTATAATTCTGCGAAGTCAATCAAATACACTTGCAACCTCTTTAAAAAGAGCAGTGATATGGCTGTTTTTTAGCTACACAATAAAAAATATGCATCTGATGAGATTATGCGGTAGCAGATTGAAGGTATGATATGGCCAAATTATGCCCAAAGTGTGAATACTTTCTGTGGTGACGGTGAAAGTTATGTTCAAGTGCTGCCTTAACTTTCTTGTGCATGGCGTTAACTAGAGCTTCATAGGTTGTCACTGCACTCTTCTTTCACTCTTCCATGATGACATCATGGAGCGGGTGGATGTTAGGGATGTTGCACTCCTACAACTTCTGTTTGAGGATGCCCCAGTAGGGGTATCGCCCCTACGAAATAGTTAGAGCACTATGGCTTTAAGAGGAGAGTTCCCCTGCTCTCTGTATGTTATCGACTGGCTGGCTGGCCTGCACCTCCCCTCTGAGTTGTGAACTTGGACTAACCCGGCCCCAAAAAGGGTAGCAAAGGACAAAGAGCGGGAAAAGAGTTCAGAAATAGGAGCAGTTGTGTCGTTGCCTGAGGGATGTGAGAGAGAAGGGATGCTGTCTTTATTCTGTCTGAGAATGGCAGTTTGGGAAGAGGTATGGTGCCGGCTGTGAGAGAGGCCTGATCACCGTATAGCAATTACCGGACCGAGATCTTCGTGAGCTCGGAGAATCCAAGGATGAAGAGTTTCCCTTGCCCTGCAAGGAGAAGTTCACACCAATGAGCATTAAAACACTGGAGTGGACTTATCCTCCCTCAACTGAACCTTGAGTCTTTAACGGTGTGCGCACTTGATGGGGCATAGCATAGGTCCCTATAGCTAGAGCGCGGCACCTACACGACCTGAGTAACGAAGGTTAGCTAGGTTGCTAGTGCAGTGCATTATGATTAGTTTGTGTCTGCCAAGTTTATTGTTGTGGTGATCTTTGTAATAGAACTCATGCAGCCCCAAACCAAGACACTTCCACCACCATGCTTGACTGTAGGCAATGCATACTTGTCTTTGTATTCATCACCTTTACATTTCCAAAAATGTGAAGGGTGTATTCACTTTTGTGATAAACTATAAGTACAGTTGAAACCAGAAGTTTACATACACTAGCTAAAAGACATATATGCATATTTTTCCTCACTGTCTGACATGAAATCATAATAAACCTTTCTCATTTTAGGTAAGGTAAAATTACCAAATTATTTATATTTGCAGTTCCTACACATCTACTGTGCGCACACCATATCTGCGATGTACAATTACAGTAGGTTGCATTAAACGGGTTCTTTCCATGGGTTAGATAGGTGATAATTTAATGATTTGTGGAATCCGATCAGTGGAAACCGCACACATCAGAAGAATGAGGAACTTTTAACCCTGACATGGCACTTTTATCGCTACTATGAAATGCAGCAGCAGATCTGATATCTGACCGCAGCTTCATTCATCCTCTTTGTGGTTTCCAGAAAAAGTCAAGTGCCGTGCTTTGCAGCCACTGAAGGAGTTAATGAGTCAGTCACATATGAGCTCCAGTCTAATGGAGATAAAAGTTGCAGTCTGATTGCTGTGGGTCCAAGCAATCGGACTCTCACTGATGAATCAATTATCAATTATCCCTAGGTCTCGTTCACACATTGAATATTTGGTGAGTTTTTTACCTCCTTATTTGTAAGACAAAATCAGGAGTTGGACAATCAGAGGAAATGTATAATAGAAATGTCGCGGGCGGAGGGGTTGGGAACGCCGCTCGCCTGGGAATCTCTGGCGCTCGGGTCCGGTGCTTCTGCTCCTCGGTGGCTCGAGCACGGGGGCCGGACCCGGGAGCTCGAGCAGCGCCTCCTCACCCACGAGTGAAAGGGGCAGGGAAGGTTGGTTGTTGATGGGATGTTGGTTGTGACGCCACCCACGGGTTGTGGTGATGGTGGGCACCACCGCTGCTCATGACGGGGGAATCCCGGGACCGATGGCGGAGAGCAGCTAAGGTGTTGGTCCCTCCGTGGGTAGGGGCTGTTGGTCCCAGGGCCCCGGTTGGGGAGTAGGGAGGAGGGCTAGGTGCAGGTGCAGATGCGGGGAGGCCACGTGGATGCGGGGGCAACGTTGTGGTGCAGCGCGGTGCCGGATGGCACTGGTGTACTCACTCAAGTAGACAAGAACAGAGTCTCTGGTAAACGAAATGGCTGGATGGACGGGGCCCGCAGTCGGCTGCGGTGTCTTCACTTTCCCCGGACAGGTTGATGGTGGCTGTCGTTCCCTGCACCTATGTGTAAGTGTTTGACCCCTATGGATTCCCACTGGTAGTCCGCTCCCCGGCTTGTACGTGTCGGGAGAGCCCGTTTTGCCCGCAGGCACTGGCCCTTGGATCTCTGGCCGTTGGCGGTGGCTCTTATCCGTACGGGTTGGGCTGTTGCTTTCTGACGGGACTTGGTTGGGAATGAACCCCTGAGGTCCAGACCGCACTCAGAGAATTCGACCTTTACGGCGGTTTCCGAGCCTAGTCAGGGTCTGAGTACCCTGCCTTGGTGCTTGGCTTCAATCCGCTCCCCGGTTCGGTACCGGCGGGCCACCGCCCGACCCTGGTCCTACGGTTCCGCAGACTTCCACCAACTTCTGCAGACAACCACCACCGTCTGCCGACCTTGCTGATTGTGCCTGGGCTACAACCCAGACACACACAGTCTTTCCTCCTCTCACTACCACCTCTCCACTTCAACTCCTAAACTAGATTAAACTGACTGCTTTTCCCACCTCCAGGCCTGTGAACTCCTTGGTAGGTGTGGCCAACCACCTGGCTCCGCCCCACCTGGTGTGGACTGGTGTTCCTGACCAGGGGAGGGGGTGTGTGTATGTGATGTTATTCTGTGACCCCTGGGGTCCAGGGCGTCACCAGCCCTTATTTACAGCATTCCAGAATTTTGTATATAAGAGCCCAGACCACTCTGCATAATGTAAAAAACAGCTTTATAATACTCACCTAGGGGACGGTCCAGTCCGATCGGTGTTGCTGCTCTTGGTCCGGCACCTTCTCCATCTGAGACAATTGTTGTCCTCCTGCCCAGCCCCGTTGGCATGACGCATCCTGCATTATTCACACAGAGGCCTCAATTGCACTCCTGCGCATGAGCTTCTGTGCATATGCACCTTGATCTGCCCAGCTAAGGGTAGATCAAAGTACTGTAGTGCACATACACGAGAGATTTTTGACCTTTCCTCGCACCTACATGTTACAGAACTTTGTTTTGCCCTCAGCATTGCAAATCAACAAGCACATGCGCAGGAGCACAATGGAGGCCTCTGTGAGAATTACGCAGGATGTGTCATCCACACAGGGCTGTGCAAGAGGACGGAGATCGCACAAGATGGAGAAGATGCCGGACCGAGAGCAGCGAGAGCAGAACTGCCCACAAGGTGAATATTATAAAGCATTTTTTTATGTTATACAGCATGATCTGGGCTCTTATACTGTATACAGTATTCTGGAATGCTGTATATTAAGTGTTGCTGATGGTGGCCACAGCTCATAAGGGAAAACCCTGGTGCCAGGTTCCCTTTAATTTTTTCTCTGTCCTTTACATGCTTACTCCTGATATTGTAAATATGCCCCTTTCTATATGAATTTGATGTTTTAATTACAATTTATGTACAAAATAATTTAGTATTTTCCCTCTATATACTGCACACTATGTAGTTCATCACATAATTCTTTAGGTTAAATAGTAAGTACAGTAGTGTATAAAGTTTTAGAGTGCCCAAGGAATCATTCCACATCCTTTTAAGTTTTCTAATAAATGCAAACACTAAATCCCATCTTTAAAGAACACATAGAAACGAGGAGGCTTCTCTTCTGAAGCTGACTTTATAAGAATGTGCGTCGTACTCATTCCCAGCAAACACAAGGAGCTGGCAAATGTTATAAGCTGCTTTTTATAAGCATGTTTCAGTGGGTATTATGCACCGTGTTTGGACAGTTATAGCTCGTAGCTATTATTTATTGATGTTGCTATAAATTATTCGCTCCGAAATGAGGCGCAGTCACGTAAACTCTGAATTTTAGAATATGAAAGCCCGGAAGGCTGCTGCTGAATGGCTGATAGCAAATCAACAATGAAAGGAGCTTGTGGTTAAACATTCCTTATCACACGATTATTTGTTATATAGTCCAGCAATTATAACAGCTACATGATCTATTTTATATTGGAAGGGTATAGGTTCAATATTAGATAGCAGCATCTGAGAAACAACAATATACTTCGGCGCCGCTCACATGAGTGATATTTTGCCACAGGGCCGGATCCGGTACAAATGCGTTTCAGCTCAATTCACCTCCAATAGATTTGTAAGATCTGTTAACATTTACATATATAGGTTAGAAGACTGTGGACTTTTCCTTGTTATGCTGCCACCTACTGTCAAAACAAAGAACAGCGGGCACAAACCCCTGCTACTTGATTTACTTGGTACAGTCCTGAACAGGATGTGCAGAGGAGCTAGTTTTGTTTGGTAGCTGTTTTTATGCAGAGAAGTGTGTGCCCGGACGTGCGGAAGAAGGCAAGGCCGCATTCTGCCCTGCTGAACAAGGTCCAAGTACCTGAGTGTTGCGTGACATCTCCCCAAGACACAGATCCAAGAAAGGCTGGATGTGGAGCGAGGTGCCAGACAGCACGGGAAAATTACAGATCCGGGACAAAGACTGAACTTTAGAGGTGTCTGCCGGCGGAATACGGGCCCCAACGGTGACGAGGTACCCCACACTGAAACCTGCAGTTAAGTGTGCACACTACTTTTAGTTAGGGACAGATAGGAAAAGACTCTGCACAGTGTTATACGAGTAAGATAACAAGGACTCTGCGTTTTTTTGTTTAATAAGGATTTCTGTGTTTTGCTTTTGGGAGTACAATCTGAGGCTTCCTATCCTTGACAAGCTATTCAAAGTAGTTGTATGTATATTGCATTATCTCTACTGCTGTGCTCCTTTCCCGCATTTTTCCTCCACCTGTGTTGTGCAATATGTTATTAAATTTGCATTGATTAACCCCCGTGGTTCCGTGCAGTCCTTGCGTATCCCGTTACCTGCAGGTTATTACATTTGGCGTAGTCGGCACGATACGCAGGCTGGTACGGAACAATGGACGGACAGGGGGGTGTCGCTGATGGGGGTGTTCTAATACAACCTGATGGGGGAATACCAGCAAGGCAGCTGTCCCTGGGGGCTATGCTGACCCATATACCAAAATTTACTGACAGCAATGTACCTCTCCATGACTGGGCGCAGAGAGTGAGGGGCATGTTGAGAGTAGCAGGAGTGACTGCAGAAAATCAAGGGGAGATACTGTTGATTGCCCTTGAAGGCCATGCTCAAGAGACCATTTTATTGCGCCCTGAGAGTGAACGAAAGACGTTAGAGCAGGTGGTGAAGATTCTTGAGAGAGTGTATGGCGGGAAGCAGGAGATTTACAGGCGCAACTGTTCTACAGGCTGCAGGGTGAAGAAGAAGGTCTGCCACAGTATGCAAATGCACTCCAGAGAATAATGAGACAAATGCTTACAGCAGAGCCAGAGCTAGCACAAACCCCCGGTTATGCTGACCGTACCCTACGAGATCAATTCCTCCGTGGGTTACATAACCCCAAGATCAAAGGTGCCCTCCGTGAACGGCTCAGGGTAGAAAAAAAACTAACTTTCCAGCAGATATTGGAAGAAGCAGTCTCCCGCGCACAAACTGAAAATTGCGACCCCCAGAACGCCTGGGGTGAAGTTTGTATGCATAAGGTAGTCCCGGGTGAGAAAAACCGAGAACCGAGCCAGCTTGAGGCTAAAGTGGATCAGTTACAAGAGACTGTTACTGCTCTACAAGAGTTGCTGAAGAATATGCAAGCCCCGGCGTCAGAAGTAGGAACTACAGCACCGCGGCCAAATACCCTCACGCAGACCTATCAAGAAGAGAGGGGACAGATCGAGCAGAGACAATCAAGACCCGCTGGAGACTACCAGTGTTGGAACTGTGGAAATCGGAACCATTTATTCCGACACTGTCCGGAGAGGAAGACGTCTCAAGAAAGACCGCCGTTAAACTAGTGCCTCCCTCCATGGATGGGCACATGGTGGGGAGACCAACTGAGCTTAGAGAAAACCAACGCCCTGAAGATATAGCAGCCTGCACGCCGACGATCACGGCCGAATTTGAAGGGAAAGAAGTAAGATGCCTGATGGATACTGGGTCCCAAGTGACCACCATGCCAGAACAGTTCTTCTACCAACATTTTGGACAAACTGTATCCATTGACAAAGGGGCACATATCAAACTGAGGGCTGCAAACAATCTTCCCATTCCGGTTGTAGGGGTCGTGTGGATGGACATACGTGCCTGTGGCCAGAACGTAGGCAAAAAAGGGATTGTGTTAATGAAGGGCCGGTACGACAGAGAGGTGCCAGCTATCGTTGGCATGAACGTCCTGAAAGAATTAGACCAGTTGCTCTTCAACAAGGGGGGCTGTGTTTACTGGAAGACAACAGTTGCTAACAGGCCCGCCCAAAAGGTCTTCCAACACCTTATCCGTGCCCGAGGACTGTGGAAGAATGGTGGGAGCCGCTACCCGGTGGGGAGGGTTCGAGTCCCAAGACAGACAACAATTACTCTACCTCCAAATCGTGAGACAGTCCTCACCTTGCCAGTCGGGGCCCACACTACACTCGAGGGGATGGAGGTGTTGGTGGAGCCTTACCGTGGTGAAGAGAACGGAGACGAACCGTTGGTGGCTCGCACTTTAGCAACAGTAAGAAATGGAAGGGTCCCTTTCCGTTGCGTGAACACCGGTGAACAGGCCTACACCTTGACCTCGGGAGTTGTTCTGGCCCATGTCTACCTGGCGCCTGAAGAGGTGGCGGCCGCAGAATCGATTGAATTGCAGCCCATGGCAGGGGAAGCCTGGACTTGGGCTGTTTCTATGGAAAGAAAAGAGAAACCCACTGATCAATGGAACAGTTGCGTCATCTTAGGGCAGATGGGAGTTGACCTGAGCCCCTTCACTTCGGAGCAAGCCCAAGCCATAGAGGACTTTATTTGGGGGAATCAAGCCACGTTCTCCCGTCACGCAGAAGATTTCGGCTGTACTGACAAGATTCAGCACGAAATACCCACAGGAGATGCCCCACCGATCAGGGAAAGGTACAGACAAATACCCCCAAAGTACTACCAAGAGGTAAAAGAGCTTTTGGCACAGATGCTGAAGAGCGGGGTGGTAAGAGAAAGTCAGAGTCCATGGGCTGCCCCAATCGTGCTGGTCAAGAAAAAGGATGGGTCTACCTGCTTCTGTGTTGACTACCGCAAGCTTAATGGATGCACGGTTCGTGATTCCTACCCTCTGCCCCGGATAGAGGAGTCCCTGTCGGCGTTGGGAAAGGCACGTTACTTCTCCTCCCTCGATCTGGCCAGCGGATATTGGCAGGTCCCTGTGGCAGAGAAAGACAAGGCCAAGACCGCATTTATTGTACCCATGGGACTCTTCGAGTTCAATCGCATGCCGTTTGGACTAAATAATGCCCCAGGAACTTTTCAGCGCCTCATGGAAAGTTGCCTTGGAGACATGAACTTCGAGGCCACATTGATTTACCTGGACGACATAGTAGTGTATTCTGCAACCTTTGAGAAACATCTAGAAAACCTGGGCCAAGTGTTTCAGCGGTTACATGGGCTTAAACTAAAACCAAAAAAATGCCAGATCTTTCAGGAAGAGATTGAATATCTCAGACACAAGGTGTCAGAAGCCGGCGTACAGCCCTCCGATGGGAAAGTGAGAGCAGTGCTACAATGGCCCACACCCAGCACAGTGCGAGAGGTTCGAGCTTTCCTGGGGCTAGCCGGATATTACCGTCGCTTTATCAAAGACTTCGTGAAGGAGGCAGAACCTTTGCACGAATTGCTCCGAGGGACTGCGAAAGGACCAAAAGCACAGAAAATTTGCTGGGGACCAAGACAAGCATAAGCCTTACACCGATTGAAAGAGGCCTTGGTTAGCGCCCCTGTGCTTGCCTATGCAGACTATAACCTCCCTTTTCGGTTGTATACAGACGCGAGCCTCTACGGCCTGGGTGCAGTACTGGCCCAGGTACAGAATGGTACTGAACGGGTGATTGCATATGGAAGTCGGACGTTGCGAGAAGCCGAGCGCAATCCCAAGAATTACAGTTCCTTTCGGCTGGAGTTACTGGCACTAGTATGGGCAATAACCGAAAGGTTCTCGGAATATCTCACGGGAGCCCAAATTGAAGTCTATACGGATAATAATCCCCTGGCTCACATCTCCACCGCCAAACTGGGAGCAATGGAACAGAGGTGGCTGGCACGACTCTCCAGATACAATTATCATGTGCAGTACCGCTCTAAGCATGAAAATCAGAATGCGGATGCCCTTTCTCGTGTTACCACCGAAGCCCCAGTGGGGGAGAGAGATGAACAGTTGGAGGAAGACGAAATTCCGGACTTCAGTAAATTCACCGCTCAAGTGGTAGAGGCTCGTATGCTGGAAATTACATCGGGCACGACATCACGCCTGCTTGGCCAAACCAGAGAGGAATAGGTGAAAATCCAGTCATCTGACCCAGAACTGCTTCAAGTGAAAGAGTGGGTGATCCAGCAGAGCAAGCCTAGAAAGGAAATACGGGCCACGCTGTCGCATGTGGCCCTCCAGATTCTCAGCCAGTGGGATAAGCTGTCGGTGCAAGAAGGGATGCTGTATTGGAAGGTGCACCTAGCTACAGAGTTGGAAGTACGGTGGCAAGTAGTGATACCCCAGAAGATGGCAGTACCACTGGCCCGAGAGGCGCATGAGAAGGGAGCCCATTTCGGACCTGACAAGACTTACCAGTGGTTGCAAAGAATAGTATACTGTCCTCAGATGCTTCGGGCAGTAGAGAAGGCCTGTAAACTGTGCCGTTCCTGCGAGTTAAGTAAGGCTCCCCCACAGCAAGCACCAGTACAGACTATTGTAACCAAAGAGCCGTTGGAAGTACTCATGATCGATTATCTGAAGATTGGCCACTCCCACCGGGGCTATCAGTTCTGCCTTGTGATGACAGATCACTTCTCCAAATTTGTGGTGGTGACGCCCACCAGAGATCAGACAGCTGAATCAGCTGCTCGAGCCATCAGTGATGACTTTATCCAGGTGTACGGCTGCCCCAAAAGAATACATTCCGACCAAGGGGCTTGCTTTCAGGGCAGTGTCATGAGAGAGCTGCAAAGGATTTACGGAATGCAGAAGTCAAGGACTACGCCTTATCATCCGCAGGGCAACGGAGCCTGCGAGAGATTTAACCGGACCCTCCTACAAATGCTACGCACGTTGGAGGATGATCGTAAGAATCACTGGCCCGGCTATCTCGCAGAACTCGTGTGGGCGTACAATAATCGTGTCCACTCCACCACTGGGTACACCCCATACGTACTACTGTTTGGAAGAGCCGAAAGAGGCATTGAAGAGCTCAACCTGGCTCCCCCCGAGATCAGCGAAGGTCAGAGCGTAGGTTCCTGGGTTGACTGTCACCGTCGACGGCTGGAGACTATCCATCGAATTGTCACCAAGCGGCTGCAAGAAAAGACACACCCGCAGCGGAAACCTGTGTGTGAAGCCCCGTTCGTGCCAGGAGACCGAGTACTAGTTGCAGAGAAACACCCGAGACACAAGTTGAGTGAGCGCTGGAAAACGGAGCCGTACATTGTGATCAGAAGAATCTCTCCCCACGGATCAGTATACGAAGTGAGAGGCGAGCGAAGAGGCGACACCCTCATCCTGCATCGTAATATGCTGAGGCCCTGCTATTCAGAAGACAGGACCAGACAAAGTACCTCGGAGACGGTGCCCGTGCCCGTTCCTGTTACCGTCGAAGAGGGCTCTGACGATGAAGAATGGTGGCGGGCCCCGACCAACCCAGCAGACTGGGAGAGATCCACACCCCCATCCATTCAAGACACAGGTGCCACCCCTGCAGAGCAGGAGTCACCAATCGCCAGCGATGGGAACGAGAATACTGTACTCCCTGATATGGCGCCGACGTCTAGTGACTTAGCCGTAGTACCACACCGGACTGAGCGGGCTAACGTTGGTATTCCCCCTGATCGGTACTTGGCAGATGAATTTGTGTGTTCTGTCACTGGATCCTGTTTTAAGACATTGGCTCCCAAGCACCAGGTTGTGAAGCAGGGCAGGAGTTGCCACCGTGTGCCCCTTTGCAGAGCGCCTCAGGAGAGTATCGGCCGGGACGGCCAAGGTTAAAGAGGGGGGGAAATGTAAGATCTGTTAACATTTACATATATAGGTTAGAAGACTGTGGACTTTTCCTTGTTATGCTGCCACCTACTGTCAAAACAAAGAACAGCGGGCACAAACCCCTGCTACTTGATTTACTTGGTACAGTCCTGAACAGGATGTGCAGAGGAGCTAGTTTTGTTTGGTAGCTGTTTTTATGCAGAGAAGTGTGTGCCCGGACGTGCGGAAGAAGGCAAGGCCGCATTCTGCCCTGCTGAACAAGGTCCAAGTACCTGAGTGTTGCGTGACATCTCCCCAAGACACAGATCCAAGAAAGGCTGGATGTGGAGCGAGGTGCCAGACAGCACGGGAAAATTACAGATCCGGGACAAAGACTGAACTTTAGAGGTGTCTGCCGGCGGAATACGGGCCCCAACGGTGACGAGGTACCCCACGCTGAAACCTGCAGTTAAGTGTGCACACTGCTTTTAGTTAGGGACAGATAGGAAAAGACTCTGCACAGTGTTATACGAGTAAGATAACAAGGACTCTGCGTTTTTTTGTTTAATAAGGATTTCTGTGTTTTGCTATTGGGAGTACAATCTGAGGCTTCCTATCCTTGACAAGATATTCAAAGTAGTTGTATGTATATTGCATTATCTCTACTGCTGTGCTCCTTTCCCGCATTTTTCCTCCACCTGTGTTGTGCAATATGTTATTAAATTTGCATTGATTAACCCCCGTGGTTCCGTACAGTCCTTGCGTATCCCGTTACCTGCAGGTTATTACAGATTCACGGCGGGATGCGGTCATATGCACTGCATGTGACCGCGTGTTGCCGCGATTCCAAAAGAAATGAATGGAGCTGAAACGCATTTGTACCGGATCCAGCCCTGCGGCAAAATATCACTGGTGTGAGTGCGGCCTTATTTAGACAAAGTTATAGACAGTCAAATAGACATGAGCTGGATTGATAATGGGCAGCATGGTGGCTCACTAGTTAGCACTGGTGCTTCGCAGTGCTGGGGTCCTGGGTTGAATTCCCACCAAGGACATCTGCAAGGAGTTTATATGTTGTCCCTGGGTTAGCTGCTTTCCTCTCAAACTCCAAAGAGATAGTGATAGAGAATTTAGATTGTGAGCCTCAATGGGGACAGTGATGATGACATTTGTAAAGTGCTACTGTGGAGTTAAGAGTGTAATATAAGTGAAATAAATAATATAACCATTCCATTAAGTGCATAAACTATATAACCCTATCTATCTAGACCTTATCTATTGTCTCGCACTTTCATACTTGTGAGTGACATTCACTCCTTGTATGCCTCTTGGACTCTAAATTAACAAAATTTGTTTTATGTGCACTTGGGAAATCAATACAGCACACACGCTTAGTATGAGGTACTGAAATAATTATTTTTTATTAGCACATATGACCAATTTATATAGCGTCATAGACAAAGGAAATATTCCCTCTGAACTATGACCCAATAAGAGCAGTAGGGGCGTGAACGGAAATGGGAAACTTCCCCACCCATTGGTGTTAGATGAGCCCTAAGAAATCATAAGCTATAAGACAAGATGGGATGGACATTATAAGAACAAAATGGATTCTATTCTCTCAAATACTCAACCAGGGGTTTCCAGGAATCCTGGAGTACCTTGCGCTTTTATCACAGATTCCACAGAATATAGCAGGAATCAAACTGAAGGTTCCCGGAGTAGAAATACTAATCCGGGGTTCCCTGGAAACACTCAGCTCTTCATGTATCTGTGACGCCCTGGACCCCAGGGGTCACAGAATAACATCACATACACACCCCCTCCCCTGGTCAGGAACACCCGTCAAACAAAACCCTTGTTGCCTCCCTCCAGGGTCTGATGTCCACACCAGGTGGGGCAGAGCCAGACGGTTGGCCCGACCCACCGAGGAGTTCACAAGCCTGGAGGCGGGAAAAGTAGTCAGTTTGCAGTGGAGTTTAGGAGGTGAAGTGGAGAGGAGGAAGAGAGAGAGAAGGAGAGACTGTGTGTGTCTAGGTCGGAGCCCAGGCACCATCAGCAAGGTCGGCAGACGGTGGTGGCCATCTGCAGGAGTTGGTGGAGGTCTGCGGAACCGTAGGACCGGGATCGGGCGGTGGCTCGCTGGTACCGAACCAGGGAGTGGATTAAAGCCAAGCACCAAGGCAGAGTACTCAGACCCCGACTAGGCTCGGAAGCCGCCGTAACGGTCAAATTCTCTGATTGTGGTCTGGACCTCAGGGGTTCATTCGCAACCAAGTCCCGTCAGAAGGCAACAGCCCAACCCGTTCGGATAAGAGCCACTGCCAATGGCCAGAGATCCAAGCGCCTGTGGGCAAAACGGGCTCTCCCGACACGTACAAGCCGGGGAGCGGACCACCCGTGGGAATCCATAGGGGTCAACACTTACACATCGCCCAGAAGCCAGCACCGCAAGTCCCGCTGACCGCTCCCAGACACCCAGCCTCGGCTGAGGCACAGAGGGGATGTAGCTGCCAAGCGGCAGAACAGGCCACGTCATAGCGGGGTCCCTCATTACCAAAGGTGCCGGTCGTAGCCAGCACGGAGGGATTCCAGCTGGGCCCGTCCCCCACACAAGCTGACCCAGAGCAGGTTGAAGATGCTCCACACTGGGAGCGGCAGCTACGGCCGCTGCACCACGAGATTGCTGCTTAGAAAAGAAAAGTTAAAAGGGTAGCGGTTCCTGGCTACCTTGCTGTCGGTCCCCTTGGGGACCCTGTTGATGTTCCAGTTGGCCCTCAAGATTAAAGAGTCCGGTCGGAGGAACGGTCGTACCCGCACCGCCGGCGGCGGAAAATGGAGTCCTGTGGGACAGTGTCACCCCTGAGTGAGGGTGGCATTGGGGGCTCGTGCTGTCCGGTGGTGGACTGTGGGAAAGCTGCAGGAGGAAGTTGTAATGGAGTCAAGTGTTGCAGATAGCCCCTGGGACCCAACTGACAGTCCCCGTTGGGACCCATCAGCAAGTCCCCGTTGGGAACTACAGTGTGGTAGCCCGTTGGCTATGAAGAGTTTGGCCCCAGTTGGGACCTTAAATTACATGCATGCCTTAAAAGCCCATGCCCACATGAGAAACTACTCATGAACACGGCCGAGAACTAGCAGGCCACCCACGAACTTGTGGGCTTGTAAATAATTGTGGGCTGGAGTCCCGTTGACCGCCTCCGGAGAGGCAGGTTGGAGGAGGGACCCGCAGCATAGCAGGCTGGGGTCCAGTCACCACCAGGACCGGTGACCATCCTCCGGGGTCAGGGGTGCCTCTGGACGGGGGGCCCCCTGAATGACGGTCGGGTGCGAGATACCGTACCCGTTCCCGCTTGGGCAACCTGAACCAGGTTCTGTTTTCCGGACTGGGGAAAAGGAGTGCTGCCCGCTTCTTAGGGGCAGCATCAAGGTTTAGGTTGTTTGGGTGGGGAAGCGGAAGAAATGGGACCCGTTTTTGTTTTGTTTTTATTAATGTTTGCAACGTTTAAGTGACATGCCTCCCGTAAGGGAAGATTTGAAAATGCATACTGTTCTTTGTTATTTATCTTTTTCAGAAGAAAAATAAAACCGGTGGTGGACGGGCAGCCCACGGACGGTCTGCGTTTTACCAAGGGGGAGTGTGACGCCCTGGACCCCAGGGGTCACAGAATAACATCACATACACACACACCCTCCCCTGGTCAGGAACACCCGTCAAACAAAACCCTTGTTGCGTCCCTTCAGGGTCTGATGTCCACACCAGGTGGGGCGGAGCCAGGTGGTTGGCCCCACCCACCAAGGAGTTCACAGGCCTGGAGGCGGGAAAAGTAGTCAGTTTGGAGTGGAGTTTAGGAGGTGAAGTGGAGAGGAGGTAGAGAGAGAGAAGGAGAGACTGTGTGTGTCTGGGTCGGAGCCCAGGCACCATCAGCAAGGTCGGCAGATGGTGGTGGCCGTCTGCAGGAGTTGGTGGGGGTCTGCAGAACCATAAGACCGGGGTCGGATGGTGGCCCGCCAGTACCGAACCGGGGAGCGGATTGAAGCCAAGCACCAAGGCAGGGTACTCAGACCCCAACTAGACTCGGAAGCCGCTGTAACGGTCAAATTCTCTGATTGTGGCCTGGACCTCAGGGGTTCATTCCCAACCAAGTCCCGTCAGAAGGCAACAGCCCAACCCGTCCGGATAAGAGCCACCGCCAATGGCCAGAGATCCAATGGCCAGCGCCTGCGGGCAAAACGGGCTCTCCCGACACGTACAAGCCGGGGAGCGGACCACCAGTGGGAATCCATAGGGGTCAACACTTACACATAGGTGCAGGGAATGACAGCCACCATCAACCCGTCCGGGGGGAGTGAAGATACCGCAGCCGACTGCGGGCCCCGTCCATCCAGCCGTTTGGTTTACCAGAGACTCTGTTCTTGACTACCTGAGTGAGTACACCAGTGCCATCCGGCACAGCGCTGCACCGTAACGCTGCCCCACATCCACGCTGCCTCCCCGCATTGGCACCTGCACCTATCCCCTCCACCCTACTCCCCTAACCGGGGCCCCGGGACCAACAGCCCCTACCCACGGAGGGGTCAACACCTTAGCTGCTCTCCGCCATCGCTCTCGTGATCCCCCGTCACCAGCAGCGGTGGTGCCCACCATCACCACAACCCATGGGTGGCGTCACAACTGGCATCCCACCACCAAAGCTCCCCTTTTCACTCGTGGGTGAGGAGGCGCTGCTCGAGCCCCCGGGTCTGGCCCCGTGCTCGAGCCACTGAGGAGCAGAAGCACCGGACCCGAGCGCCAGCGATTCCCAGGCGAGTGGCGTTCCCGACCCCTCCGCCCGCGACATCCCCTTTAGTCATTCAAAACACTTTGAGTGTGGAAGGTTCCTCTAAAATCTCCATTACGGCCAACATAACAACACCTTGGGTAGGCTTCATTTGTATCAAGGGGAACCTACATAAATCTTTGGCATCCATATTAATTTGTGAAGATGTTCAAAGCAAGATATGATATGGCAGATAGAAAGGAAGCCCATGCCCCTTCATTTGTAGGACATAGACTTGTGCAGACTTCTCCCTCTCCATATTTATTACAAAAATAAAAGAGTCATCTGCTTTCTGATTCACTAAAGATGGGAGAGGGGGAGGTGACTAAGAACTAGTACTTGATGGTGTTGTGGTAAAGCCAGGACCAATAGGGGCCCCAGTGTGACTTTTGCAAGGCAATTACCTGTAGACCACAGTCTTTCAAACTTATGGCTTACAAACCACATGTGAGTCCCTGTTTACCATCTGATAAGTTATTTCTGCACTTACCACATACCAATGGCATTGCCTAAGCTGCTGCTTGAAGCATTTCTGCAGATCAGTGATTTGGTACTAAGAAGGCATTTTTTTGCATACAGCACCGACGATAGTGGTCACCAACCTTTCTTTTCTTGAGAGACACAGTTCTGATTTGCAAACAACATCAATAGTCCCCATAGTACTGTAGTTACATCAAGCTCCCCCTTTTCCCTAGAGTCGTGACCATCACTGGTAAAATAACAACCAAAGTCTCCCCATAGAAATCACACCAAGGCAGTAAACTTGCATCCAGGGGGTCCCAACCTTACAAACAAGCAATCACAGCACAATATCTGTACAAGGTTGGCAAACAGCCTCGAGCCACACATCACATGTCCATGAGCCAAATGCAGTGCTCGTGCCAAAGGTTGGCGACCCTGGCCCTATGACATAATCACAGTCAACTATCATCAAATCTAGATTTCTCCTATATTTACTAACTTTTAAAAACTACCTTAAGGCTAGGTCTGCACACTGCGTCTTTTTGACGCTGCGTTTTTGTGCGGTTTTGGCCGCTAAAAACGCACAAAAACGCACCTGCGTCGAAAAAACGCATCAAAAAACGCATGCGTTTTTGCCGCGATTTGGTGCGTTTTTGGCTGCATTTTGCTGCGTTTTTGATCTCTGCGTTTTGCCGCGTTTTTCCAATGCATTGCATGAGGAGAAAACGCAGAAAAACGCAGGAAAGAACTGACATATCCATTTTTTTTTAACTCAAAAACGCAGGTAAAAAAACAGATGTGTGCGGACAGCAAAAATGAAAACTCATAGACTTTGCTGGGGAAGCAAAGTCCTGCAGTTTTGAGGCCAAAAATGCACCCGAAAAACGCGCAAAACGCCGTGAAAAACGCACTGTGCGCACATAGCCTAAGGGAGATTGAGTAATTCAGCAATCCATTGTAACACCATAGATAACACACAATGCAACTTTCTGAGCACAAATAGTGTAGTAGATGTTACCTGCAGTCCTATATAACACCTCAAATAACATACAGTGGAAGCTTGGTTAACGAGAACAATCCGTTCTGGGACTGTGCTTGTTAGCCAAGTTACTCGTTCAGCAAAGCAAGATTTCACATAGGAAATCATTGCAATGCAGACAATTCGTTCCACAACTTGTTAAATGTCCCATCCTGGTCCCCTACTGTGCCATTCCACACATGCACAAACACACACAAACCTGCACAAACTCACACACACACACACACACACACACGCACACACATGCACACGCACATATTATCCTCACCTTACCTTCCGTTCCATCGCCGGTCTCCTGGGACTTGCTGTTCGCTAGTACAGGCTGTGTATCGGGTTACCATCACGACAAGGGCAGAACTTCCACACCCAGAGCGCTGACGTCAAACGCAGGAGCCGCTTGCCCCTGATTGGCCACCGTGCTGCCTTTGAGTAGCGTTTGACAGTCGAATGCAGCACCCTGGGATATGCTACCCCAGTGATCTGCAGGATCCTAAGGCTTTCTGGAACACCCTATGCTGACAACCCACACCTCACACACAGGTAGGGGCACATTCCCTGAGACCTGGGCGCAGCATGTAGAGGGTTAACAGTGCTCAGGTGTGAGAACCAATCCCTTAGCTGTTAGCCTGGGAAAGGGGTGTGGCTGGTGGGAAGCAACAGGTTTTGCTTGGCAGAGTTGGCAGAGAGGAAAAATGACAGTTGAAGGAGTGACAGTTGAAAGGAGCCAGAGAGTGAGAGGGGTGTGAGGATTGTGAGGAGACCCCCAAAAGGCGACTAGGAGGTAGTAGCCTGAGGGTAGAAAGATCCCAGGCACTACGCACGAGGGGGTACTGGTCCCCAGAGTAGACAACAGCTCCAGGCGGTCTGCTGATCCAGCCGTGTGTGGTGACTTCCAGGGTACCACACCACCCGTAGGCTCAGGGACACAGCCTCATATATAGGACCCGGGAGAGGGCACAGAGAAGTAGCCAACCCCACAAGGGACCGCGAGGCCTGTCATGCTGGGCCCGGAAAGCAAAGGAGCGTAGCGCCGCAGGTCACCAACAGCTTCAGGCAAGGGGACCATCAGCTCTGCATGTGCACGGAGGGCTCAACTGGGACTCACGTCAGCACCGGGACAAAGGAAAGTCGGTTAACCAGCCGTGCCAAATTGCAGTAAATATCAGTTAATCTGCAAGTACTGTGTCATGTCTATTACTGGCGAACCACAAGGTGCAGCACACCTACATGGGACTTAAGCCCCTACTGGCGGCTTAAGTCCCATGTAGTGCTCTACAAATTGGTGTCACGAAGAGGATGATCAATGGGAAGAAAAATCTTACATTGTCCAAACATCTAACTTTGACAACAAAAAAGTCTGTATTATTAGCAAAGATGAAGGAAAAAGATCAACAGCTGTTTCTAGAGACCATTTAAAGAAATGCCCAGAACAGTTAGCACCAAAGAAAATACAGAAAAAATTGTAAATCTACCTCAACCTGAGCCAAAGAAGAAAATGATCCATACTGTATTAGGAGATTTCCCAGAAGATTGGCCGCAATACAATGGAGCCATAGTCATACCTTGTATCACCTTTCCACAAGTATCAGAAGAACCTGTACCAAGACAAGAAGAACTTGTACCAGTACAAGAACCAGAAGAAATCTCAGGGGAAATTGAACCAGAACGTTCTGCAAACATTGACCTTGTCAATCCTACAGTAAGGGTAAGAACACGTAGATACTTACCAAGTCAACCTACTGTACCAAGTGTAGTACAAAACACAGACAACATTGACACACCAGAGTTGCGTAGGTCAAACAGAAGCAACATTGGTCATCCCCCATTAAGATTAGGAGAGTGGGAATACTACTAAAGATGGTCATTGAATGCATACTAACTGTATGTAAAATGCAAATAATGTATATTAAGAATGTTAACCCTACAGAGACTGACCTATATGGACTTTTGGGTCTCTAACAACTGTTCGTAATGTTTATTTAAGAATTGTGCCTCCCTTTGGGAAGAATCCAGGTTTTTCCCCATCCTTTGTTTTTATGGACCTTAGCCACAGGACTGGCGTGGCATAAAAATATTTGTATATAGTTGCACACGTGGTGTTTTTCATTGGGATTACCCAGGAACTGAACTTTTGTTCCCAACACCCTAAAAGGAGAGCTGGAAGTCGCAGGGAGGGTCTGCAGCGGAGCAGGCTGAGACCCCCATCACCATCATAACCGGTGATGTGCTCCCAAGGACAGTCCCCACAGGGAACAGTCACCAGGACGTTGGGAGAGGTCCACCGGATAGTGGCCTCAGAGACTGTGGGTGGTGGTAAGAAATGTGTACAGAGTACTAACCTGTTACAAATGTATATTTGTTATTTATTGCTGTTTTAAAAATAATATATATTTTGCAGATTTTCTTGTTTTGCAGCCCGCGGACGTGCTGGTCTTAACCAAGGGGGAATGCAGCACCCTGGGATATGCTACCCCAGTGATCTGCAGGATCCTAAGGCTTTCTGGAACACCCTATGCTGAGAACCCACACCTCACACACAGGTAGGGGCACATTCCCTGAGACCTGGGCGCAGCATGTAGAGGGTTAACAGTGCTCAGATGTGAGAACCAATCCCTTAGCTGTTAGCCTGGGAAAGGGGTGGGGCTTGTGGGAAGCAACAGGTGTTGCTAGGCAGAGTTGGCAGAGAGGAAAAATGACAGTTGAAGGAGTAACAGTTGAAAGGAGCCAGAGAGTGAGAGGGGTGTGAGGATTGTGAGGAGACCCCCAAAAGGCGACTAGGAGGTAGTAGCCTGAGGGTAGAAAGATCCCAGGCACTACGCACTAGGGGGTACTGGACCCCAGAGTAGACAACAGCTCCAGGCGGTCTGCTGATCAAGCCGTGTGTGGTGACTTCCAGGGTACCACACCACCCATAGGCTCAGGGACACAGCCTCATATATAGGACCCGGGAGAGGGCACAGAGAAGTAGCCTACCCCACAAGGGACCACGAGGCCTGTCATACTGGGCCCGGAAAACAAAGGAGCGGAGTGCCGCAGGTCACCAACAGCTTCAGGCAAGGGGACCATCAGCTCTGCATGTGCACGGAGGGCTCAACTGGAACTCACATCAGCACCGGGACAAAGGAAAGTCGGTTAACCAGCCGTGCCAAATTGCACTTGCAACTTCAAGTGAGTAAATATCAGTTAATCTGCAAGAACTGTGTCGTGTCTATTACTGGCGAACCACAAGGCGCAGCACACCTACATGGGACTTAAGCCCCTACTGGCGGAGGGTGCGAACACACTTCCTGCTATACCATCTGTCCCTAAAACCACAGCAGCGGCGGGACATCTTATTACCGCAACTCGCCAGTGGCGTCACAAGTGACATACAAAATAACCCTCTTACCGAGCGCCCCCAGGTAACGGAACCGGGCACGGCCACCTGTGACGGTGATCCCCATTATCCACCGCCCGCAACCGAGTATCCCAAGGGCCTGGGGTGTGGCAGCGCTCTACACGAACTTCCTGCCTCGTCGCCATGCTTGCCGATACACATCCTGGAGCGGCGAACTACAGAACCCAGGAGGCCAGCAATGGAACTGAAGGTACACATATTATGCTCACGTTACCTTCCGTTCCATCGCAGGCCTCCTGGGTCTTGTAGTTCGCCGCGATGATTCCTTCCTCATCGCGATGAGCCGGCGAACTACAAGAACCATGAGACCGGCGATGGAACGGAAGGTAAGGTGAGCATAATACTGTATGTGTGTGCGTGCATGTTTGTTTGTGTGTGTTTTGTGCATACATGTGTGTGTTTGTGTGGACTGCAAGTCCGGGTCAGAGTACGGTGGATGTACGGAACCGGAAGTGTGTGTGGTGAGGATTTTGCTCATACAGCAAAGCTTTCTCGTAAACCGAGTTACAAATTTACAGAAAGCTTTGCTTGTTAAGCGAAATTCTCGTTAAGTGGGTTACTCGTTAAGTGAGGTTCCACTGTATAGTGATATTTCTCTTAGTTCAGTTCATACTATTTCTAATCAAAACATAGTATTGCAAGACCAATGTAAAATCCAGCATTATTAGCACCATACAGTTGGGCTTGGTTCTTCTGCTTCATGCAACCCTTCTCTCACTGTGGCCCATGCTCTGGTCCTCTCCACAAAGCAAGGGGATAGGGGTGTTTGGTGGGGGTCCTGGTCAGGTGGGTGGACTTTGTGTGTGCAAGTCATACCTTTATGGAGGTCCTTGAATATTCCAGCATATTCTGGCTGGGGATTGATGGACACAGATTCAGATTCTTATACAACAATTTTTTACTTACAGTTATGCACAGTACTTTAGTCACATCATTACTGTTGGCACAACATTTGAACACTGGAAGCATGGAACACTTTACTTCAAAAGACACTTCTACCACAGACTGTTCCTTGGCTCTTGATACTACTGCTGCTTTTACACTGTCCTTCCTTTGACTCACTAACACCATGGTTCCACCCAGTAAAGTCACAGAGTCCTGCTCGGCCATGGTTGTGTTGTGCCCACCTCATTCACTAATGGTTCTTGTCGACCTGCACTTGCAGTCAGACAGAGTTCTTTCACTTAGCTTCTCCATGCCGACCTGTTCACCCAAGTCTATATCAGCCCTCCGCTCTAGGACTAGTACTGCTGAATGCAGTTGCGACCCAGATTACCCGGGCTAGGGTCTGGTACTCATTTTAATGGGGCAGAGCACTCCACTCTTCCATCCTATGTTACAGTTTCTGTTTCTGATTTTGGACCTCGCCACGAACATCCATTCTTGAACCTAGGTATTTGCTGGCTTACACACTACCAATTTTCTCTGAATTTTTCTTTACACTATTCTCTACTTAACTAAACCTTGCTAAGCATCCATATATATTCTCCCTAAACCCTCCCAGTGCTCTTAACTGTTCAGCCACTCCTGTCACTTGGCAACCTCTAATAACTTGCTAAGGAGCAGCACCTGAAACCGGACACTGGATGGCCACATGTGCAACATAAACACTTCAATAATATTGTGAGAGAACAGAATCCATTTTGTTCCTATAATGTCCATCTTGTCTTATTGCTAATGATGTCAAAGGGTTCAGCTAGCACTGATGGGCGGAGAAGTTTCACATTTCCGTTCACATCCCCACTGTTCTTATTGGTTCCTTGTTCAGAGGGGACTTTTCCTTTGTCTATGACCTTATATAAACTGGTCACATGTACTAATAAAGGAGAATTCTTTGAGTACACCATACTAAGCAGCGTGTACTGTATTGCTTTCCCAAGCGCTCGTAAAACAAATCTTATTAATTTGGAGTTCAAGAGGCATAGCATGAGATCATTTTGTACACAGTATGTACACTATTATCTACAACGACTGAGGTCTTCAGGGGCGGGGTGCACGAGTCCAGCACCCTCTTACACAGTGACCATATAGTGGTAGTTATCATTCTATACTGGTTCCCTGCAAACCATATAATTGTTTAACATACGCTACAATTTTTTATGATTAACGCTCTTCTCCAAGGAAGTAAAACTATATATAACAGGATTGTTACATGTGCCCTTGCCCACCAGTACTATTCGACAAAGCAGAAAAAGGGTAAGGAAAGTTGTGCCCCCCCCCCTCCAGACTATACAGAATTACAAAGAGATGACCAGTTCTAGTGTATTCTCTCACACACATATGTAGAGATATTGGACATTTTACCACATTGGACTTGCCAGGAGTGACGTACCTTCCATTAAAATGCACAGCAGCTGTCACGCAATGAAACACCACTGGCCAAAATACACTACGGCATGGAGTGTACATCTGCACAGTATGCTGCCTGCACGGCCACTTGGATGTGCGTATGTGCAGGGACTGACTCACAGTGCTAATAAAGACAAACATAAACAATAAAACAAATCCCTCTGCTTTCAGCACCTCCATGGCCATGGGAGCCAAACCATCCCCCCAAAAAAAGACCAATATCCCAGGGTAAAATAAATCTCAGCTATAAACTGTTCTAATTTTCTTACTTCTTTCGTCACAGCAGCTGGTAGATATTCCTTGTGTCTTATTTAGTTTGGGTGGTTCGCTATTCTTTTCATCCAGACTATTACATATTGATTCTTCCTGTGAATTCTTGTATACCGAGCCATATGGATGTATAAAATTGGATTTCGTCTGATAGAATATGGTTTGAATATGCTGTACAAATGCAGCACTAATTTGTTTCTAATATTCCTGAAACCTGCTTCCTCACTGTAAACACGCTCCAGATGTCTTTTCTTCTTCCAAAAATGTATTTTTAGTAGGGTAAGAATAACACAATGTACCACAACCATGGGAAGTATGGAAAAATACATTTTGCTGAGGTGAGACAAAATTGAAGAAGATATTTTACTATGTGAATGGTAAAAATTTGACTTTTAGTTGCACAGAACAGAACTGTATTAATAATAATAATAATAATAATAATGTGATTAGATAAAAGCATAAATTCCTCTGTCATTTTGTTTACTTATAGTTCTAAACTTAAAATAAATATAGAATATTAAATGTTGCATAAATATTTATATATATACAGTGGAACCTTGGATTAAGAGTAACTTGGTTTGAGAGCGTTTTGCAAGACAAGCAAAGCTTCTTACAAATTTGTAACTTGGTTTAAGAGCAATGCTTTGCAATAAGAGCAAATTCAAAGTGCACACTTCCGGTTCCATTCTTCAACCGTGTTCTGACCTGCTCAAGAGGTAACTTTCTGTCCGTATGTACTGTATACAGTATACCATTGCACAGTACAGTATATACTGTATAGCATATCTATCAAGTTGCCTTTGTGGATACAGTATTGTACTTTCTTTCTGCTAACCAGTACAGCACATTGCTTATATGGTTTCTCCCGCACACCAACAATGCTATTGTAAGCTAACGTGCAGTATAATGTTTTATATTCTTTTCACTGTACAGTATTTCGTATTAGTGTACTGTAATAATTTTCTATGAATACAGGACATTATTTTGTATTACTGTAATAATTTCGTATAAATACAGTAAATATTTTTGGGTTGTGGAACGAATTGTCTGTGTTTCAATTATTTCCTATGGGAAAATTCGTTTTGATATAAGAGTAACTTGGTTTAAGAGCTCACTCCCGGAACCAATTATGCTCGTAATCCAAGGTTCCACTGTATACAGTATGTATATATATATATATTGCATATATATATATATATATATATATATATATATATATATATATATATATAATATCTCTCAATGTTAGGGCTGCTTTACATGCTATGATTTATCTGATGATATATCGTCGGGGTCACGGTTTTCGTGACGCACTTCCATCCTCGTTAGCGACATCGTTGCATGTGACACCTACGTGCGACTTCGAACGATCGCAAATAGGGTGAAAATCGTTGATCGTCGACATGTCGTTCAGTTTCAAAATATTGTTCGGCGTTTGGAACGCAGCAGATATTGCTATGTTTGACACCCTGCCAACAACGAACAACATCCACGCGACCGCCTTGGTCAAAAAATATATTGCTGAACGATGTAGCATCGTTTGTGAGATGTGTACGTGTGACCGCTACAAAACGACCTATGAGTGATCTCGGCAAATCGTAACAACAATCTGGGCGTGTCACATCGCTAACGAGATTGCTAGCGATATCGTTGTATGTAAAGCAGCCTTTACTCTTCATTATGCAAATTGCCTCTTCAGAGAGGACAGCACAAGAACACTAGGGCCACCTATTGGTAGTAGCAACCCTAAAGATTAATATTGACCCTTTAATGAGCTTCTGTCACATGACATAGGATGGAAAGCCAAACCAGAAACTCCATTTGCGCTAGGCAAGAAATTAATTAAAATAGTAACAAACAAATAAATATAAGAAAAAGGCAGCACTCTTCACTTTTCTCCTCTACTTGAGAAAAGCTCTTGTTCTTTCAGCCACATCAGTTTTTACATTGATTTAGCGGCTGAAGTGTGAGAGTGCACGAGGCAGCAGTTGCAGGTGAGGCACAGTTCTTGTTCACCCCGGTACCTCACAGGAAGGTTGTGGTCCTGGCTGGGTGCGTGGATATGTGTGGTACAGGTCATATTTTTTTGCAGGCAGCCCGTCGCTGTTGCTTCTGGCCAACTAGGACCAATCTGCAGTGAAGACAGTTACAGAGGCCAACAATTCTTAAACAGCAATTTTTTACTGAACAACTTGCAGAGATCTTCAAATACAACTTTACACGTAAGACAGTGGGCACATAAGTTAAGTACAGTTTCCAAAGTACAAGGCACTATGATACACATTTCATTCTCCATCTCCTAATTTGTTACTTTCCCTGGTATTTTCAGTCCTTCCTCTGTCAATCAGACAGACATTCTCATTCAACCTACAATTCCTTCTCTGTCCGTTCCCACAGAGCTGTAAGCTACAAAGGGTCTTGTGCTAAGAATCCATCTGAGAACCCTTACTGGAGGAGTCAGTCCATTCTTGGCCAGGAATAGATTTTAATGCTGACCTTTCATGTGTCCATCTGGTTTTTCAGATCTTGTTAGCTCACTCAGATTTTAGTAGTTGTAGTTGCCACGAATCACCCACTAGCTGCAGCCTTTAGCACCTACTTGACTTGCACGTCCGTACCCAACACTTGTTCCCTATCTGAGTTCTAAATTGAAACTTGTCTCTTACCCTGAGAGCTAACCCCACCCATTGTGGGCTACTTCCTAACTTAAAGGGGTTGTCCACTATTTGGACAACCCATACTCATTCCCCTTGTTCACCCCCGGGGCTTGCATGTCATAACAATGTCACCTGGGGCCCAGGAACATGACCTCAGACATCACTGGACCCGTGTCGGCACCGGAGGCGAGTATAAACTTATTTATTTTTACGGGGGTGAACAAGGGAAATGAGTACAAGTTGTCCAAGTAGTGGACATCCTCTTTAACTCCTACTTGCCCTGCAGTTATCTTGTTGTTAGGAAGAACTATCTATCTATGAACATGCTGTAAAACATTTGTATGTCTTATATCCTACATAACATTCCAATGCATCTTATATTACAGTACTATGGGAACACATAACATTACACTATACTTATTAAAACACAAAACAGTTCACTTAATACATTTTGTACAAACACGTGTAAGGGGTGGGCAGACCCCTTACAAAGGAGCACAGTTAACCCGGAACGTTGTTATTAATAAAAATGTTTTCATTGTTATTATATTGTGTTAGTGGGTCCCCTAGTGGCCGGGTGGGACGGCTGTCTCACAGAAACAGGTGGTAGGAGGAGCCGGCAGCAGAAAGGGGAGGGAGGAGTAGTGTTGTGGAGGAAAAAGTGGGTGCAAGAGAGTAGTTGTGTCCGGGACGGGAGAGAAGAAGCGGAGCAGGGGCAGAGTGTGGGAGCTGGAAGAATAGGGAAGCCGGAGAGAAAAGGAGCGGGCGGAACCTCGAAGTGCGAAGCAGTCCCGGTGTGGGTCCGGTCTGTGGGTAGCCGTAGTGGGAGCCGGGTGAAGCAGAGTAGCCAGGCACATCCCCACTGGAGGAGACGTCAGGGCAGGTTTTCCCCCAGCGAAGAAAAACGTGAAGTCATCTGTAACTGCCGGTTTTGGAAAGAGTTGTGAAATAAAGAATGTCTTTTATTTGCACCGAATCATGCCTGGAGAGTGTTTATACGTCGGACGACATCTGCACCACCACACTCTGCCCCACCAAGTCATCTCCTGTCCCGATAGTGACGGCGGAGCCAGGGGTAAGCCTGATATCAAGGGCCACGACTACAAGCCCGGAGGCGCCCCTGGCACCCCGTTACATGTGGCGTAGTCGGCAGGATCCGGATTGTATGCAAAGGGTCCCGCAAGAAGATGGAGACCAAGTGGTGCCTAGGGCACAGGATCCGGATTATTGGAAAAGAGTCCCGATCCCATGGTGGGAAGAGGAAGCAGTGCCTGCAGCATTGGACCGGGCACAAGATGGCGGCAAGATGGCCGTCGTCTTCAAGGACACAGAAAGCGCGCGAAGAGTTGGCGCCAAAAGAAGAGCCTGGGGCTGGCCGGTGCCGAAAAAGAAGTTCGGAGTACTCCGCCCAAAGAGGGGAGGTGCCGGTCCCAGGGCACGGGCGAAGACATGTGAAGTGGGCGGTGTTCCAGAGAAAAAGAAGAACCGCCGCGGAGGGGTCGACCTGATGTGTGAGACTGGGGGTGGAGTATACCCAAGAGCGGGAAAAGTAAGCCCGCCTCCACTTCCTCCAGCATCTCCACCGACCCTGACGCCCTTACTAGTGACTCGTACTACAGGCAAGATGGAGAACCCCGAGGGACAACAAGCTGCGTTGGTCGCACCTGGATTGGACCGAAGCCACCAGAAGCAGATTGCGGCTGCGTCTGCGGATGGATTTCCCTCTCACTTGCCGGCTGTACCCGGAGGACCGGGACGGGCCACAAAAGTGACCTGGGTGACGACGTGGGACGCTGTGACCGGAGAGACCACGACCGAGGTCCGAGCGACGTATACCGCTCAGCTGCCATCGGGGAACCGGCCCCTGGGAACCCCATACCTGGAGACACCCCCGCCAGTCGCGGTGGAACCCACGACACACGTTCCAGTTCCGGCTCCGGAAGAATCACACGCCCGGAAGCTTGAGAGGGACAATTGGGGCTTCTTTTGGGACCCAGTACAGCCGTCACCCCTACCTCAACGGAAGTCCCCGTCCCCAGAACCGGACCCGGTACAAGAGAGACTGTTGGCCGAGACTGTGGCCCGGGAAATGATGGCTGGTCCCCGGAGTGCGGAGTTCGAGCAGCAGTGTACCACAGGAATGGTGGTAAAGTTCAATCAGAAGGAGGGGTATGGCTTTATTGAAGATGAGGAAACCGGCGACCACTATTTCTACAACAGGGTGAACCTGGACATTGAAGGCCTGCTGCAACGTCTGCACACTTTGTATCCCGGAGAAAAGGTCCGGTTTATGAGAGAGGTGGGATGCCGAGGCCTCTTTGCAGTCGGAGTAACCCAGATGCCTACTAATCAAGAGGCTGCTCAATGGCAGCAAGAACTGGAGTGGGAGGAATGCCAGTACCGGCGGCGGTCGCAGCAAAGACCGGTACTAGCCGAGCTCTCCCACCCGAGACGCACACTGGCCGTAGCCCCGGAAATCCTACCCGGACCAAGCGCTGACCCGGAGAAGGGAACCCCGGCGGTGCTGGCTATTAACCAAAACATAACCACGCATCCGGTAATTGTCATGGGCAGCCCCCAGCCGTCCCGTGCAGCGACCCCCTCACCCCCGTCGGGGGTAGAAGGAACAAAGCCGGAGACTGAGACCACGGAACAACCTGCCAACTACGAGCCCACCGGCAGTTACGAGCCCTTCCGGAGGCTGCGCCGTTTGCCCGGGCAGTCCTTGTCGGACTATGTGAAGGCCCAACGAGCTGAGTGGCAACGGGCCTACCACCTGGAGTGACTTTTCAAGACCGGAAGATAGCGGGCCTGTTTTTATTTAACACCGGCGTTGTTTTGAGCCGGAAGATGCTGTGTTGTGAGTAACCGTTTAAGTTGCTGAGCCCGGAGAGAGCCTGCTGCTGGACTGAGCCAGGGGCTCCTCCGCGTTGTCATGAAGATTTTTGCCGATGTGTGTTCCGGCCGTTTAACATCTAAGACCGGGAGTGCTGCAAAAGCCTCCGGGCAGAAACCCCACTAAGACCGGGAGTGCCTGCCGACGGCCTCCGGGCACGACTAAGACCGGGAGCTTCCAGGAGGAACTCCGGGCGCCGGACTGGTGCGCCCCTTGCGGTTGCCCAAAGGTGAACTTGCTTGTAGTTTCATTGAAATGATGTTGTTTTTATGTGCAGTTTTAGATTCATGCCTTGCCGGGAGGCTCAGGCTTAAAGAGGGGAGGTATGTAAGGGGTGGGCAGACCCCTTACAAAGGAGCACAGTTAACCCGGAACGTTGTTATTAATAAAAATGTTTTTATTGTTATTATATTGTGTTAGTGGGTCCCCTAGTGGCCGGGTGGGACGGCTGTCTCACAGAAACAGGTGGTAGGAGGAGCCGGCAGCAGAAAGGGGAGGGAGGAGTAGTGTTGTGGAGGAAAAAGTGGGTGCAAGAGAGTAGTTGTGTCCGGGACGGGAGAGAAGAAGCGGAGCAGGGGCAGAGTGTGGGAGCTGGAAGAATAGGGAAGCCGGAGAGAAAAGGAGCGGGCGGAACCTCGAAGTGCGAAGCAGTCCCGGTGTGGGTCCGGTCTGTGGGTAGCCGTAGTGGGAGCCGCGTGAAGCAGAGTAGCCAGGCACATCCCCACTGGAGGAGACGTCAGGGCAGGTTTTCCCCCAGCGAAGAAAAACGTGAAGTCATCTGTAACTGCCGGTTTTGGAAAGAGTTGTGAAATAAAGAATGTCTTTTATTTGCACCGAATCATGCCTGGAGAGTGTTTATACGTCGGACGACATCTGCACCACCACACTCTGCCCCACCAAGTCATCTCCTGTCCCGATAGTGACGGCGGAGCCAGGGGTAAGCCTGATATCAAGGGCCACGACTACAAGCCCGGAGGCGCCCCTGGCACCCCGTTACACACGCATGACACAATTCACATAGATATGACATATAAAAGCGTTTGATGTCTTCTTCAAGGGTAGGAACACATGACCATCTAGGCCATCCTCTTTCAGTAGTGCGCATTTTACATGTGATATATATTTTGGAGGGATTTTCTTTTCCTGACCTGGAAATTTGCACCCAAGACTTAGGAGGACTCATATCGATTTCACTGCTTAGACAGAGGGATAGAACTAGTATTGTAAGTAGATAGGTAGATAATTATATAGATAGATAGAAAGTAGAAGTTGTTCCTTTATACAGGGAATTCTGTCAATCAGAAGTGACTCAACCCACTGGACTTCTAAACCCTCTATAAACAAGGATTTATATACAAAATTCTACTGTACATCAGTCTATTCAGAAACAGGCATCTACTGATTACACACAATGCTTAAAGGGGTGTAACAAGTAACCATTGGGCCTATATGGATAAACTCGAATTGCGTCTGCTGCAGTAAAACAGTAACTGCTTATGATTATTTTCATCTTTGTTGTTTTCTTTGTGTTTTTAGCTTTCCTTACTCCATTTTTTAGCCTTCTATAATCCATTTTTATCTCATTTGTATTACTATTATTATTAATAGTAATAATAATAATAGTAATAATAACTGCACCACACCTCTGAGTGGAGCAAGGCCTCTTTGTTTTTGGCTGGACTGGAGCTGCTATGAATACTGCTCTGGAAGTAACACATCATTCTGGCTTCGGATGACTACGGTAGTAGAGCAATGCATTCTTCACCATGTCTGACGCAAAATATCCACTAGGTGGCAGAACGTGGACAATCATTCTCATTAGATATACTGCACTCCATAGTCAGGACGGCTTTGCTAGTAAAGTTGTCCATCCAGTGTGGAATAAATAAAAAAAAAATCTATCTATGATTTCCCCAGAACCCAAAAGATCAAATCTAAAAGTAAATACTAAAATAACGATCCTTATAATATCTGCACCATCTAGCGGTGTCCATCATATTGAAAAAAATCTTGTAGGCATAGAAGCATTACCTGGAGATGTGGGAGGTCCTGGGCATTTATACATTATCTGCTTTATACAGTGATGAAGTGTACAGACTTATCCTATTGACTCCAGAAGTGTTATTTTAATAAAATATACCCAATTTTACCTTATTTATTGGGTAGAAATGTTCCAGTGTGCACCTCCATATCAAAAGATTACTTTAGACACTTCGGAGTAGATGAGTTCCCTAACTAAAGGCTGATCACATTTATCACATGTAATTTGTAATGAAGTTAGCATTTAGTGTCCTCGCTGCAGCTGGTGTTTGGCTGCAGTGGTCATATGACTTTGTACCTTGGCGAACACAGACAGTAGAGGGTCCCTGTGCAAGAACAGTATATGGGCAATTTGCAACCCAAAACTCCATCAAAATGCACCCCAGCTTTGGAAATAGAAATTGGCCCCCTTTCCTCTTGGGCCCCTGTGCCGCTGCACATGTGGCACCGATAATATGTCCGCCTTGACTTTGAATACCTGTTCCAGTTGTGACCGCTACAGACCGTCACTGGGTAGGGGGGCTACATCCATGTCCTGACCAGAATAGGAACAATGGAGATTCGGGATAAGTAGAGCATTAGGAGAGAAAAGGCGGGGATCAGTTAAGTGAGAAAACATTATTTTTAGATTCTGATCCTGTCATAAAGACATATGATTCTTGCAGCCAATTATTGGCCCCAGTAGTGACTCTTTGGTTGTTGTTTAGGTATTGTCTGCAGCGGTCACAAGTCTTCTCAGTCAAAAGAAGAACCAAAGAGAAAGGCAGGGGACTCAAGCAGCCGAAGGAGTAGCAGCATCAGGAAAGTGAGTATGATCCTGTAATGGAGATTCTGACAATTAATGGTTGCAGCCCTCATCAAGACTTCATTACTGTGGCCATTGATTGCCTGCAGCAGTCACATGTCCATATTACTAGGCAGAATTAGAAGAGGAACACATTTTTTAGATTGTTCTGCGTTAAAAATTCAATTAATCATAGAACAAGGAGAAAAACATCTACCTGGTGTTTAATTTTAAAGAGGTTCTATGACTTGCTAAAAAAAATCTTAAATGCCTTGTAAAAATCACTTAACACCCCTGATTCTGCTGCTCTTTTCTGTTGGTCTCTGCCTCACTCCATTCCAAAGATATTCACATTTTGTTGCTTTTGGAGCGCACTATGTGAAATTTCCGCTTGCAGTTCAACTGGGTGTTTCTTCAGAGTCTTCTCTGGCAGTGTGATCTTTTACCCCTTTCTCCCTAAAGGATGGTGCCAATCACAGCTCGACAGCAGATCCAGTAATCTAGCAGTCTCAAATATGATTGGTAGTGTCTGGAATGGAGGAGTGAAAGCACACATATGCCGGAGAAATACCCAGTTGCACTATAAGCAGAGATTTCACAGAGTGCACTCCAAAAACAACAAACATGAATATCTCTGCATTGGGGTGACGCAGCGCAAAAAGGAAAAGAGTATCAGAATCTGGGGAGCTCAGAGATTTTTACAAGATATTTGACACCATTTTTTGAAGAAGTGATACATCCTCTTTAAACAGAATAATCTGTTTAGAAAAAATATTTCCAATGATAATTTTTGTCATTTACTTTCTTGTTTTGTTAAACAAAATGGGTTGAAATCTGCCTTTACTTTCCATATTTTACATTATGTAAAAAAAAAAAAAAGAAGAAATGCCTGAATGAAATTTTAGAGGCATTAATTTTTTTTTTAGGACAGGTCCTGGGAAAAAAAGAGCCCAGTGTGCCTTCTGCAAGCAATGCTGATATCTGACTGTGGATGAATTTGTATTGATTTCAGGGATGAAGTCATGCAACGAAAATATCCAATGTCTACGTTTTAATGAGAAAATTGTGTTTAGTTAATGTTATTGAATTAAATTCTTTTCAGGTTCCTTTTTCTTGCGGAGACATATTATTACTAGAATATTTTAGAACATAAGATGAGAATAAAGACCACCCATATTCTGAATGCGCAATGTTTCCCATGAAATAAGGAAATATTAACATAAATGCAATATATGTTCTGTATATTGATCTAATGCTGCAATATGATTTTTACTATATTTTAAGATAAAAATCACAGAAGACAATTTGTCACATTTATAAACGTATTGGCTCTGCAAACTGAAAGTGTATACATTTATTAGTAAGATACACTGCATAGACTGTATCAGACAATAATGTAAGTAAATATACATAGGTGTAACTTATCCCTTTAAAGAAAGAGCATTTTTTCATTTTTGTGCTTTTGTTTATTCCGCCCCATATTCCAAGAGAGATAACTTTTTATTTTTCCATTGGTATAGCTGTGTAAAGGCTGCTTTACACGCAGCAACATCGCTAGCATGTCGCTGGTGAAAGCACCCGCCCCCGTTGTTTGTGCGTCACGGGCAAATTGCTGCCCGTGGTGCACAACATCGCTAGGACCCGTCACACATACTTACCTGCCTAGCGATGTCGCTGTGGCCAGCGAACCGCCTCCTTTCTAAGGGGGTGGTTCGTGCGGCGTCACAGCAACGTCATACAGCAGCCATCCAATAGAAGTGGAGAGGCGGAGAACAGCAGAAAGAAAGTGACGCCCACCTCGTTGCCAGAGGATGCAGGTACGGTGTTGTTCCTCATTCCTGGGGTGTCACACGTAGCAATGTGTGATGCCTCAGGAACGACAAACAACCTGCGGCCTGCAACAGCAACGATATTTGGAATTAGAATGACGTGTCAACGATCAACGATTAGGTAAGTAATTTTGATAGTTAGCGGTCGTTCGCACGTTTCCCACGCAGCGACGTCGCTAACGATGCTGGATGTGCGTCACGAATTCCGTGACCCAAACGACATCTCGTTAGCGATGTCGTTGCGTGTAAAACCCCCTTAAGTGCTTGTTTTTTGGGCCATCAGTTGTATTTTTAAATCAATTTTATCATATGATGTGTAAAGCAGAAAAAAATTGTAGCAGAATAGCAAAAAGAAGTGCAATTCTGCAATTGTGCTTTTTTTCTTTTAATTTTATTTTCTTTTGTGGTTGTTTGCTGAGTGAGTGAGTTTCTGTTCTACCCCCTGTCAGTGTCTTTTTGGAGAGGGAGGTGAGTTCAGGGTGTTCAGCCCTCCCCGGGTTGAGGGGTGCGGGGGAGTTAGGTCAGGGCCTGGTGAGGAAACAGGGACTGGCTGGGGGCCCAGACCTCAGTACCCTTAAGTGTACCTCTGAGTCGGTGCAGGGATCCCAAGGGCCAGTTCAGGTCCACCCTGCAATCCTAACCCGCCCGTGACACAAACATGCACAAGTTTTTGTTTCATTTAAATAGTGAAACAAAAATTAAAAAAAATTGTAAAAATAAATGTTGCTTGTGTCACCATTTTCCGAGAACTGTAACTGTTTCTAATTTCTGGATTATGGGGCTGTGTAAGGGCTTGTTTTTTATGACATGAGCTGATGTTTCTATAATTATCATTTTTGGGGTATATAGAATGATTTGATCGCCTGTTATTACATTTCTTTCTGTTGTTGCAACGGCTAAAAAACTGCCATTGTGGCGTTTTAATTTTTATTTCTCGTAATTCCATTTACTGGTTGGATTAATTTATCTTATATTTTCATAGATCTGACTTTTACAAATGCAACAAAACTAAATATGTGTATTTTAATTTTTTTATTTCTTTATTTATTAATCTGGGAAAAAGAGGGTGGTTTTAACTTTTACATTTTTTTTTACAGTATTTGTTAGTCCCATTTGGCTATGTGCACAAAGGCAATGATGAATCAGGACCACAGACCTAGTTGCAGTGTTTATTGTTACTGTCTGATCCTGCGAATGTTCATAAATGTTCGATAATATGTAGAGATTAGCTAAACAATCAGAACCATTTTAAATAATTTCAAATTTCCCAAAAAATTGCTAATTTTCTGGATTTTGTCTTCAAGACCTGAGGAAGGCGATAGAACGCTGAAACGCATTGTTATTTGTAACCTTGCCACCTCTTTAGTATGGAATTGCTGGTGTACTATATGAATTTTTAATGTCGCAATAAAAGTTATTTTTTATTTTCATCCTGAAGATTATTTCCTAGATGGATTATTTTTCTTTTTTTCCTGTAAAAGTTAATAAACACTAAAAAATCATCTGTACTAGGCCAACCCTTCACCTGTCCGGTTGTGAGGTCCTCTGCTTGCTCTTTGGACCTTTGTTCTCAGATGGGTTTTATTTAATTTTGAACCCCCTTTGCAGACCTCTTTTTCTTCTGTTTTGTTGTCTTGAGAGACCAGAGAGCATAATAAATATGTTTTCATGGCAATTTTAATTCAGACAACTTTTATTCCGGCCAATATTTTAAAATTGCCGGCTGATTTGAGCACATCTGCCAAAAACAAATTTTGGGAAATTCACTCATCTACAGACATATGGGAAAGACATAATCACCTACCTGGATTATCCTTGAAATAATGTTTTTCTATTGTTAGAATTACAATTTCTTAAGAAAAGTGCAGGAAACTTGCTTTCAAGCAGATATTTTTTAGACCATGGTCTCCTCGCTGTCTTCTGCACTGTGCAGGGCTTGTGCTGATGGCCTGCTGCTTTCTGATATCACAGTGCTTGCTCTTCTTATCGAATAACTTCTTTATCAGCTTCTCTAATGTGGTTATCACTGAAGTGCAGAATGTTTCAAATGAATTGCTGGGAAGATAAGGGCAGGACATAGTTTTTCCCATTAGTGTAACCCTCAATCAGCTGAGGCAATAAAGATAGTAAATCTGAAGTCTATGTTGGTCTGTGCAGTGAATGGTTTTATCATTTGTGTCTCAATAAATGCTGCTCTAAACAAGCAATAAATGGACAGTACAAAATATGGTGTCCTATGTGGTGCATTAGGCATCAGACACACGGCAAGAAAAACGGTGCGAGTAGAGTGCGATAAAACATCCATTGCACTCGGACCAATATTAGCCTGTGTATCAGCGCACATGAGTGATTATTTTCTGAGCCCTAATCGGACCGAGAAAACAATCGCAGCATGCTGTGATTGTAATGCAAGACTCTTTCTCTCGCACCCATTCAACTGTATGGGGCGAGAGAAAAATCGCACTGCACTCGCGGTACACCATTGTACCACAAGTGCAGTGCGAGAATGGCAATAGCTCCTCCTCAGAACCAGCCTGCCCCTCTGCAGCACTGACCTGCCCCTCCTCTGCGCCAGCCCTCCCCTCCTGAGTGCCGGCCTGCCCCCTGCAACTGAGGTCTGCTCGCATAGTCAGACGTCAGTCGCAGGGACACTTGCATGACACTCGGCTCTGCTGTATTGCCAGCGTGAGCTGAGTGTCATGCGAGGGGATCGCAGTAATCCCCGTGTGGCCCCAGCCTTAGGGTCAGAAATACTTTTCTAAGCTGGCCTGGCAAACAAGGGAATATTCCTTCCTATTTTGCAAAACCAAAAGTTCTTCTTCTGTATAATTACACAAAGGAACGTAAAGAGGACCAACCACTATGATTTTCCTATTTAAAGCAAAGCCATACCCTTTATTTGTGAGATCAGATGTATACTTTCTGGAATATAGGCAAGTAAAGTATGTGAAATACACTGTTATTTAATGATAGGTGCAATGGAATATCTAATAAGTGGGTCGGGTTTTGCTAGTTATCACCGCCCTTGTGTGCCTGCCTGTTCTCCCGTTCCCCTGTCCTTCCTCCCTCTGTAATAACAGAGACAGGGAGAGGAAGGACAGGCAAGCAGACAGGGGTGGGAATAACAAGCAAAATCCGACCGACCTATTTAATATACTGTAGCTGCTATCAATCAAATAACAGTGCATTTTACATACTTTACTTGCCTGTATTTCAGAAACTATACATCCGATCTCACAACTAAAGGTATGTATAGAATCAGCATGATAGCGCCAGTATAGCACTGGCTTTAGTTTATATATGAAAATCCTGGTGGTTGGTCCTCTTTAAATAAGTACTCCTTTTTTTTCTAGAACTGCACTCCCCTAACTGTTTGTCTATCACACTCTTCACTCATCTTACTTAGCTGCCAAGTTGTCCACTATTCCAAATTTGCTGAGACTGTTCCAAACTGTCAGACATGATCGCAGAAAATTGAGGGCATCCTGGCATGGAAGAGGTTGAGATATATATAAAACCCATGCAAAAGTGAGCATTTCAGAGCATTTCAAGTTGGGTCAGCGGTGTTGCTAGGCGGGTTTAAAAATTCCTATTTCCCCATCAAAATGTCCCTCCAGTGAGGAAGGAGACAAACTCTTGCGCCAACTATTGGAAGTAGCAATCCTAAAAGTCAAAAGTGGCCCTTAAATGAGCCTTTTCATAAGACTTAGCATTTTTAACAGATCAGAATCCCAATTTGCAGACATGATGTTTCAGGGTGATTGCCCCTCGTCAGTGCAAAGTGTGGGTATCTGATCTGGCTTATAAGAAGCCATCAGAAATTTTGGAAAGTATGCTCTTAATAAATGTTTTCTTTACTTTCCAGTTATTCAGACTCCTGTTTTATTCCCTTTAGACACTTGATTCCAAGCTCTCATTCTGCATTTTATTCCTCTATATTGTGCTATATATCCCATGATGCATCAGCACATCATCACATGGATTGCAAGGGCCAGTAAAATATCTGTCTATTGGAATGGCAATATGATTATCCTTATTTTAATATCTTCCTCAATAAGCAAATATACAAGTATACAGACAGAAGGCTGAACAATCATCATCTACATTATAATTGTGTGGCAGTAAATGTGCAGTCATCATCAATAACTGTGATAGGAGCTTCTGTCTTTCCCTGTGGAGAAATTTCAAAGGTACAATCCATGTACTTTGATCATACTAGAACTTCTATGGGACGTTGAACCCTTCAGATAATTTAAAGACATGCAACTCCACTGAGCTACCATGTGATCACATGCCCTAACTAACGAGAAATATACTAGGACTTTTCAAAAAGAACAAAAAAGAAAATTAGATGAAAGGATGAATACAAATTGGAGTGATACTTTTATAACCCTGGGCAAGGATTTTCTGGATCAGCACTGAGCTTGAATTTTGTCAAGAAAAACATAAATAATCTAAAAGCAGGAACTAGTGAATTAACCCCTTAGTGATGGCGCTAATTTTGTCCTTAATGCCCAAACCGAATTTTACAATTCTAATTAGTGTCACTTCATGACGTTATAAATCTGGAATGCTTCAACTAATCCCAGTGATTCTGAGACGGTATTTTCATGGCACATTGTACTTCATGATAGTGGTAAATTTAGTTATATATCTTTTGTGTTTATTTGTAAAAAATCAGAAATTTGGCAAAAAATTTTAAAATTTCAAAATTTGAATTGTTATGCCTTTAAACCTGAGTTACAATATCTTACATAAAATAGTTAATAAATAACATTTCCCACATGTCTACTTTACATCAGCACAATTTTTGAAACATATTTTTTTGTTAGGAAGTTAGAATGGTTCAAAGTTTATCGGCAATTTCTAATTTTTCCAACAGAATTTACATAAACCATTTTTTAAGGACGACATCACTTTTGAAGTGACTATGAGAGGCCTAGTTGACAGAAAATACTCCAAAGTTACACCATTCTAAGGCTAAGAACGCACTTTGCGTTTCCACCTGCGTTTCAGGTGCTTTTTAGGTCCGTTTTGAGAAGCACCTTTTTCATGCCAAAAGGCATGCGTTTTGATTTCCCAGCAAAGTCAATGGAAAATGGGGATTTCTAGACCGCACTTTGCGTTTCTAAACGCTGCGTTTAATTTGCATATTTTGTGGCAAAAACCATGCGTTCAAAGAAGCAGCATGTCAGTTGTTTTTGCCATTTTGGGTGCATTTTGGTAACATTGAAGTCAATGAGAAATGGCAAAAACCAAGATTCCTACAAATTCCTGCGTTTTACCTGCTTTTTATGTGCAGAAAACATGCATTTTGGACTACCAAAACGCATGCTTTTTGGACATTAAAATAATGATTTCATATGTCCCTTTACACACACACATAATCTGACAATTAAATTAAAGAAAAATAATAAATTATTGCTATTTTTCCAACAAATAGTATATTACCGCTATAATTTTATTCATTATTTCTATTTTCTAAATTATTTTTAAAATTCTGTGTTCCTTTTTTTTACTCTTTTTTCATTGTGTTTGACTGTTTAAACTTTATTTAGCAGTGTCTTGATGTTCAAAACGCATCTGTCTAAACGCAGGTGAAAAAGCATGTAAAAAGCGCTGAAAACTCATCTAAAACGCGGTAAATACGCATGCGTTTTCAGCGCTAAAGTTCTGAAAAAAGCAACTTTGGTCAATTCAATTAAGCCCAAAACATGTGTTTATAACTGCAAGTAGGAGAACGCAAAGTGCGTTCTTAGCATAAATGCTGCACCCCTCAAATTGCTCAAAATCACATTCAAGAAGTTTATTAACCCTTCAATAGCTTCACAGGAATTAATGCAGAGTGGAATGAAGAAATAAATAAATTTACATTTTACCTACAAATGTTGCTTTATCCTCAATTTATTCACTTTTACAAGGGATAATATGACAAAATGGGTCCTAAATTTTTTTTAGCCAATTTCTTCTGAGCACGTTGATACCCCACAAGTGGTTATAGACCTCTGTATGGACAAACAGGAGGGCTCAAAACAGAAGGAACAACATTTGAATTTTGGAACACAAATTTTGCTGAAATAGATTGGCGGCACATTTGCAGAGCCCCTAATGTAGCTAAACAGCAGAAATCCTCCTCAGGTGACCCCATTATGGAAACTAGACCCCTCAAGGGTTTTATATAGGTATAATGGACATTTTGGTTTTTTTTAATCCAATTAGTTTTTTTAATATAATGGACATTTTTGAACCCACGGGTACTTTACAGAATTTGATTTAGCACCAAAATGTTCACTTTTCCAAGACGTAACATCAAAAATTGGACCACAAAGTTTGTTACCCACGTTCTTATGAGAGCTGGGATACCCTACATGTGGTCAGAAAATTCAGTTTGAACAAATGGGGGGCTCAGAAGATAAGGAGCACCATTTGAATTTTGGAAAGCAAATTTGGCTGAAATAGATTTTGACACCATGCCATGTTTGCAGGGCCCCTAATGTACCTAAACAGCAGACACACCCTCAAGTGACCCCATCCTGAAAACTAGACCCATCAATAATTGTTTTCAGGAGTATAGTGAGGATTTTGAACTCACAGGTGCTTCACAGTATTTGATAATATTAGGTCACCATATTGAAAATTTTACATTTTTTCACAAGAAGGTTGCTTTAGCACCAAATTTTTCACTTTTTCAAGAGGTAACATCAAAAAGTGGACCTACAGTTTGTTACCCACTTTCTTATGAGCGCTGGGATATCCCACATGTGGTCAGAAATCTCTGATTGGACAAATGGGAGGGCTGGAAGGAGCACTATTTGAATTTTGGAAAAGCTGAAATAAATTGTGGGCACCATGTCACATTTGCAAGGACCCTAAGGTAACTATACAACGCCCCACAAGTGATCCCATTCTTATGCTGACCACTTTAGAAGTAGGTAGTCTCTGGAAGATGCTGAGGAGTTGTGACTGTTGCAGCTGTGGTGTTTAGCTGTCTTGGAGGAGCTTGGAGTGTTTTCCTTTTGTGTCTATTACCTCTCTCTATCCCTTCCCTTGCATTGTATTATTGAAGTGGTGAGACTAGTGCTCTTGTGGCGCCCCTGAGGCTTCCGTCGCCACAGGTCATTGCACCCCATCAGCGGTGTGATGCCCCATTCTGGGGGAGGAAGAGAGTGAACTCCGGTCCCCTGGTAAATCCACACTACACCCATTGTTAGGTACATACTGGGACCAGGGAAAGTGGCAGGCAACCCTCCCATGCTGCATGCTGAGAGGGGCTGTAAGACCCATCCCTGCTCCCATAGGGTGGTAGCTTAGCAACTAGGGGGGTGGGAGGAGCCACCAGAGAGCAGATAGAGAAAGGAAGGTCAAGTTAGTTTCAGTTTACCTCAGGGAGTGAGAGAAGCAGCATGTAGTTGGAGGAGAAGAACGAGAGAAAGGAGGGAGGAGGAGGCCTGCTGGAGGCAGGCAAGGAGGAGAAAGAAAAGAAAGAAAAGAAAGAAGGAAAGAAAGCTCCAAGTCAGACAGGAGCAGAGGAACTGAAGGAGACGCTTCCTGGTGAAGACCCTGGGACCCAGAGGTCCAGGTGACACCACGTAGGAACAGCAGGAGTCGCAGGGCCGCGGGCAGTCCTGTAGGTACCACGAGCAGTCCTTGTTGGGTACCGAAGCCGAGGGCCCAGAGGCGCTACGAGTAGTTGCAGGCTGCGGTGGCCTGGTCCACATTGACATCGGTGGAGTGATTAAGCTGCGACAGGGGACGGTCCCTAGAAACTGGAGGAGTGCAAAGACAATCTCCAAACAGTAAAAACCGAGGCCCAGGGACGTTGTAAGCTCCCAGGGCCAGAACCCAGAGCAGACCTTCAGAAAAGGGGTAATCAGCCGACAGGTGACCCCCCAGCCTGGAGGCTGTAATGGAGGCCAAGCCAGGTCCATCTTAACTAAGGCAAGGCTAGTGAAGACAGCAGAAGAAAGAGACACTAAGAGGAGGGCACCGGCTTTTACTCTCTGAATCACCCAGAAACGGCGGAGGTCCCTGACAGAGGTTCCAGCAGTCCAAGGGTCCCTACAGCTGTGACAAGAACTGTGAGTAAAAGAACTGGAACTGCACCCTTGAAGTTGCCTCAGTTATTTCATCTGCATAGACATTCACAAGCACCAACTGTGCCCCGGGCATTGCTCCACCTGTGGGGAGCAGTACCAACATTGCTGCCATAACATCATCCCGGTGGCCTCACACAGCAGCGGCGGCTTAATAGCCGCAAACCACAGGTGGCGTCACGAACACAACCATTAGCAAGCAAGCCACATAGTCTACTGACACCCACCAGGGCCACGGAGCCGGGCCCAGCCACCACTGACTACCACCGGACTAGTCCGGCCCGGCACCGGGTGTCCCATAGCCCTGGGGTGGGCGAGTCAACAGGATTTCGTGCCCGGTCTAACCGGGTACTGTGCGCCTGGAGAACCGTGTGACAGACTGTGTACTTTACTGAGAAACCGCCGCCATTAGCGCTGCTGAGAGCGGGAAGAAGGGGGGCGTGCAAGAAGAAAGGGCGCGAAGAGAAGCCCCGCCCCCTTGTCCAAGAAAAGCGCGGGAAGCGGTGCCCGCCATAGAAGGCGGAGGAAGAAAAGATGGCGCGTGAAGAAGCTAAAAGGATGGACGCCGAGCAACGAGCGGCCAGAGGAGGAGTGGCCGAGCCGGGACACGCACCTCAGAACCGGGTTGTGTCCTGCGTCCTGGAGAGCGGAGAAGATCCAGCCGCCGCTGCAGAGCCGGGTAAAGAGAGTGACACCCCCAGCCGGCGGAGCCCGGATTGCCAGGTGGGGTTCCTGCCCGGTCCTCCTGCAGACGCGCGTGCCACGACCGCAGCTCCGATACCGGCACCCTGCAGCAAGACAGCGACCACCAGAACACCGGAGATGCAACTGAGGGGTGAGTCATTTAATGCCCCTGCCGGCGCGAGAGCCCCAACCCCCGCTGCCATGCCCGCGGTCCCTGGAGAGACGCCCGACACGGCGACGCCGATCCGGGCCGCAGCCACGCCAGGTGCGGCCCGCCAAGATTCCGCCGCAGCGGCGACGCTAATCCACGCCGCAGATGCGGCCCGCCAAGCCCAGGCCGCAGCCACGCCAGGTGCAGCCCGTCAAGAATCAGTCACAGCAGCGACTCCAATACAGGCCGCCGCCATGCCAGGCACGGCCCGCCAAGACCAGCAGACGCAGACTGTGCTGACCGCTGTTTACCTGCTGCCAGGTGGGGAGCCGGAGAAGAATCCCTACATGTAAAGAAGTAAGGAGTTGCTGAACTGTACATAGCCCCTCATTCTTTTTGAAGAAGTCCCTCGTGTTTTGCCCCTTATTCTTTTCGAAGATGACACCCTTTCCTGCTGTACTGCCCTTGATGCTTTTTGAAGACGTCACCCCCCCATGTTATGTGCTACCGGGCCACTGAACTGGAATGTGGGCCCCGGTGAAGGTGTATGTGTTATGTCCTACCAGGCCATTGGACTTAGTGGCTGGTATGTTGTTTATGTGTCCTCTGTAACCAGGCCATTGGACTTAATGGCTGGTTGATTTGTCCCATTAGTGTTTGATTGAAAGAAACGAACTGCCGGGCTACTGGACTTGTAGTAGCCAAAAATGTAATTAGTTGCACCCGTTGTGCCCCCTACCAGAATTATGGGGGATTTGCCCGAACCGTGCAATGGACTGGAAGTGCACACTTAGAGTTTTCTTTATAAGAAGTTCGCAACGTTTATGATATGTGCCTCCCATAAAGGGAAGAAATGTTTTACTGTTTTATGTTATTGCATACCAAAAATGTTTTGCAGTTTTCCACATGTTTTTGTTGTTTTGCAGCCCGAGGACGTGCTGGGATTTGCTGTGGGGGAGTGTGGCGCCCCTGAGGCTTCCGTCGCCACAGGTCATTGCACCCCATCAGCGGTGTGATGCCCCATTCTGGGGGAGGAAGAGAGTGAACTCCGGTCCCCTGGTAAATGCACACTACACCCATTGTTAGGTACATACTGGGACCAGGGAAAGTGGCAGGCAACCCTCCCATGCTGCATGCTGAGAGGGGCTGTAAGACCCATCCCTGCTCCCATAGGGTGGTAGCTTAGCAACTGGGGGGGTGGGAGGAGCCACCAGAGAGCAGATAGAGAAAGGAAGGTCAAGTTAGTTTCAGTTTACCTCAGGGAGTGAGAGAAGCAGCATGTAGTTGGAGGAGAAGAACGAGAGAAAGGAGGGAGGAGGAGGCCTGCTGGAGGCAGGCAAGGAGGAGAAAGAAAAGAAAGAAAAGAAAGAAGGAAAGAAAGCTCCAAGTCAGACAGGAGCAGAGGAACTGAAGGAGACGCTTCCTGGTGAAGACCCTGGGACCCAGAGGTCCAGGTGACACCACGTAGGAACAGCAGGAGTCGCAGGGCCGCGGGCAGTCCTGTAGGTACCACGAGCAGTCCTTGTTGGGTACCGAAGCCGAGGGCCCAGAGGCGCTACGAGTAGTTGCAGGCTGCGGTGGCCTGGTCCACATTGACATCGGTGGAGTGATTAAGCTGCGACAGGGGACGGTCCCTAGAAACTGGAGGAGTGCAAAGACAATCTCCAAACAGTAAAAACTGAGGCCCAGGGACGTTGTAAGCTCCCAGGGCCAGAACCCAGAGCAGACCTTCAGAAAAGGGGTAATCAGCCGACAGGTGACCCCCCAGCCTGGAGGCTGTAATGGAGGCCAAGCCAGGTCCATCTTAACTAAGGCAAGGCTAGTGAAGACAGCAGAAGAAAGAGACACTAAGAGGAGGGCACCGGCTTTTACTCTCTGAATCACCCAGAAACGGCGGAGGTCCCTGACAGAGGTTCCAGCAGTCCAAGGGTCCCTACAGCTGTGACAAGAACTGTGAGTAAAAGAACTGGAACTGCACCCTTGAAGTTGCCTCAGTTATTTCATCTGCATAGACATTCACAAGCACCAACTGTGCCCCGGGCATTGCTCCACCTGTGGGGAGCAGTACCAACATTGCTGCCATAACATCATCCCGGTGGCCTCACACAGCAGCGGCGGCTTAATAGCCGCAAACCACAGGTGGCGTCACGAACACAACCATTAGCAAGCAAGCCACATAGTCTACTGACACCCACCAGGGCCACGGAGCCGGGCCCAGCCACCACTGACTACCACCGGACTAGTCCGGCCCGGCACCGGGTGTCCCATAGCCCTGGGGTGGGCGAGTCACTCTCACTGGACTTCTCACTAGCCAGGGTGAGATCAGGGCAAGCAAGGGCCTAGGCATATAATCAGCGACAGAGGAAGAACCCGTATAGGGACGTTAGGGAGTGCAGGGATCAGCATCAGGTGAGTGGCAGGAGGTGGCCCCACTCCCTACTGCCATGACACACCGTTTAATTGTGTTCCTTGTGTACCCTATTTGTTGTTGCACTCACCTTGCGGAACCCCGGTAGTCACTGAGTGACAGGTTCATATAGTTGAAGATCATTTATAATGATGAATATCCTGTCTTATAGCTCTTTAGCAGTTTTCCATTGTTTCACAAGAGTCCTGCATATTTATGTTATCTGGTGCTGCGACATAAAAGAAACTCACTGGTTGTAAATAATCTAAAACAAAAAAAATGTATTCAGCTCATTCATTTTATCCTAGCATCTACCACATCACCATGAATAGAGAAAAAGTCAGCTCCCCTTATATTCAGGTGGTGGGTGAAAGACATTCGTATTCACCAGGTGCCGACTTGATAAAAGAATTTGTCTTATCTTGTTTCATGTTAGCTGCAAAATAAGGTTTATGGCATGACTAAAGGCGCTAAAAGCAAAATGAAGATTGGATTACTGTTAGCTTAACGCAGACAAGAATGACTTGTTAAAATGGACATTCCTTTCTTAGCTTTTGTCCCAGGCTTTGGCTGTCAGTGTTACAACGGAGTGTTCAGGAAGGAATTAAGTGGCTGGCGAAAATGTGGATTTCTATCAAGAGGTTGGCAAATTGCAAAATGTAAAAGTCTACAGGTCATTGTAAATCTCTATATCAGTCAGCAAGATGGAGAAAAAAAATAGTCTATTAATAGAGGCCGACTTCTGCAAACCCAAATCCCACTCAATGAAATATAAAAAGGGCGTAGTTTAATGTCCATTCCAGTATTCTTTATTGTCCTAGAATTGAAGTGCACAGTATGTGATGGACTGATCTCTTCTCTATGTTATAGTTATGTGTAACACTACTTATAAAGAGTGGACCTCAAAGCTACAATAATATAATAAATCATTAATTATTAATTGGTACTACTGGCAGCACATCGGCAGCTGCTGTCCTTCATACTTTTTCCAGGCTGCTAAAATCTATGTCCTGGACAGGGTACTGAATCTTAGGCCTCTTTCACACGTCCGTGAAAAACCACGCACGTTTTTCACAGATGCGTCAGAGGTGCGTTTTGCCCTCCGTGACCCGTGCTTATGGCACACGTGTGCTCTCCGTGTGTTATCTGTAATAACACACAGAGAATGGAAACTTTCTACTCACCTGTCCCTGGCGTCGCTGTCCGTGGTGCTGATCTTTGGTCTCCGGTCCTGCCGACTCCCTGCTGCTGCTGTTTACGGCCGCAGTGAAGTGAATATTCAATGAGCATAATGAGCGGCGGTTGGAAGCAAGTGACAGCAGCGGCAGAGACAACAGGGCTGGAGAAGGTGAGTAAAGTTGTTTTTTTTTCTTGCAGATACATGTGTTTTCTCCGGCGCGTGTCACACAGAACACATCTGTGTGGTCCATGTGTATTACTTGTGACCCGTTTGCGTTACGTGTGACACCCGTGATGCCGGAGAAAACGTGGACATGTCTACGTGTGCAGCACACGGGCTCACATATGCTCCACACGTACACACGGTCCATGGCAGAATACGCACGTGAACGCAGACCTATTGATTTTAATGGGTCTACGTGTGCCCGTGTCTCCGGTACGTGAGAAAACCTACCATACACATACCGGAGGCACGAACGCGTGAAAGAGGCCTTAGCTTGATTTACCTGTCACGTCTAGAAATGCTACTTACCTGCAGATAAATGGTTAGCCTGCAAGTGAATAGTATCTAAATAGGATCTTTCACCAGTTTGAGCATGTTAAACAGGCTGCAGAGCTAAATAAGACATAGCTTTTAGTTTGCAATTTCTCCTCTACATTGCAAAGATATTAGCTTGTAAAATTTAGGTTATGATTTATGATATGCTCAACTGTTTCTTTTTACCAGAAATTCTTCTCTAGGGGTGTGTACTTCTTCTGAATGAGGTTGACCAATCATAAACGAGAGGTGTGAAGCAGGAGAAGAAAACCCCATGACCCTATAGTACCTTAGAACAAGGTTTCTCCTGTGTGAGACATGTAATGACGGACATTCTGATCTCCTCACTGGTCTCACTGCAAAGTTGTTTTTGATTTCAAAGTATGCAGCAGAGCAGAGATGAGCACGGTTATATACAGCTTTCAGCTGTCATATCAAACCAGCAGTGCGGGGTGAGGGGCAGTAAAGTATAGCTGAAAAGACTGAGAGGTGAGCTACCATAAAACTCAGCTCTGCTGTACTGCCCCTTCCCAAAGTTGACTGCTGAGAGATGAAATCTGAAAAAGTGTTAGTAATCACAATTATCTCTGCTATACTCCCAGAAATTTGTAATCACACACAGCTCTACATTGAGATCAGCTAAAAAGGCAGACTGTCTGTCATTACATGTCTCATAGAGAAGAGTGTGCTCATCTCACTGTTTTCACTGCAGAGCTGTGTGCAAGTAAAGTGTTTTGAGTAGAGCAAAGATGAGTGTGATTCCTAACACTCCTTCAGCTTTCCACCCATGGCAGTCAGTGTGGGAGCAGGGGCAGGACAACACAACAGTGGTTTGTTTCATTACAAACACTTCTAGTAGTTCTTCTCCTGTATTGCTGTTAGTTCTGCTGTACTGCCCCTCTCCATATACTGACTACATGTCTCACACAGAAGAAAACCTGTTGTAAGCTATCAAGGGGGTGGGTATGTTTAGTTTTCTCCTCCATGATGCTTCATGCTTTTGATTGGTTAATGCCTTGTAGGGGACAAAGTACACTCCCCAGAAAAGAAACTCTAGTAATGTCCAATTGGAATTTTTTTTTTTTAAATTATAACCTAAACTTTTCAAGGTAATATTTTGCCAATGGCGAGGAGAAATTAACAAAAAAAAGCTATGGCCTGATTAAACAAGGTGTTGTTAACACCAGTCTTGATAATGAAATGGACAGGAGTCAGAATCTCCTGACTCACAAAGACACGTTTGCCTCTTCATGAATGAGGAGTGCCTATGTGAGAGGAGTACACTCCTGTGTGCGCCTCTCCACAAATCTTATTCCAGTGCTTGCTGGAATAGGATTTGTGGCACAGCAATCATTGCTGCATGTCGTGAATGTGCCACAGAAAGATCAACCTGGTTTCTGTGTTCATGTTGGATGGAATTAGAGCCAATTTGTAAGTGAAATCCCAATTAATATTTACATAGTTAATAAAGTTGAAAAAAGACAAAAATCCATCAAGCCTAACCAAGAATCTGGAGTCCTTGATCGAGTGGAAGGCAAAACCCTCTATGAGCGGGAAGCCAGTTACCTTGAATTAGGAAAAAAAATTCAGACTTAATCCTTGGATCAATGGCTCAGCCCAAGAAATCTAGTGCAAATAACTTGTAAGATTTTATTTAAACTTGACCTTGTTTAATTGTGTTTTAATAGTGAGTTACTGTCTAGGTATATAAGGCTGTGTCCGCACTTTGCGTCGTCCTATTGCAGTTCCAAACGCACCTTCTATCAGTAATTGATTTTGCCCAAAGTTGCTTTTGACCACAAAATAGCGCTAAAAACGCATGCGTATTTACCACGTTTTATCTGCGTTTTAAAAGCGCTTTTTACATACTTTTCAATAGCCTTTTGACAGATGCTTTTTGAACATAAAGACACTGCTAAATAAAGTTTAAACAGTCAAACACAATGAAAAAAGAGAAAAAAAAGGCCCCAAATATAATTTATGAAAATATAAAGAAAGTCGTTATATTTCATATAATTAAAGTGTTTTTTTACTATTTAGCGGTAAAATAGCAATAAATTAATATTTTTCATTAATTTGATTGTCGGACTATGTGTGTAAAGGGACATATCAAATCTTTATTTTGATGTCCAAAACGCATGCGTTTATTTAGTCCAGAACACATGTTTTCTGCACCTAAAAAGCAGGTAAAACGCTGGAATTTTGATTTTGCTTGCGTTTTCACATTTCTCATTGACCTCAATGTTTTCAAAACGCTGCAGAAATGGCAAAAACAATTGACATGCTGCTTCTTTGAAGGCATGGTTTTTGCCACAATTTATGCAAATTAAACGCAGCGTTTAAAAACGCAAAGTGCGGACGGAAAATCATCCTTTTCCATAGACTATTATGGAAAATCAAAACGCATGTGTTTTGGCATGAAAACGCTGGTGCTCAAAACGCTGCTGAAATGCAGGTGGAAACGCAAAGTGCGGACACAGCCTAAATGATTAGGGTATGAATTTCTGTTTTGGCAGTGCCATTCTTTAGATACAGAAATACATTTTTGCATTGACATTACAAGAAGGTAACCCTTTTTAATCTCCATTACAAGGGGCATTCAGTAAAGATTTTTCGTGACCCACTTCTATTTATCGCAGGATGCTAAAACTCCATATTTTAATGAAATGTCTCTACAGGTTGTATGCCAATTTGCAATTCTGAATTGATAATGCTCTTTTTTTTACAGGTACTGAAGTGGTGGGAGGTGTGATAATGGAGCCAGTGGAATCAGTCATCAAGTCATCAGTGGAATGGAGCAGTCATCAAGTTCCTTTACTTGAAAAGTCGCACACCATTGGAAACGTTCGAAAAGATGAAGAGGTTTATGGTGACAATTCCGCATTATATGATGTAGTCAAGAACTGACATCATCATTTAAAATGTGGTCAAATTTCGGTGGACATGGCTCCAATCCCAGGGTAACCCCATTCCACTATCGATGAACACATCATCCAGCAAGTAGAGGCTGCCATTTTGGAAAATTTGGCAGAATAACCATTCATCACCTAGACCAAAATGTCAAGATTAGTGTGGGGTCCATGGAAAAAAATTATCCAAGTCCATCTTCATATGCATAAAATATCTGCTCGCTGGGTTCCCTGACTGTTCACACCTTTCTACTTGATGACTGCTCTGTATACCATTGGCTCCAATATAACACCTCACATCACTTCAGCACCTGTAAAAGAAAGATCGCTATCAGTTAACCTATAGAGATTTATATCATTACACATGTGCAGTTTCAGCGTCCTGCGGAAAATAGAAGTGGGTCAGAGGAAACCCTTGTAAACCCTGAACGCCCCTTCTATATAAATATAGGTGGTGTTCCTTCAGTAGAGTCAATTCATGGCACCAGAATGGGAATTAGAGAGTCGGTGGGTAAATGTTGCCCATTCTTTCACTTGTAGTACAAATGACTAGGATGAATCTTTTTGGACATATATGAGAAAATGTAACTCATTGAAAAAGACAATTCTTCTGGGAAGAACTGATGTAGAAAGGGAAAGAGGATGATCAATAACAAGATAAAATCACGTAAACCACGGGCCTTAAACACACAGACCATGAACATTGAAGCTCTTGAGATGATCACTACGCAGTCCAGATAGTCAGAGGGCCCACCAGCACCAGTGCTTTTCTTCAGCTGAATGAGAATACTTGCATGCAAATTCAAATTGAAATGTATCACAGCACAGAGAGACACTGGTTCCCTGCACCGCAATACCTGTATCAACTATCGGGCTGTCATAGGCCAGCAGCTGAGCTGACGTCAACGTGACAGTCACGCACAGTGCATGACATGACTGTTATGCGCTGCCCTCCTTGCCCAGCTATGGACAAGGAAAAGGATGCTGTTTGCCATGGGAGCAAGAACAAGTAAGAAGAATCTTTAGGGGTTATTTTTAAGTTTATGTCATGAGTGTCAGGATCAGGGACACTATTACAGGATTAGAGCCAGGATGGGGGACATTATGATAGGAAGGTGGACATTTTTACAGGATAGGGGACATTATTAGAAGATGAGGCAGAATGGAGACATTATTACGGAAGTGGGACATTGTTACAAGATTGTGGATATTAATTAGAAGATGGGGGACATTTTTACAGGATGGGGGACATTATTACAGAATGGAGGCCAGAAAGGGGGACATAATTTAAGGATATAGAACATTGTGACAGGAAGGGGGACATTTTTTCAGGATGGAGGGCATTATTACAGGAAGGGTGACATTATTATAAGAAGGGTGACATTATTACAACATGGGGGGCATTATTACAGGATAGGGGTCAGGATTTGGGAAATTATAACAGGATGGATAACATTAGGGACCAGGATTGAAGATATAATAGAATAAATGACAAAAAAACAAACAATTTTGCCACTAAAAATGCTATTTTATGCAAAAACTAAAGTAAGCTAAAAAGCACAATTTCGGAATAGCGCATCCGGAAGGACCAAAGCTATAAAACCTGTATCATAAACTTCACAATGAAAGCCATTAAAAGAATAATAAAAAAGAAACATGTCAAAAGTTTTTGAAAACATGATCAAAAATTTGTATAGAAAAAAGAATGATTTAACTGAAAATGTCATCATAAAATGTGGCCAGTCACATTCAGTTTTTTTTCTGTTAACCAAGACCCCTGCCCAAACCATAGCCAAACAAAGAAACCTGCAAATCCAAACCAAACACAGAGCAGTTGGATTTCCTTTGACAATTATACTGTAGACTTGTTACTTACAGGAGCTCTACTATAAGGTGACACTTCATTCACTGATGTCTCTTAGTTCTGGATTGTTCAATCTTCTCTATATTTCCCTATGTTACAGAACTGAGCGATGGACTGTAATTGCAATCACATGTAACATCAATCAGAGAAATTGAACTTTCTCAGCATGCTCTGTAGGGTTCCCACCAAATCTTGTCAGATTGATGTTAGACGTTAATCAGATGTGTAACCAAGAAGATGAACTAAACTGAGAAAATTTAGATTATATTATCAAGTCGTCACTAAAAAAACACCGCTCTTCAGATCGTCTATATGAATGCATGAGGCTATTATGTATGGTATAAATAACAGCTGATGACATGGAAATTAATTGTATGCCTCCAAAAAAAAAATAAAGCTTTAACAGACTCTAACATCTCTTGACTGAGGCGACCAGATCTGTGTTCATTTGAAGTGTAACTTTTGAATAGAATATTTCTATTATCGCTTTAGGTGTCTTCTACTGAGAATGAATATATTACAACAGTGTCTTCTACTTCACGCATAGTCTCTTATTATCATTGAGCTTAGTGTTAGGGTATCTTCACACTTTAGCGACGCAGCAGCAATCCCACCAGCGATCTGACCTGGTCAGGATCGCTGCTGCGTCGCTACATGGTCGCTGGTGAGCTGTCAAACAGGCAGAGCTCACCAGCGACCAGTGACCAGCCCCTAGCCAGCAGCGACGTGCAAGCGACGCTGCGCTTGCACGGAGCCGGCGTCTGGAAGCTGTGGACACTGGTAACTAAGGTAAACATCGGGTATGGTTACCCGATGTTTACCTTAGTTACCAGCGCACACCGCTTCGCTTAGTGTGTGCAGGGAGCAGGAGCCGGCACTGGCAGCGTGAGAGCTGCGGAGGCTGGTAACGAAGGTAAATATCGGGTAACCACCTTGGTTACCCGATGTTTACCTTGGTTACAGCTTACCGCAGGCTGTCAGACTCTGGCTCCTGCACCCTGCACATTCAGGATTGTTGCTCTCTCGCTGTCACACACAGCGATGTGTGCTTATCAGCGGGAGAGCAACAATAAAAAAACGAACCAGGGCTGTGTGTAACGAGCAGCGATCTCACAGCAGGGGCCAGATCGCTGCTCAGTGTCACACACAGCGAGATCGCTAATGAGGTCACAAAAAACGTGGCTCAGCAGCGATCTCAGTAGCGATCTCGCTGTGTGTGAAGTACCCCTTAAGCTTTTTTGGCAGCAACTGATAGTCTCTGTACTTTTTTTGGTGGAAATCAGACAAAATGTTATAATTTGATTTGCACTAGTTTTATATTTAGCCTCTTTTGGATATATTGACATTTCAAACCAAAGAAAAAACACGTAAGCAACGTTGCTGAAAATATACTTTTTTCTTTATTTTTTAAATACTAGTCAAAGGTGCATAGTGCATGGAATAAATATGACAAGCATATACAAGACAATAAAAAGATGAGGGGGGAAAAAAGGTGAAAGAAATCAGGCAGTTAAAAACAACCTGCATGGATGTGCCAAATGACTTCCAGTAAAGAGCCTCCCATATAAATAAATCTGATATATTGTTACAGTTGTATCAAGAAAAGAGGAACAAAAGGGGGGGTTTCATACAATGAGAAATCCAACCCACTTTATATATATATATATATATATATATATATATATATATATATTTATATATATACAATATGTAAGATGAGGTAATAATCTGCCTGAAGACTGTACAAGAGTATGTGAATGGACTGGTAATATATTAATCCAAAACGAATTAATAATAAAGGCAGTCTCCAGAGAGGCAGATAAAATCACCCAATAGAAAATGTAAATAAATTATAGTAGGGAGGATTAACCAGAGAAAAGTCACATTTTCTGCAAAAGACGCTATAAGAAAACGCTGGCTGTGTTTCTTTCTCAAGCGTCTTTTTTTTTACATTCTTTCTGACACCTATTGCCAAATTGCCGACATCTTTTTTAAAATTGCATACACTAATAGAGAGTGTTTATTTAAGCGGAAGCCACCAGAAGAATGGTCATATCACTTGTTTTAACTGATGTCCATATGTTCATTCTTTTGGTGTTTCTCTAACACTTCTTTAGGCAGGTTCCAAGCGGAATTCCTCTGAAAAAGCATTAGGTGCAGACACCCAGTGCGTAGAGGAGCCAGACCGCCTGTGTTTTGGCAGTAAAGGCAATTGTGCACATCGCTCAAGTAAAGGCCAAAAACAAAATGAGCTTGGAATATCCTAAACTACAAACTATTTTGGCCTATGCTGCGTTGGAAACCAAGTCACTCATGAGTGTTCCTCACAACGTTTTAGGAAATATAAAAACTATTAACATGAGCTTTGTTCTTCCCCGCTCAATGAGATACAGATAAAACACATGAAAATCTAAAATGAGTGAAGTCTTCTCATTACCTTTCTGGAGGTTGCAATTAGAAAATAAGGCAGACAAATTAACAAGAAGAAAATTTACTACATTTATAAATGTAAAAGGAAATTAAAATGTTCCTTTACCATCTATCATGAAACAAATGTGTATACGGACGGGTTCACAAGGTGAAACACATTTATTTTCTACTAGTAGGACATTTTAATGTTTTAGAATTGCAGGGGGAATTTCCAACGTTACATGTGCACATTTGTCAGAAACAATGAACAGGAATCCTTCAATCTTTGTCCTATTACTTGAGTTCTGTACTAAGAAGTCTCCATTAATTCTATTATTTTTAGTTTCCTTATATTTGTTCTGCTGATAACTAGAGGTGATATGGGACGCTGGTCCTTATTAATATTCTGCCTTGTCTATAGGATCATTTTCTCATCGCAAGTGACTTTCTTGGCATTTATGTATGTGGGATTTCCTATTAATTCAAATGTTGGGAACAGTATCAAACGGATTGAATTCTTGAAACATGCCCTCTTAATGCAGGTATCCGTATTTTTAATGGTTTATGTTACATTTGTTTTTATAAGGCCCATTGGTTAGAAGTCTTTCTAGACAAATTCATCATCACGGTGCAGTTATATTAGGTGCAAAAGGAAAAGTTGCATCAAGACCCTGGTTCCTGAGGAGACCTGAAGACATCGATACCACAAATGGGACTTTATACAGTAAGTAGCAACTTATTTTAAAGTTTTTGTTTTTACCTTTATCATTATCCAAACCATCATAAGAACCAAAGATGCAAAAAATGCAACGACCCCTAGGTGAGTGTAATACAAGTGATTTTAACATTTGGCCCCATTCATCTTTGCTTTGCACCTGTTTTTTGTCTAGTTTTGTGTGTTTTGCCCTTTTTCTGTTTGCACCAAATTCATTATGCTAGTTGTGCCTTTTGTTAAGTCTATTTTACATGTGCATATGTATTTTTCTGAAATTTGTAGATGGAGTCTAGCAATTCCAGATGGTTTCACCTGATTCATCAGTGGTGACTTTTTTTTAAAAAATGTATTTTTGAATACACCAGAAATTCAGCACAATTTTTGAAACTTGTGGCACCATGAGTCACAAGAACGCTTCAGGATACGCTCAAAAAAAACATTTCTTTTTCACTTTTTGGCAAGATGAATTGTGTACGAATGTTTGATGAATTTGGTGCCAAAAAAATGGCAGCTAATTAAACAAGACAAAAAAGAAAAGTTGAATTGGTCAGTTTAGAAGCTCAGATAATACTGTCATAAGATTATCACCTAAGGGTATGCTCACATGAGCGTGAAAATCGGATGAGTGCAATGCGAGAAAATCTCGCATTGCACTCTGACCAATGTTAGGCAATGAGGGCGAGCAGTTGGGCAGTTTTTATATCACCCCCTTAAAGAGGATCAACCACTAAGATGCTGAATCTCAGGCATACTTGTTGTAGAAAGATCGGATGCCTGATTGATGAAATATCTTTAATCAAAGTTGCAGAAATGCACTGCACCTTTGATTGGCGTGTGCAAGGGTGTGGACATTGTGGGTCACGTCCTCGGTGTATAGTCCTCCTCCTGCATCATCTATGGCATGCGCCCTTTTCTTTATTTAAATCTCATGCCATGCCATCATTGCTGTTGTTAGCAGCGTGTGCTCATTGCCATATGTCTTTCTAAATTCTCCTAAAAAGGGGCTGAAAGACTGTACTTACGAAGCGCACACTAATATCCTAATCAGGCACGAATACTAAGATTCTTTATAGCAAGATACTATTTATTTTAATAGCGCATGAATAATCAATGGTACATAGGCATTAGCACTACATTATAGTCATAGAATCTTATACAATAACAGAAATATGCATCAACATTACCGTATGTTGTAGCATTCTTTTCTCATCGGAGGGACTCGATTAGTGAGAAGGAAAACAACCCAGCCTCTGCATCACAGGTGCAGTGCATCCACTTTGAGCATCCTGGAAATGTCCCTATCTCACTAAGCGAGCCCTGCATTTTTATACCAAATTGTGTTTGTCGTGTGCACCAAGTATTGCAATTGGTGACCAGCATGTGATTGCTGTGTCATGGTCATGTAACCTGACCACACGCTGTTGTGGGCACCAGTAGCTTCCTACACCTATTGCTAATTGCCCACTGGCTGACCACTGATTTCCTGCATGTGTTGCAATGAGCTGTGAATTTTACATCGCCAGTTTCCTACACATGTTTCTAACTAACCACGAGTTTCCTGCATATGTTCAACGGTAAGCGTTCCTTCCTCATAATCAAGACCTGCTCATCATGGTGAAATTGGGTCAACCAGAGGATACCTCTCTGATACTGAGTTTTGGATGGATCAAATAATACCTGTGATTAGAGATGAGCGATGTTCAAGGTTCGAGGTTCACCAGTTTCATGTTCAAGTGATTTAGGGGGGTGTTCGAGTCGTTCGACGAACTCAAACGATTTGCTAAAAGTTCGGCAGTTCGAGTTACGTTCGAGAACGGTTCGATCACCAAAAGCGTGGCTTTTCACAGTAAGTATGTGCGCACCTTGCGTATCTGCATGCGTCCTGCATCCCCAGCAGAATCCCTCTCTCTTTCCTACTCACCGATCACGGGTGTCTCGCTGCACGGCTGTCACAAATCTCCAGCGGCATTTCCTCTTTTGAAAATGGCTGCCGCTTCATTATTCAATTAGTTATTCTGTGCTTTCCAGGCCAACCGGCGCCCATGATTGGTTGCAGTCAGACACGCCCTCACGATGAGTGACAGCGGTCTCACTGCAACCAATCACAGCCGCCGGAGGGCGGGTCTATATCGTGCAGTAAAATAAATAAATAAATTAAAAAAAATGCGGTTCCCCCCATATTTGATACCAGCCAGGATAAAGCCATATGGCTGGATGTTGGTATTGTTAGGATGAAGAGCACCACGTCATGGGGAGCCCACCACCCTAACAATATCACCCAGCAGCCGCCCGGAAATGCCTCATGCATTAGATGCGGCAGTCCTGGGACTCTACCCAGCTCATCACGAATTGCCCTGGTGCGGTGGCAATCGAGGTAATAAGGAGTTAATCATGGCAGGCGTCTCCCCGAGATACCCTCCATGATTAAACTGTAAGTGAAAGTCAAGAAACACACACAGCGAAAAATCCTTTATTTGGAATAAAAGACAAAAAACACCTCATTTACCTCTTTATTAATCCCTAAATACCCCTCCAGATCCGAAGTAATCCCCACGACACTGTCAGCTCTGCTACATGAAGATGCAGGGAGCCTCGTAGAACATGATCGCTGTGTCCTCTCCACGTAGCACCTGAAGTGAATCGTGCTGTCACCAGACTTCAGTCTGCAATGCAGACGTCAAGATTACCAAATCTGCCTACAATTCTCATTAGAGGCAGTGGCTGAATAGTTAGAGCTCTCGCCTAAGAAGCATTAGTTTATGAGTTCAAGTCCCGGTCGTCCCGGGAAAGAATTTAATTTATTTTAAATTATAATTATTTATTTATAATTATAATTTAATTTAATTACGCACTTAGGGGAGGATGATGGGGGTTGTAGTGCCTGCGGTGATGATGGTGGTTGTAGTGCCTTGCATGTGTGCGGTCACGAGTGAGGTACTGCCGCTGTTTGCCCGTCCATCCGTCCTCCCGTCCGTCCGCCCGTCCATCCATCCATTCGCCCATCCATCCATCCTTCCTTGCAGCTGAACAATCTGCTTCTAGATTCTCTACTGTAGTATAGAGCTAAAGATTACCAAATCTGCCTATGTTTCTTATTACAGCCAGTGGCTCAATGGATAGAGCTCTCACCTCAAAAGCATTAGTTTACAAGTTCAAGTCCCGGCCGTCCCGGGAAAGAATTTAAATTATAATTATTATTTATTTATAATTATAATTTAATTTAATTATGCACTGAGGGGAGGAGCCGGACATCAGCTGTGAGCCACGGGACACACCTCTAAAATCGAAGCAGTTCACGGAATTAGGCTGCATTGCTCTCTCCTCTCTCTCTTCTCTCTCTTCTCTCTCTCTCCCTCTCTCTCTCTTTTTCTCTCTCTCTCTCTGTCTCTTTCTCTCTTTCTCTCTCTAACTTTCTCTCTCCTCTCTCTTTTTCTCTCTTTTTTTCTCTCTCTCTGTTTCCCTCTCCCTCTCTCTCTCCTCTCTATTTCTCTCTTTCTCTCTCTCTTTTTCTCTCTCTCTTTTTCTCTCTTTCTCTTTCTCTCTTTTTCTCAGTCTCTCTTTTTCTCTTTCTCTCTCTCTCTCTCTTCTTTCCTCTCTCCTCTCTCTCCTCTCTCCTCTCTCCTCTCTCTCTCCTCTCTCTCTCCTCTCTCTCTTCTCTCTCTCTTCTCTCTCTCTCTCTTTCCTCTCTCACTTCTCTCTCTTCTCTCTTCTCTCCTCTTCTCTCCTCTTCTTTCTCTCTCTCTCTCTCCCTCTCTCTTCTCTCTCCTCTTTCTCTTCACTCTCTCTCCTCTCTATCTCTCGTCTCTTCTCTCTCTTCTCTCTCTCCATCTCTCTCTTTTTTCTCTCTTTTCTCTCTTCTCTCTCTATTCTCTATCTGCTCTCTCTCTCTCACTCAGACCTGGCGATGATCAGCTGATGCGGTCACCTGATGGAATCAGCTGACACTATAAATCGAGCGGTGAGGCCAGCTTTTTACCGCCCGGCTGGCTAAACTCTCAGCTGATGCTGTCGGACAGGAGTCTGCACTGAAGTGTGTAGTTTTTTTTTTTTGCACTGATGCATCAGCTGATTGTATAAAAGCCGTTTATACAATCAGCTGCTGTGTCATGTGATTTAGGCCCTGGAACCTGACTCATCATCTGATCGCTTTGCCTTTCAGCAAATCGATTAGATGATATTGGATCCGGATTGAATGGCGTGGGACCCTTGACCCAGGATTACTGCAGAGGGGGGTTCTTTATTTCAATAAAGATGGAGTCACTAATTGTGTTGTGTTTTATTTCTAATAAAAATAATTTTCTGTGTTGTGTTTTTTTTTATCTGTACTAGAAATTCATAGTGGCCATGTCTAATATTGGCGTGACACCATGAATTTCGGGCTTAGGGCCAGTTGATAATATAAAGCTAGCCTTAACCCCATTATTACCCAGCGAGCCACCCGTCACCAGGGCAGCTGGAGAGTTGGATACAGCGCCAGAAGATGGCGCTTCTAGGAAAGCGCCATTTTCTGGGGCGGCTGCGGACTGCAATTCTCAGCAGGGGTGCCAGAAAGCTTGGGCACCCTAAGCTGCGGATTCCAATCACCAGCTGCCTAGTTGTACCTGGCTGGATACAAAAATTGGGCAAAGCCCACGTCATTTTTTTTAATTTCATGAAATGCATGAAATAATTAAAAAAAAGGGCTTCCCTATATTTTTGGTTCCCAGCCGGGTACAAATAGGCAGCTGGGGGTTGGGGCAGCCTGAAGCTGCCTGCTGTACCTGGCTAGCATACAAAAACATGACGAAGCCCACGTAATTTTTTTGGGGGGGCAAAAATCAACTGCATACAGTCCTGGATGGAAAAGGAGGGGAGCCAGCACTGCTTGTGAATGGCTTGCAACAATGAAGAAATAAAAAGTGTAATATTCACAAATTCGTTCCTACTGTAAAAATTCAATGAGATTTTTTGCAAATGATTGATCAATGATTTGAGCCCCCCTGCCCCGTCACGGCAAATCTCTATAGGGGGGTCCCTAACTCTATATTATAAATTATTATGTACCATGAGGTCTCATATAATGAGCAGGGCCATATGAAGACACCACTTACCTGAGACATGTCTGAACCGCTCCCATGCTGCTAGGACTGACAACCGCGAATAAAGGCAGCCCAGGTGCCAGTGTGTGTGGCAGAACCACACACACCAGCACAATGTCAGGACTGGCCCTCACAGTGCCAGAGCAGCAAGCATGGATGAGGGCGGAACAAGGTTCAGGCAGGTGGTGTTTAAATAATGATGCCTTGGAGCAGGAGGCGGTGGAGTTCATGCATGCTCGAACCGTGATCTCAGATGCCATTTTATTGAAGACACTGTGGAGAATACTACCAAATCATGGTAAACCTCTCAGTGGGTCTCTTATTCCTAATCTAAGAGGTGTGATGCCATGCGGCGACCACCACCGAACCGACAGTTCACCAGCAGGAGGAGCACCACAGTGCCCCACAGCACCCATGATGTAAGGCAAAGTCCCGAAGGTACTAGACCACACCACTCCACAGAAACACCACTACACAGAAATAATACAAGGAATAGGGACTAAAAATCTCACCTTCTACATGCTCTGAAACTAATATCTGAGAACAAAAATATCCGGAACCTTTCTTAGGCCATGTACGCACGTTGCGTTCTATTCCGCAGCGTGTAAGTCACTGCCTGTGCATCTCAGAACGCAGCCGAAGTAGCTGCATTCTGAGACGCATTCGGCAGAATGCAACGTGTGCACATTCCTGGAGAATTCATGCATTCTGTATGCTTTCTCTGCCATAAACAGAGTGGGAAAAGCATACAAAATGCTCATTTTTCACAGTGGAATCCCACTAGGCTCTGCAGCATCCCCATAGACTTGCAGTAGAGCCGAGTGGGACCACACTGTCAAAAAGAGCATGGCTGGCTGCAAGACAGTGCCGCGCGATCAGACAATCAGAATGAACTCGGATGAACTTCACCCAACTTCATTGTGATTGCGCGGCTCTGTGCGTGTGCCGCGGCTTGATTTGCGGTCACATGTGAAGGACTCACCTGTGATTGCAAATCCCCAGAGTGACTGCAGTGAGCCACGCGATCAGCTGTGCTTTCACTCAGGTTACTCGCAGCCACAGCTGCTGTCCTCCACCTTAGAGCGGTGGCTGCGAGTAACCTCAGTGACAGCACAGCTGATCGCGTGACTCAATTCAGTTGCTGCATGGAGCTCACAGGAGCGGCGGTGTTCTACTACCGCTCCTGTCAGCTTCCGATGTAGCAGGGCTGTAAGCGTCATGGGACCTTGCGTGGATTACGTCAGACCTGGAGTTGTTTTGGAGGGGTTAATAAAGTGGTGAAAGAGGGTGTTTTTTTGTCTTTCATTCCAAATAAAGGATTTTTTGGATGTGTGTGTTTATTTACTTTAACTTACAGGTTAATCATGGAAGGTATCTTAGTGGCAGCTATGATCCTGCTGCTATTAACTCCTTATTGCCCCGTTTGCCACTGCACCAGGGCGATTCGGGATGAGCCGGGTAAAGTCCTGGGACTGTCGCATCTAATGGATGCGGCAATTCCGGGAGGCTGCTGGCTGATATTGTAAGGCCGGGGGGCTCCCCATAACGTGGAGCTCCCCATCCTGAGAATACCAGCCTTCAGCTGTGTGGCTTTACCCCGGCTGGTATCCAAATTGGGGGGACCGCACGTCGTTTTTTTTTCAATTATCTATTTATTTTTTTGACTTTTCGATATAGACATGCCTACCGGCAGCTGTGATTGGTTGCAGTGAGACAGCTGTCACTCAGCGTGAGGGCGTGTCTGACATCAACCAATCATAGGCGCCGGTGGGCGGGTAAGCAGGGAATAAGTGATGGATTAATGAGCGGCCGGCATTTTCAAAACAGGAGAAGTCGCCACAGTGTGAACGCCGTGCAGCGCCATGCCGGGGATCGTGGATCGGTGAATATGAGAGAGGGGGTTGGAGGAAGAGACATACATGGACAGAGAGAGAGATAGAGACATAGAGATAGAGACTGACCGACTGACCGAGAGAGAAAGAGGAAAGACCTGCATTTGTTCTGTTAAAAAAAACATGCGGATCGCAACAATAATGCAATGCAAATGCACTGGTTAAAATTTTGGCAGTGTTTTTCTACAACTCATTGATTTCAATGGATGTAGAACGCTGCCAAAATGGCAAAAACAATTCACATGCTGCTTCTTCAAATGCAGAGATTTTGACAAATTTCAATCAAAACGCTGCGTTTCAAAAGCATCATGCGCACAGGTTTTGCATGATTCTCAAAGACTTTGCAGGGGAATCAGAAAGCATGCATTTTGTCAATGACACAGTGCAGTTGTAAACACAGCCAAAACCCAGAAAAAAACGCAACGTGCGCACATTGCCTTAAAAGCACCTGGCCCAAATGGGAGGCGTGCTGGTCCAAGTAAAACAAAAAAAGGAGCTGACAACATGCAATAAGCTATGACGGTATAAGAAAAGACATGGACCACAGATCCAAAAATGAAATATTAATCTAATGCCGCTTAATGAAAATTTACAAAATAAACATGGCAGTGAAATTGGCACAAAACACTCAAACGTTTTGCAGTCACATCTAAGCTTGCTGTTTCCCTGGACAATTATTCTATAATTGTGAGGAACACTACATTTATCACAGCTTTTTTCAAAGAATTATAGATATTTTTGGACCCGTAGCTTATTACATCAGCAACAGTTTTCTCCTAACAACCTATTTTGCGTAAAAGAGACATAAAATGGGAATAAAATAATAGGAAATTATAAGGGTCATAGGTTAACCCTGAAATTCAGGAATTGGTCTTTGCAATTTACAACTCATTGTCCTTTTAAACTTCTTGTTTAATTCATTCAAATACCCAACTAACCTAAATAACCCAACTCTATTTTCTAGCATCTCCACATTTGAATATAAATGGAGGAACCTAAATTGCTGGCAACTGTTATGGAGTGCTTTGCCTTATAGTGGCTGGCTGAATATCTCCTGCTCAAAATGAGAAAAACAAAGGCTAAAACAATAATGATAGTCCACTATGAATGGAACGTGTCATGACGGCTACACTGAGATCAATGTAATATCAAGTTTGCATATAATGTTCTCTTGACAGTCAATTATAACATTATTCCAATCTCCTCTTAGAGAGCTAATGACACAAAACGAAATCATAAAGACCACTTGAAAAAAAAAAAACACAAATAAGAGCAATGTTCTGAATGTGACAGGTGCAAAAGTATGCTGCTCATTACCCGTTAGGTTAGAATTAGGTACTTAAAAGCTATGGTGTAATTCTGGTCATTTATCATTCTCCTCAAAAGCCCCTTTGTACAAGTGAATTTTGAAGAGCTTAGTCGACTGTTAGACTGTCACAGCTGCTATCACTAAAAGCAGATGTTTTCTAGGCAAAAAAAAGAGCTTAGCTAATTTTCATGGAACGGCTGTACAGGCGAGCAGATATTTGGCACATTATCCGGCAATGGATGGAAGAGCATCATGCAGGTGCACATCCAGCCTACCTAAGTTGTCTGTGAGTTTAACAAGTGGAGAAAACTGATATTTGTGGGAGAGTTTTTCGATACATTTTCAAGACAGCAGCAGGAAATAAAACAATATTTTTAGAAGAAAAAAAAATATATCCTGTTGTAGCATTTATAATTCACTCCTCGGATGTATTTGCAGTCCATAAAAAGAGCTAAAAATAGTTCAGGTTATTTTGTGTCCAGCTCCAGCTTTCAAATTACTAAATGGTAATAATTTGGATTACTGATTTTTTTTCTGTATATTTTTGTTCATTTAAAAAAATAAATAAATAAATAAAAAATAAAATAAAAAATAAATGAATAAATAAAAAAAAATAGATTTTATTATAACAATGTATAACAATAGAATAAAATTTTAAACATTTTAAGGCTTTTCAGCATTCTACTTAAATATTGATCTTACACAACAAAGCTATAAAAGCAGTATTTTTTTTCTTTCTTTCTTGATTTATTTTAAATTGTAAAACAAAATACTGATTACAATTTTGGATAATTTTTATCATAATTTTTAACATTTTCATACAGGTGAACATTATCACAAGTTTATTATGAGGAGCAATCAGCTTGTGAATAAAAAAAAACAAGCGCTCAATACAATTTCGTTAAACTAGCATCTTGAAATTTGGGCTTAACTTTATAGTCAGACTTCATTTTTTTTTCTTTATGCTCTGCTATTCTGTTGACAGGTAGAGCCAGTACCATCTGTGCCTGGTATGGGAACAGTATCATTATCCTTCTCTCTTATGCTCCAAAATCAGCTAATAGATTCTGAAGGCCCCGTTACATGTAACGACATTGCTAACGAGATGTCGCTGGGATCACGAAATTCGTGACGCACATCTGGCCTCGTTAGCAACGACGTTGCGTGTGACACATACGAGCGACCACTAACGATCCCAAACACTCACCAAATCGTTGATTATTGACACGTCGTTCATTTTCAAAATATCGTTGCTCGATGTTGCAGCATGTAGAGCGGCCTTTAGTATTGAGACAGGATTGCTGAACTGTGATCTTGAGGGTGCGCTCACACTGGGCATGGCAGAAACATCTATCACAGATGATGATGACTGCACATCTCCTGTTATACGATATAATGTTAAGAGTGCACTCACACGAGCCGTATGACTCACACGAGTACTGGATCACCTGGCACAGTCACACACTCTCCTGACAGGAGTGGGTCAGCTGCATATATTTCTATGCAGCTGAGATGCTCCTGTCCGGAGAGTGTGTGGCCGCACCGGGTGATGTGTGACGCCCTGGCAAAACCAGGGTGTCACAGAACCTGCAGAAATCCAGCAATGTGCAGGCCATTCTCCTCCTTGGTAACCTGATCCCACACCAGTGCAGCAGGACAGACACCCCCCCCAGTGTAAGAGCTAAACAGAGCAGCGGGGGAGGGGCTGGAGCAGAGTGAGTGAGGAGAGTGAAGAGAGCAGACCAGGGGAGGATAGCTCCTGGCTGCTGTAAGGAAGGGAAGTGTGAGGAAGGGGCCCGAGGTGACCGGGGCAGGGTAGTGGCCCGCCGGTACCAAGGGACGACCCGGATCACTGCAGGGGAGTGGGCTCCCCGTTCCCGACTGAGGAAGGAGAAAGAAGCGTCTGGCTGCAAAACAAGAACAGGATTCTGCTGTACTGTGTATGGGACCTAAACACCCTCTGGCAGTTTCTAGTTTACCAGTGACTCTGTGTGGTTTAATTGTGAGTACAACAGTGCCATCAGGCACCGCACCACAGCACTGCGCCCTGCAGCATCTCCCCCCCATCGGGCCCCGGGACCAACAGCCCCTACCCACGGAGGGGTCAACACCTAGCTGCTCCCCGCCATCGCTCCCGGGAACCCCATCACCAGCAGCGGTGGTGCCCACCATCACCAGAACCCGTGGGTGACGTCACAAACTCTCTACATCCCAAAAAAAACCCAATCCCCCATTTCACTCGAGGGCGAGGAGCGCTGCTAGAGCCCCGGGTCCGGCCCGCTTGAGCCACCGAGGAGGAGGCACCGGATTCAAGCGTGATCTCCCCGAGCAGCCCCCCGCGACGGGGAAGCTGGCCCCCGCCCCCAACAACTTGGCATAACGAACAGGATTGAACCAGTCTACTTACCGGTAGAAGTGCGCATTGTGATCCCCGTCAGCGGCGTCCCGCTGAGGAAAAATCTCGAAATCCACCATCTTGCCGCCATATTGTGGCGCGAAGTTTCCCGCCATCACCATCTTCCTCGAGAAAAAAAAAAGAGCGCGAAGTGAGACCCCGCCCCCTGGGATGAGGGCGGCACAGCAGAAAGAGAGCGAGGTGCCTGGAAAATACCAAGGGGGGCGGGTGAACCAGCTGCTGCTGATGTCCGCGGGAAGAGAAAAGGGGAATGTCAGCATCCAGGGAGGCGAGCAGAGTGGTGGGGCCTGAAGGTAAATCAGCTAGCCAGCAGGCGGCTCCCGCTCCAGTCGCAGGAGCGGAGGTCCCGGGGATGCCAGCAAGCCCAGCGGCACCCACCAAAGGACCCGTCAGTGGTGACGACCCTGCGACTGTAACGGAGCAGGCACCGGTAGGCCGCCTGGCTGCACCTGAGAGGCCGGAATCAGAGAGCAGCGACCCCAATAGCATAATCCCGGTGGCTATGTATATCCCGCGGGATGGCGGTAACGGCTACCCGATGGCTTCATTGCCCAGAGTGTACCCCAACAGTGCCGAACCTTAATGCTGCAAGTTAACCCCTAAAGTTCCAGTTGTAAAGTTTTGAAGGACCCGCTCCTATGTGACCCGTTGTTCCTTTGTTGAACGCCCCCATATTCCCGTAGGGCGCCATCCGGTATGCCGGGTGGAAGGAGCCGGACCCTGCCTGACTTGTTGAACGCCGCCGAGGTTGGAGCCTCGGTGGGCGCCATCAGGGGTCGGAGCCCCTGGTGGAGGATGGCAGGGAGTTAAAGGAGCAAGGACAGTTCTGTAAGTGGAGCCCAGTTCACCTTACCTGCATCGCAGGCAGTGGAAGACGGGGTCTTTGTGGACGGTGCCACTATGAGTGAGGTGGCATTGGGGACCCATGCTGCCCGTGGTGGACTGGGGAAAGTGGCTGGAGGAGGCTGCGTCGGCAGCAAAGCCCCGTAGTTAATGGGTCCCCCATTCCGTAACCGTTCCCACTTGGGTGGCCTTGGCCAGTTCCAGTTTCTGGACTGGGGAAAAGGGGTGCTGCCTGTTTCTTAGGGGCAGCATCAAGACTCAGGTTGTTTGGGTGGGAAAGCGGGAGGACCCGGTCCCGTTCCGATCAATACCATTGTATTATTTTTAGTATGCTTGTAACCCTATTTTATCATTCTTCAGTTCCCGTTCAATAAATGTCGGTGCCCGGACTGTGTTTTACCAAGGGGGTGTGTGATATCCTGGCAAAACCAGGGTGTCACAGAGCCTGCAGAAATACAGCAAAGTGCAGGCCATTCTCCTCCTTGGTAACCTGATCCCACACCAGTGCAGCAGGACAGACCCCCCCCCCCCAGTGTAAGAGCTAAATAGAGCAGCGGGGGAGGGGTTGGAGCAGAGTGAGTGAGGAGAGTGAAGAGAGCAGACCAGGGGAGGATGGCTCCTAGCTGCTGTAAGGAAGGGAAGTGTGAGGAAGGGGCCAGAGGTGACCGGGGCAGGGTAGTGGCCCGCCAGTATCAAGCCGTATAGAACTGATGCCTGCTCTAGGGCCCTGTGCCCTGTGCGTGCTCCGGTCCCAACGGTATCTCCGGTACCCAACCTGGAGACTTCTCTCCTGTGCCCCCGGGTCACCGTTGCATGGACCCAGCTCAGGCACATCCGCACACCTCTCCTGTGTGCCACACTTCTCTCTACTCTCTACTGACTGCTGACCCTCCCACTAGGCTGGCTAATCCCAGGGACTTGTTCCTTTCCATGTCGACCAACCCCTTACATGGTTAACCCTCTATGCCCAGTGTGGAATGGAGAACTAGGATTTTTGGTTTTGCTTTGCTGGTATCGGCACTAATACTTTAGGTCCCAGGGGGGTAGGTCCTGCATCCCCAAGAGGATGTGTGATGCCCTGGCTTATCAGGTCGTCAGAAGGGTGCCGTGCAATCTGCCCTTCTGCATGGTACCCGCTCCTCCTTGGTTACGGGTCTTGTCCCTTTGGTGTTGCTAAGAACAGGTATGCACAAATCCTGAGGAACACTCTGCACCACACCCACCAAACACCCATTGAGCAGCCTGAGGGGAATAGGGCTGCCCAGATGGAGGGATGGTAGAAGGAGGGCCAGAAGTGTAAGGAGTAGGAGATGAGTAGTCGGAGAAGTGCAAGTGAGCAGGGACAGGAAAGGTCATGCTGCGGAGCTGGGCTCCTGTAACCGTCCAAGGTGCCAGACGTTGGTCTGGCCTGGAAGGAGCTGGAACCCCGGTCACAGGGGGTAGTAACAGGGGGCACGGAACTGCCACGGAGGGCAGACCGGCGGCCTTGTGCTACAACTGGTCAGGGGCCAGGGCACGACGGGGTACGCGGACCCCAGGCTCGGAAGTAGCTTTATGAAGCCCAGTAATTCACCCAACGGGAACAGAATCTTAACGAGAGGGATAGGACTTCCCAAAACTGTCCAGAAAATCCCAAGCGTGAACCCTGAGATCAAGCTCACTCTGCTAGCCACGCAGGTGAGCGGGACCCAAGTAGTTCTAGGCGAAAGGGATCCACCAAGTGTAAACACGGTGCCAAGCGACAAGGCTTCAGACCAACCAGCAAATCCAAAAGGGCACGGACCCAATGTGTTCGGACTAAGGCTGCAGGGCGTTCAAGACTTTTGTTTACCTGGTGTCAGTGTCAGCATCTCTGAACTGTGTGAGTACATTGTGCCCCTTTGCTCCCAATGGGTCTCCAGCCTGCCAGCACCGAGCCCCGGGACACCTTCCCTTGCCCACGGAGGGGTTAACATCAATAGCTGCCATTCCATCGCTCTCGGAGGCGCTCCCCTCTCCCCTAAACGCAGCAGCGGTGGTATCCCAATTTTTACCACGAACCGTGAATGGCATCACAAACATTATCCAATCCACCCTTTCTACCCCCCTTTTATTTTCGAGAGGCCGCGCGACCCCGCCTCGGTTCCGGAGACCCCTCGAGCCACTGCAGATCCAGATCCGAGCAGCCCATCGGCTGTTGCGGGGGCGGCACACTCTCGAAAAACTTGGCGTCACGAACAGGATGCGAGCAGGACCCACTAACCTGGGTAACGTGCGCCTTCAAAAGTGAAGTCCGGGAGTCTAAATTCTTTTTCCCGCGACGTTTGCCATTTTTCCGCTGTTTTTGTGCCCAAAACGCCATCTTCCTCAGAAAGTGTGCGAAGCCGAAGCCCCGCCCTTCATCCTCAGCCTGAAACAGGAACCGGAAGTTCCCAGAGGGCCACAGCGCGCGAGGGAGTGCTGGGAAAAAAACAAAAAACAAGGGGGTGCTGGAAAATGTCGGTTCCAGACGATAGCAGTGTGGCGGCGCTGCCTCCACCCGACCAGAGTAATGCCAGTGCAGTGGACGCCGCTCCGGTCGCAAGAGCGGCGGCGCTGGCACCTGATGCCGTTGTGCCCATAATGCCCATAACGCTACCCTATGTGCCGGGCGCTGCTTGGCTTTCTCAATATGACGGCCGGACAGACGCGCTGCAGGGATTCAGGAGGAAGATTTGTAATGTGCTTGACATGTATGCCCTGAATGGACGGCAGCGGGCATCGGTGGTGCTCGGGCAGCTGACCGGCGCGGCTGAACTAGAGGTAGAGACGTGGACTGAGGCAGATCAGACCTCAGTAGCCGCCATTTTCCAGAGACTGGGAGCTGCATTTGAGACCCGCACCGAAGCAGAGTTACGGATGAGGTTTTACAGCTGCAAGCAATGGCCCCAAGACAGCACTAGGTACTACGCTTTAAAGCTGCAGGCAGCGCTGCGGACCCTGAGACTGACCAACAACATTGGAGAGCCGGAGTGAAATAGAATGCTAGTGGAGCAATTCCTCCAGGGCCTTGAGTCAGTGGAGGACCGCAAGCAGCTACGACTGTGGGCCCTAGAACACTAACACAGACGCCTTGTCCAGAATGCCCCATTTGCTGGATGAAGAAGGGGACAAAGACAACCTGAAAGAGGTTGAGCTACCAGCATTCCGTCAACCCCCTTCGGGAGAACGGCCTCGAGCAAGTGTTCACCAGCAAGAGATAACTTGTGACCCATTGCCCCACCATGGCTGGGAAGAAGCTCAGGACCGGGATCCTGCAGTTAAGCTAGTTAAGTTGCTGTTATCCAGAGCCATTGCCCGTTTGGGACCAGATGCCCCAGAAGAGGCCAGAAAATTGTGGCAAGACCGGAGTTGGCTGTACTTACATCAAGGCAAGTTGTGCAGGAATCTAGTTAACCACAAGACCCATGAGAGGATCTGTCAGATTATGGTTTCCAAATCGCACGTCCCAGTGGTGCTGGAGACCTACCATGACGAGACTGGGCACTTTGGGTGGAGGAAACTGGAGATGTTGAAAAGAAGTTGCTTCTACTGGATTGGAATGAGGGACTCCATCGAAGCCTGGTGTAGGAATTGTGGTCTCTGTGCCTTGAGGAGGCAAGACGGCACCAGTCAGCGAGTGCCACTCCAGCCAATCGTCACAGATGCAATTCCTTGTAGTGCCCTGAGTGGCTCAGGGGTGCTACAGATGTGACCCTCTGTCAAAGCTAACTGAGGCTTTCAAGGTCAGAAGAGTCCTCTGCCCTACACAATAGTTTGTATGTAATGGTGCTCCGGGTCATATCCCACAAATGACTCTTGTTTGCAAAATGTTTTATTTATTTTCCAAAAAGAGAAGCATGAAAGTTTTCTTTTTATTCCTCTTCTCATTTGTATCTGTTCCCGGTTTGTCTGTGAGACTGTACAAATAAAGTAATTGGAAATGCCTGAAGGATGTGTTCAAAGTTTACAATACATGTTCTGCAATAATTGTACCAGAGCCGGTCTTGGGGACCGTGACTACAGAATCCGTGCTGTTTCCATCTGGACATGTCGTTGCTATTTAAACACAGATGAAAAAAGTTCAAAAGTAAATGATGAAAGAGACAAAGCAGCAACGGAAAAGAAGAATGTCTGGAAGTTGAAGGGTAGAATTCAGAATTTACAGGAATGGCAATATAGGTATAGATAGAATGAGGCCAAAGTCATTTAGCTTGCATGCTTCAATTATGCAGATCATTAGCGCACCTTAACATTTGCATAGTTAAAAATGGAGTTTTCAAGAAATTTGTCAGCACGGTAATTAAGAAGTTAGGGATAGAAACTTCCACAGTAAAGGTAATGTAAGGATCATTTACAAATACTTGAGATTAGTTAGAAATCAAAGTGTTTCTGTAAATTGCAATCAAAGTTGATTTAATGACGAAAATTACCACGTACTTCAGATGTTTGGGACTTATACATTTGTGAAGAAACTTATTATTTTATATCTGTTGATGGGTTTTCCCAGGAAGTTCAGTAAGTTATTTTGGGAAACTTCAGAGAAAGTCAAAGTCTTCTTGCTCTGGATGCTCAGCTACCTATCACTGCAAATCCCATAAGTCAAAGGTAGTTTTATTAATACATACCAAAAACCATGGAGCAAAAAATGTTCTTTGCTTTGATGTAGCCTTATTAAAGGGAATTTGTTACCTGGTTTTTGCCACTTAATCTGACAGCGGAATGATGTGGAGACAGAGATCCTGAATTCAGTGATGTGTCAGTTACTGTGCTGCTGTCACAAAGATTTTCAGAACCTTTGCTGACTGTTATGGCAGTGGCAGCGGGTTCTGTTCAGACTACAGATTCTGATGTCGCGGGCGGGGAGGATGCCACTGCGTTGCGCTTGCTAACGCTCGGGTCCGGCGCTGCTGCGATGGCTGCTCAGTGGCTTGAGCGGTGTGCCGGATCCGGGGACTCGAGCGGCGCTCCTCGCCCGTGAGTGAAAGGGGTGGTTGGTTTGGGGGATTTTAGTCCGTGATGCCACCCACGGGTTGTGTTGAGGTTGGGCACCACCGCTGCTGGTGACGGGGATCCCGGGAGCGATGGTAGGGAGCAGCTGGGATGTTGTTTTACCCCCTCCGTGGGTAGGGGTTGGTGGTTCCGGGGCCCAGTGAGGTGACGGGGAGGCAGGGCTGGCAAGGTGCAGGGTCGCCTGGACTGCGCAGCGCGGTGCCGGATGGCACGGTTGTAGCCACTCAGCCACAAATGTACGCAGAGTCTCTGGTAAACCAAACGGCTGGATGGACGGGTCCCGCAGCCGGCTGCTGTGGTTTCTCCCGGACGGTTGGTGGTGGCTGCCTTTCCCTGCACCTTTGTGAATGTTCGGTCCCGATGGCTTCCCAACGGTAACCCGCTCCCCAGCGTGTATGTGTGCCGGAGGAGCCCTTTTGCCCGCAGGCTCTGGCCCTTGGAACTCTAGCTGTGGCAGTAGCTGTATTTCCTTCTACTGGTCGGACGGTTGCCTTCTATCGGGTCTTGGATGTTAGGAAACCCCTGGGGTTCCAGTCACTAACGGATTTGACCTCTTAACGGCGACTCCAAGCCTGGTCGGGGTCCGCAGCCCTGCCGGTGTGTGCTGGCTTCACTTCGCTCCCCGGTTCGGTACCAGCGGGCCACCGCCTGACCCCGGTCCTACGGTTCCGCGTTGATCTGCCTCTCCTGCAGATGGCCACCACCGTCTGCCAACCTTGCTCTTTGTGACACGGTCAGTTTACTCCTCCACTACTACTTCACTCCTCTCTCTTGCACTTCCCTAACTGATCTGACTTCCTTTTCCCGCCTCCAGGACTGTGAACTCCTCAGTGGGTGGGGCCAACTGCCTGGCTCCACCCCACCTGGTGTGGACATCAGCCCCTGGAGGGAGGCAACAAGGATTTTGTGTCTGGCTGATGTGCTTGTCTCGGGGTGGGGGTGTGTGTTGCAGTACCTGTGACGATCTGGCTAGTCCAGGGCGCCACATTTCCCCTTGGTTATTATTATTATTATTATTGTTTATTTATAGAGCACCATTGATTCCATGGTGCTGTACATGAGGGGGTTACTTACAGAATACATGTACACGTTACAATAGACAGACTAGCACAGGGGGAAGAGGGCCCTGCCCTTGCGGGCTTACATCCTAAAGGATTTTGGGGAGGAGACAGTAGGTGGGGTGTAGGTGGGGCGGCAGCTCCGCACGGTGGTGGGGCGGCAGCTCCGCACGGTGGTGGGGCGGCAGCTCCGCACGGTGGTGGGGCGGCAGCTCCGCACGGTGGTGGGGCGGCAGCTCCGCACGGTGGTGGGGCGGCAGCTCCGCACGGTGGTGGGGCGGCAGCTCCGCACGGTGGTGGGGCGGCAGCTCCGCACGGTGGTGGGGCGGCAGCTCCGCACGGTGGTGGGGCGGCAGCTCCGCACGGTGGTGAAGCAGTGAGGTCATTGAAGGTTATAGGCATTTCTGAACAGATGAGTCTTTAGGTTCCGTTTGAAGCTTGCGAGTGTAGTAGATAGTCTGACGTGTTGAGGCAGTGAGTTCCAGGAGACTGGGGATGCTCGGGAGAAGTCTTGGAGTCGGTTGCATGAGGAGCGAATGAGAGAGGAGGATAGAAGGAGATCTTGGGAGGACCGGAGGTTACGTTTTGGAGTGTAGCGAGAGATTAGTTCAGAGATATATGGAGGAGACAGATTATGGATAGCTTTGTAGGTCAGTGTTAGTAATTTGAATTGGATACGGTGGAAGATTGGGAGCCAGTGGAGGGACTTGCAGAGAGGAGAAGCGGGGTGGTATTGAGGAGAGAGGTGGATCAGTCGGGCAGCAGAGTTAAGGATGGACTGGAGAGGGGCGAGTGTGTTAGCAGGGAGACCACAGAGGAGGATGTTGCAGTAGTCGATGCGGGAGATTATGAGGGCGTGCACTAGAATTTTTGTAGATTGGGGATTGAGAAAAGGGCGGATTCTGGAGATATTTTTGAGTTGAAAACGGCAGGAGGTGGTGAGGGATTGGATGTGCGGTATGAAGGACAGGGCAGAGTCAAAGGTCACTCCGAGGCACCGAACTTTGGGTGCAGGGGAGAGCGTGATGTTATTAATTGTAATGGATAGATCAGGTGGAGAGTGCAGGGGAGATGGAGGAAAGATGATCAGTTCAGTTTTGGCCATATTGAGCTTTAGGAAGCGAGAGGAAAAGAAGGAAGATATAGCAGATAGGCACTCTGGGATTCTGGACAGCAGAGATGTGACATCTGGACCAGAGAGGTAGATCTGAGTGTCATCGGCATACAGGTGGTACTGGAAGCCATGGGACTTTATGAGTTGTCCCAGGCCAAATGTATAGATAGAAAAAAGTAAGGGTCCCAGGACAGAGCCTTGAGGGACACCAACAGAGAGAGAACGGGATGAAGAGGTTGTGTGGGAATGGGAGACACTAAAAGTGCGGTTGGAGAGGTATGAAGAGATCCAAGAGAGAGCGAGGTCTCTGACACCAAGGGAAGAGAGGATCTGTAGTAGCAGGGAGTGGTCAACAGTGTCAAAGGCTGAGGATAGGTCTAGAAGTAGGAGTACAGAGAAGTGGTTGTTAGCTTTGGCGGTAAGTAAGTCATTTGTGATTTTAGTCAGGGCAGTTTCAGTGGAATGATGTGGACGGAAGCCGGACTGTAGGTTGTCAAAGAGAGAGTTAGAGGAGAGGTGGGAGGAAAGTTCAGCATGGACGTGCTGTTCCAGGAGTTTTGAGGCAAGTGGGAGTAGCGATATGGGTCGATAGCTGGTAGTGGAGGTTGGGTCGAGGGAAGGTTTCTTTAGGATAGGTGTGACTGTTGCATGCTTAAAGGCAGAAGGGAAGGTACCAGTTGTTAGAGATAGGTTGAAGAGATGGGATAAGGCGGGAATAAGGATAGTGGTGAGGTTGGGGAGGAGGTGGGATGGGATGGGGTCAAGTGCGCATGTAGTGAGGTGCGCTTTTGAGAGAAGATGTGCAAGCTCTCCTTCGGTGATAGTGGGGAGGAAGTTTATGGGGGAGGGGCAGTGGTCTGTTATATAAAGGGGTTGTGGTGGTTCAGCAGAAAAGACTTGTCTGGTTTGGTCGATCTTTTCTTTGAAATATGTGGCAAATTCTTCTGCGGAGATGAGGGAGGTTGGAGGGGGCAGCGGTGGGCGAAGGAGGGAGGTAAAAGTGTTAAATAGCTGTTTGGGGTTGTGTGTTAAAGAGGATATGAGGTTTTTGAAGTAATTCTGTTTAGCCGAGGTAAGGGCCAAGCGAAATGTGTGAATTGCATTTTTGAATGTGGTGAAGTCTTCCTGGGAGTGCGTTTTCTTCCAGCGCCGCTCTGCGGCTCTAGACACTTGCCGTAGTTTTTTAGTGAGGCTGTTGTGCCAGGGTTGTCTATTGATTCGTCTTGCTCTGCCGTTCACAAGAGGAGCGACTGAATCAATAGCTGATGTGAGAGTGGCGTTGTAGAAAATGGTGGCACTGTTTGTGTCGTGGAGTGAAGATATGGAGGACAGCGGTAGGATAGAGTCAGAAAGGGTGTGTATGTTGATGTGTGCAAGGTTTCTGCGGGGGTGTGATATGTGCTGGACAGGGGGGGCAGGTGAGGAGGACAGGGCTGAAAAGGTCAGCAGATGGTGGTCAGATAAGGGGAGAGGGGAGGTAGTGAGGTTAGATAGGGAGCAGAGACGGGTGAAGATAAGGTCTAGTGTGTGGCCATCTTTGTGGGTGGCAGAGGCGGACAACTGAGTTAGACCAAAAGATGAGGCGAGGGAGAGGAGTTTGGAGGCCGCTGACTGGCGGGTGTCAGTGGGGATGTTGAAGTCACCCATGATGATAGTGGGGATGTCAGCAGAGAGAAAGTGTAGAAGCCAGGCGGAGAACTGGTCGATAAAGGCAGTGGTTGGGCCCGGGGGTCTGTATATGACGGCCACTTGGAGGTTGGAGGGAGAGTAGATGCGGACAGAGTGCACTTCAAAGGAAGGCAGGACAAGGGAGGGTAGAGGTGGCATTGGGGTGAAGCTGCAGTTGTTAGAAAGGAGGAGGCCCACTCCTCCACCCTGTCTATTGCCAGGGCGAGGGGTGTGGGTGAAGTGGAGGCCGCCGTAGCACAGCGCAGCAGGGGAGGCAGTGTTGGATGGTGTCAGCCATGTTTCGGTGAGGGCCAGAAAGGATAGATTGCTAGAGATAAAGAGGTCGTGAATGAAGTGCAGTTTATTACAGATGGAACGGGCATTCCAGAGCGCTCCAGAGAGAGGGGGCTGCGGAGTGGCAGAGAGGGGAATGGATTTTATGTTGGAGAGGTTGCGGTAGTTACTACTAGATGGGGAGCGGTAGGGGGGTGATAAAGAGGAGTGTCCCATCTGTGGGGGTCCAGGATTGGGAGATATGTCGCCAGCAGCGAGGAGAAGTAGAGAAAGGGAGAGCAGGTGGGAGAAGGAGAGTGGACGGCCTGGTCTGCGCGATACTAGAAGCGATCTGCGGTTTAGGAGCAGGTCAGCAGATGAGGACAGGTGGGGAGGTAAGAGGGAAGGGGAGATGAATATTTGTTTGGAGAGTGCTGGGGTTTGGGGATAGCGAAGGAGAGTGAGGAGGAGTGGAGCAAAGACTGTGAGGGCGTAAGTGAACATGGTGTGAATTGGGTTTTCAAGTGGGAATAAGGGGGAAGGAGCAAAATGCAAGTGAAAGACACAGTTAAAGAAGTAGAGTTCACCTTCTGGTCACTTCTGGGACATTTCTGGTATATTTCTGAGCACTTATGAAGCACTTGTAGAAGTACACAGACCAAGGTGCACAGACCTAATGGCCTAAATTTATACCAGTCTCATTACACAAGATGAACAGCAGGTGAGCAAGAGAAAAGGAAGCAGATCAAAGAGTTACACCATGTATGGAAACAACTCACAGGAGAGAAGACAACACATAACTAATTACACAGCAGAGATAGGTCAGTTTAACATACCAATATCATAAACAGCTTTAAGTGTGAAGACAGAGCATGAGAATAGATTAGGATCTGTGCAGGAAATTCAGAGGGTCAATTCAAATGAACAGTGTTCATACCAATATCAGAAACAGCTTTAAGTGTGAAGACAGAGCATGAGAATAGATTAGGATCTGTGCAGGAAATTCAGAGGGTCAATTCAAATGAACAGTGTTCATACCAATATCAGAAACAGCTTTAAGTGTGAAGACAGAGCATGAGAATAGATTAGGATCTGTGCAGGAAATTCAGAGGGTCAATTCAAATGAACAGTGTTCATACCAATATCAGAAACAGCTTTAAGTGTGAAGACAGAGCATGAGAATAGATTAGGATCTGTGCAGGAAATTCAGAGGGTCAATTCAAATGAACAGTGTTCATACCAATATCAGAAACAGCTTTAAGTGTGAAGACAGAGCATGAGAATAGATTAGGATCTGTGCAGGAAATTCAGAGGGTCAATTCAAATGAACAGTGTTCATACCTGTGAATGAGACAGATGGATTGTCAATATCATAGATGAATGATGACCATGGAGAAGTCACTCCACAGAATTACATCTCTGCTTTCTGGTATATTTCTGAGCACTTATGAAGCACTTGTAGAAGTACACAGACCAAGGTGCACAGACCTAATGGCCTAAATTTATACCAGTCTCATTACACAAGATGAACAGCAGGTGAGCAAGAGAAAAGGAAGCAGATCAAAGAGTTACACCATGTATGGAAACAACTCACAGGAGAGAAGACAACACATAACTAATTACACAGCAGAGATAGGTCAGTTTAACATACCAATATCATAAACAGCTTTAAGTGTGAAGACAGAGCATGAGAATAGATTAGGATCTGTGCAGGAAATTCAGAGGGTCAATTCAAATGAACAGTGTTCATACCAATATCAGAAACAGCTTTAAGTGTGAAGACAGAGCATGAGAATAGATTAGGATCTGTGCAGGAAATTCAGAGGGTCAATTCAAATGAACAGTGTTCATACCTGTGAATGAGACAGATGGATTGTCAATATCATAGATGAATGATGACCATGGAGAAGTCACTCCACAGAATTACATCTCTGCTTTCTGGTATATTTCTGAGCACTTATGAAGCACTTGTAGAAGTACACAGACCAAGGTGCACAGACCTAATGGCCTAAATTTATACCAGTCTCATTACACAAGATGAACAGCAGGTGAGCAAGAGAAAAGGAAGCAGATCAAAGAGTTACACCATGTATGGAAACAACTCACAGGAGAGAAGACAACACATAACTAATTACACAGCAGAGATAGGTCAGTTTAACATACCAATATCATAAACAGCTTTAAGTGTGAAGACAGAGCATGAGAATAGATTAGGATCTGTGCAGGAAATTCAGAGGGTCAATTCAAATGAACAGTGTTCATACCAATATCAGAAACAGCTTTAAGTGTGAAGACAGAGCATGAGAATAGATTAGGATCTGTGCAGGAAATTCAGAGGGTCAATTCAAATGAACAGTGTTCATACCAATATCAGAAACAGCTTTAAGTGTGAAGACAGAGCATGAGAATAGATTAGGATCTGTGCAGGAAATTCAGAGGGTCAATTCAAATGAACAGTGTTCATACCTGTGAATGAGACAGATGGATTGTCAATATCATAGATGAATGATGACCATGGAGAAGTCACTCCACAGAATTACATCTCTGCTTTCTGGTATATTTCTGAGCACTTATGAAGCACTTGTAGAAGTACACAGACCAAGGTGCACAGACCTAATGGCCTAAATTTATACCAGTCTCATTACACAAGATGAACAGCAGGTGAGCAAGAGAAAAGGAAGCAGATCAAAGAGTTACACCATGTATGGAAACAACTCACAGGAGAGAAGACAACACATAACTAATTACACAGCAGAGATAGGTCAGTTTAACATACCAATATCATAAACAGCTTTAAGTGTGAAGACAGAGCATGAGAATAGATTAGGATCTGTGCAGGAAATTCAGAGGGTCAATTCAAATGAACAGTGTTCATACCAATATCAGAAACAGCTTTAAGTGTGAAGACAGAGCATGAGAATAGATTAGGATCTGTGCAGGAAATTCAGAGGGTCAATTCAAATGAACAGTGTTCATACCAATATCAGAAACAGCTTTAAGTGTGAAGACAGAGCATGAGAATAGATTAGGATCTGTGCAGGAAATTCAGAGGGTCAATTCAAATGAACAGTGTTCATACCTGTGAATGAGACAGATGGATTGTCAATATCATAGATGAATGATGACCATGGAGAAGTCACTCCACAGAATTACATCTCTGCTTTCTGGTATATTTCTGAGCACTTATGAAGCACTTGTAGAAGTACACAGACCAAGGTGCACAGACCTAATGGCCTAAATTTATACCAGTCTCATTACACAAGATGAACAGCAGGTGAGCAAGAGAAAAGGAAGCAGATCAAAGAGTTACACCATGTATGGAAACAACTCACAGGAGAGAAGACAACACATAACTAATTACACAGCAGAGATAGGTCAGTTTAACATACCAATATCATAAACAGCTTTAAGTGTGAAGACAGAGCATGAGAATAGATTAGGATCTGTGCAGGAAATTCAGAGGGTCAATTCAAATGAACAGTGTTCATACCAATATCAGAAACAGCTTTAAGTGTGAAGACAGAGCATGAGAATAGATTAGGATCTGTGCAGGAAATTCAGAGGGTCAATTCAAATGAACAGTGTTCATACCTGTGAATGAGACAGATGGATTGTCAATATCATAGATGAATGATGACCATGGAGAAGTCACTCCACAGAATTACATCTCTGCTTTCTGGTATATTTCTGAGCACTTATGAAGCACTTGTAGAAGTACACAGACCAAGGTGCACAGACCTAATGGCCTAAATTTATACCAGTCTCATTACACAAGATGAACAGCAGGTGAGCAAGAGAAAAGGAAGCAGATCAAAGAGTTACACCATGTATGGAAACAACTCACAGGAGAGAAGACAACACATAACTAATTACACAGCAGAGATAGGTCAGTTTAACATACCAATATCATAAACAGCTTTAAGTGTGAAGACAGAGCATGAGAATAGATTAGGATCTGTGCAGGAAATTCAGAGGGTCAATTCAAATGAACAGTGTTCATACCAATATCAGAAACAGCTTTAAGTGTGAAGACAGAGCATGAGAATAGATTAGGATCTGTGCAGGAAATTCAGAGGGTCAATTCAAATGAACAGTGTTCATACCAATATCAGAAACAGCTTTAAGTGTGAAGACAGAGCATGAGAATAGATTAGGATCTGTGCAGGAAATTCAGAGGGTCAATTCAAATGAACAGTGTTCATACCTGTGAATGAGACAGATGGATTGTCAATATCATAGATGAATGATGACCATGGAGAAGTCACTCCACAGAATTACATCTCTGCTTTCTGGTATATTTCTGAGCACTTATGAAGCACTTGTAGAAGTACACAGACCAAGGTGCACAGACCTAATGGCCTAAATTTATACCAGTCTCATTACACAAGATGAACAGCAGGTGAGCAAGAGAAAAGGAAGCAGATCAAAGAGTTACACCATGTATGGAAACAACTCACAGGAGAGAAGACAACACATAACTAATTACACAGCAGAGATAGGTCAGTTTAACATACCAATATCATAAACAGCTTTAAGTGTGAAGACAGAGCATGAGAATAGATTAGGATCTGTGCAGGAAATTCAGAGGGTCAATTCAAATGAACAGTGTTCATACCAATATCAGAAACAGCTTTAAGTGTGAAGACAGAGCATGAGAATAGATTAGGATCTGTGCAGGAAATTCAGAGGGTCAATTCAAATGAACAGTGTTCATACCAATATCAGAAACAGCTTTAAGTGTGAAGACAGAGCATGAGAATAGATTAGGATCTGTGCAGGAAATTCAGAGGGTCAATTCAAATGAACAGTGTTCATACCAATATCAGAAACAGCTTTAAGTGTGAAGACAGAGCATGAGAATAGATTAGGATCTGTGCAGGAAATTCAGAGGGTCAATTCAAATGAACAGTGTTCATACCTGTGAATGAGACAGATGGATTGTCAATATCATAGATGAATGATGACCATGGAGAAGTCACTCCACAGAATTACATCTCTGCTTTCTGGTATATTTCTGAGCACTTATGAAGCACTTGTAGAAGTACACAGACCAAGGTGCACAGACCTAATGGCCTAAATTTATACCAGTCTCATTACACAAGATGAACAGCAGGTGAGCAAGAGAAAAGGAAGCAGATCAAAGAGTTACACCATGTATGGAAACAACTCACAGGAGAGAAGACAACACATAACTAATTACACAGCAGAGATAGGTCAGTTTAACATACCAATATCATAAACAGCTTTAAGTGTGAAGACAGAGCATGAGAATAGATTAGGATCTGTGCAGGAAATTCAGAGGGTCAATTCAAATGAACAGTGTTCATACCAATATCAGAAACAGCTTTAAGTGTGAAGACAGAGCATGAGAATAGATTAGGATCTGTGCAGGAAATTCAGAGGGTCAATTCAAATGAACAGTGTTCATACCTGTGAATGAGACAGATGGATTGTCAATATCATAGATGAATGATGACCATGGAGAAGTCACTCCACAGAATTACATCTCTGCTTTCTGGTATATTTCTGAGCACTTATGAAGCACTTGTAGAAGTACACAGACCAAGGTGCACAGACCTAATGGCCTAAATTTATACCAGTCTCATTACACAAGATGAACAGCAGGTGAGCAAGAGAAAAGGAAGCAGATCAAAGAGTTACACCATGTATGGAAACAACTCACAGGAGAGAAGACAACACATAACTAATTACACAGCAGAGATAGGTCAGTTTAACATACCAATATCATAAACAGCTTTAAGTGTGAAGACAGAGCATGAGAATAGATTAGGATCTGTGCAGGAAATTCAGAGGGTCAATTCAAATGAACAGTGTTCATACCAATATCAGAAACAGCTTTAAGTGTGAAGACAGAGCATGAGAATAGATTAGGATCTGTGCAGGAAATTCAGAGGGTCAATTCAAATGAACAGTGTTCATACCAATATCAGAAACAGCTTTAAGTGTGAAGACAGAGCATGAGAATAGATTAGGATCTGTGCAGGAAATTCAGAGGGTCAATTCAAATGAACAGTGTTCATACCAATATCAGAAACAGCTTTAAGTGTGAAGACAGAGCATGAGAATAGATTAGGATCTGTGCAGGAAATTCAGAGGGTCAATTCAAATGAACAGTGTTCATACCTGTGAATGAGACAGATGGATTGTCAATATCATAGATGAATGATGACCATGGAGAAGTCACTCCACAGAATTACATCTCTGCTTTCTGGTATATTTCTGAGCACTTATGAAGCACTTGTAGAAGTACACAGACCAAGGTGCACAGACCTAATGGCCTAAATTTATACCAGTCTCATTACACAAGATGAACAGCAGGTGAGCAAGAGAAAAGGAAGCAGATCAAAGAGTTACACCATGTATGGAAACAACTCACAGGAGAGAAGACAACACATAACTAATTACACAGCAGAGATAGGTCAGTTTAACATACCAATATCATAAACAGCTTTAAGTGTGAAGACAGAGCATGAGAATAGATTAGGATCTGTGCAGGAAATTCAGAGGGTCAATTCAAATGAACAGTGTTCATACCAATATCAGAAACAGCTTTAAGTGTGAAGACAGAGCATGAGAATAGATTAGGATCTGTGCAGGAAATTCAGAGGGTCAATTCAAATGAACAGTGTTCATACCTGTGAATGAGACAGATGGATTGTCAATATCATAGATGAATGATGACCATGGAGAAGTCACTCCACAGAATTACATCTCTGCTTTCTGGTATATTTCTGAGCACTTATGAAGCACTTGTAGAAGTACACAGACCAAGGTGCACAGACCTAATGGCCTAAATTTATACCAGTCTCATTACACAAGATGAACAGCAGGTGAGCAAGAGAAAAGGAAGCAGATCAAAGAGTTACACCATGTATGGAAACAACTCACAGGAGAGAAGACAACACATAACTAATTACACAGCAGAGATAGGTCAGTTTAACATACCAATATCATAAACAGCTTTAAGTGTGAAGACAGAGCATGAGAATAGATTAGGATCTGTGCAGGAAATTCAGAGGGTCAATTCAAATGAACAGTGTTCATACCAATATCAGAAACAGCTTTAAGTGTGAAGACAGAGCATGAGAATAGATTAGGATCTGTGCAGGAAATTCAGAGGGTCAATTCAAATGAACAGTGTTCATACCAATATCAGAAACAGCTTTAAGTGTGAAGACAGAGCATGAGAATAGATTAGGATCTGTGCAGGAAATTCAGAGGGTCAATTCAAATGAACAGTGTTCATACCTGTGAATGAGACAGATGGATTGTCAATATCATAGATGAATGATGACCATGGAGAAGTCACTCCACAGAATTACATCTCTGCTTTCTGGTATATTTCTGAGCACTTATGAAGCACTTGTAGAAGTACACAGACCAAGGTGCACAGACCTAATGGCCTAAATTTATACCAGTCTCATTACACAAGATGAACAGCAGGTGAGCAAGAGAAAAGGAAGCAGATCAAAGAGTTACACCATGTATGGAAACAACTCACAGGAGAGAAGACAACACATAACTAATTACACAGCAGAGATAGGTCAGTTTAACATACCAATATCATAAACAGCTTTAAGTGTGAAGACAGAGCATGAGAATAGATTAGGATCTGTGCAGGAAATTCAGAGGGTCAATTCAAATGAACAGTGTTCATACCAATATCAGAAACAGCTTTAAGTGTGAAGACAGAGCATGAGAATAGATTAGGATCTGTGCAGGAAATTCAGAGGGTCAATTCAAATGAACAGTGTTCATACCAATATCAGAAACAGCTTTAAGTGTGAAGACAGAGCATGAGAATAGATTAGGATCTGTGCAGGAAATTCAGAGGGTCAATTCAAATGAACAGTGTTCATACCAATATCAGAAACAGCTTTAAGTGTGAAGACAGAGCATGAGAATAGATTAGGATCTGTGCAGGAAATTCAGAGGGTCAATTCAAATGAACAGTGTTCATACCTGTGAATGAGACAGATGGATTGTCAATATCATAGATGAATGATGACCATGGAGAAGTCACTCCACAGAATTACATCTCTGCTTTCTGGTATATTTCTGAGCACTTATGAAGCACTTGTAGAAGTACACAGACCAAGGTGCACAGACCTAATGGCCTAAATTTATACCAGTCTCATTACACAAGATGAACAGCAGGTGAGCAAGAGAAAAGGAAGCAGATCAAAGAGTTACACCATGTATGGAAACAACTCACAGGAGAGAAGACAACACATAACTAATTACACAGCAGAGATAGGTCAGTTTAACATACCAATATCATAAACAGCTTTAAGTGTGAAGACAGAGCATGAGAATAGATTAGGATCTGTGCAGGAAATTCAGAGGGTCAATTCAAATGAACAGTGTTCATACCAATATCAGAAACAGCTTTAAGTGTGAAGACAGAGCATGAGAATAGATTAGGATCTGTGCAGGAAATTCAGAGGGTCAATTCAAATGAACAGTGTTCATACCTGTGAATGAGACAGATGGATTGTCAATATCATAGATGAATGATGACCATGGAGAAGTCACTCCACAGAATTACATCTCTGCTTTCTGGTATATTTCTGAGCACTTATGAAGCACTTGTAGAAGTACACAGACCAAGGTGCACAGACCTAATGGCCTAAATTTATACCAGTCTCATTACACAAGATGAACAGCAGGTGAGCAAGAGAAAAGGAAGCAGATCAAAGAGTTACACCATGTATGGAAACAACTCACAGGAGAGAAGACAACACATAACTAATTACACAGCAGAGATAGGTCAGTTTAACATACCAATATCATAAACAGCTTTAAGTGTGAAGACAGAGCATGAGAATAGATTAGGATCTGTGCAGGAAATTCAGAGGGTCAATTCAAATGAACAGTGTTCATACCAATATCAGAAACAGCTTTAAGTGTGAAGACAGAGCATGAGAATAGATTAGGATCTGTGCAGGAAATTCAGAGGGTCAATTCAAATGAACAGTGTTCATACCAATATCAGAAACAGCTTTAAGTGTGAAGACAGAGCATGAGAATAGATTAGGATCTGTGCAGGAAATTCAGAGGGTCAATTCAAATGAACAGTGTTCATACCTGTGAATGAGACAGATGGATTGTCAATATCATAGATGAATGATGACCATGGAGAAGTCACTCCACAGAATTACATCTCTGCTTTCTGGTATATTTCTGAGCACTTATGAAGCACTTGTAGAAGTACACAGACCAAGGTGCACAGACCTAATGGCCTAAATTTATACCAGTCTCATTACACAAGATGAACAGCAGGTGAGCAAGAGAAAAGGAAGCAGATCAAAGAGTTACACCATGTATGGAAACAACTCACAGGAGAGAAGACAACACATAACTAATTACACAGCAGAGATAGGTCAGTTTAACATACCAATATCATAAACAGCTTTAAGTGTGAAGACAGAGCATGAGAATAGATTAGGATCTGTGCAGGAAATTCAGAGGGTCAATTCAAATGAACAGTGTTCATACCAATATCAGAAACAGCTTTAAGTGTGAAGACAGAGCATGAGAATAGATTAGGATCTGTGCAGGAAATTCAGAGGGTCAATTCAAATGAACAGTGTTCATACCAATATCAGAAACAGCTTTAAGTGTGAAGACAGAGCATGAGAATAGATTAGGATCTGTGCAGGAAATTCAGAGGGTCAATTCAAATGAACAGTGTTCATACCAATATCAGAAACAGCTTTAAGTGTGAAGACAGAGCATGAGAATAGATTAGGATCTGTGCAGGAAATTCAGAGGGTCAATTCAAATGAACAGTGTTCATACCTGTGAATGAGACAGATGGATTGTCAATATCATAGATGAATGATGACCATGGAGAAGTCACTCCACAGAATTACATCTCTGCTTTCTGGTATATTTCTGAGCACTTATGAAGCACTTGTAGAAGTACACAGACCAAGGTGCACAGACCTAATGGCCTAAATTTATACCAGTCTCATTACACAAGATGAACAGCAGGTGAGCAAGAGAAAAGGAAGCAGATCAAAGAGTTACACCATGTATGGAAACAACTCACAGGAGAGAAGACAACACATAACTAATTACACAGCAGAGATAGGTCAGTTTAACATACCAATATCATAAACAGCTTTAAGTGTGAAGACAGAGCATGAGAATAGATTAGGATCTGTGCAGGAAATTCAGAGGGTCAATTCAAATGAACAGTGTTCATACCAATATCAGAAACAGCTTTAAGTGTGAAGACAGAGCATGAGAATAGATTAGGATCTGTGCAGGAAATTCAGAGGGTCAATTCAAATGAACAGTGTTCATACCTGTGAATGAGACAGATGGATTGTCAATATCATAGATGAATGATGACCATGGAGAAGTCACTCCACAGAATTACATCTCTGCTTTCTGGTATATTTCTGAGCACTTATGAAGCACTTGTAGAAGTACACAGACCAAGGTGCACAGACCTAATGGCCTAAATTTATACCAGTCTCATTACACAAGATGAACAGCAGGTGAGCAAGAGAAAAGGAAGCAGATCAAAGAGTTACACCATGTATGGAAACAACTCACAGGAGAGAAGACAACACATAACTAATTACACAGCAGAGATAGGTCAGTTTAACATACCAATATCATAAACAGCTTTAAGTGTGAAGACAGAGCATGAGAATAGATTAGGATCTGTGCAGGAAATTCAGAGGGTCAATTCAAATGAACAGTGTTCATACCAATATCAGAAACAGCTTTAAGTGTGAAGACAGAGCATGAGAATAGATTAGGATCTGTGCAGGAAATTCAGAGGGTCAATTCAAATGAACAGTGTTCATACCAATATCAGAAACAGCTTTAAGTGTGAAGACAGAGCATGAGAATAGATTAGGATCTGTGCAGGAAATTCAGAGGGTCAATTCAAATGAACAGTGTTCATACCTGTGAATGAGACAGATGGATTGTCAATATCATAGATGAATGATGACCATGGAGAAGTCACTCCACAGAATTACATCTCTGCTTTCTGGTATATTTCTGAGCACTTATGAAGCACTTGTAGAAGTACACAGACCAAGGTGCACAGACCTAATGGCCTAAATTTATACCAGTCTCATTACACAAGATGAACAGCAGGTGAGCAAGAGAAAAGGAAGCAGATCAAAGAGTTACACCATGTATGGAAACAACTCACAGGAGAGAAGACAACACATAACTAATTACACAGCAGAGATAGGTCAGTTTAACATACCAATATCATAAACAGCTTTAAGTGTGAAGACAGAGCATGAGAATAGATTAGGATCTGTGCAGGAAATTCAGAGGGTCAATTCAAATGAACAGTGTTCATACCAATATCAGAAACAGCTTTAAGTGTGAAGACAGAGCATGAGAATAGATTAGGATCTGTGCAGGAAATTCAGAGGGTCAATTCAAATGAACAGTGTTCATACCAATATCAGAAACAGCTTTAAGTGTGAAGACAGAGCATGAGAATAGATTAGGATCTGTGCAGGAAATTCAGAGGGTCAATTCAAATGAACAGTGTTCATACCTGTGAATGAGACAGATGGATTGTCAATATCATAGATGAATGATGACCATGGAGAAGTCACTCCACAGAATTACATCTCTGCTTTCTGGTATATTTCTGAGCACTTATGAAGCACTTGTAGAAGTACACAGACCAAGGTGCACAGACCTAATGGCCTAAATTTATACCAGTCTCATTACACAAGATGAACAGCAGGTGAGCAAGAGAAAAGGAAGCAGATCAAAGAGTTACACCATGTATGGAAACAACTCACAGGAGAGAAGACAACACATAACTAATTACACAGCAGAGATAGGTCAGTTTAACATACCAATATCATAAACAGCTTTAAGTGTGAAGACAGAGCATGAGAATAGATTAGGATCTGTGCAGGAAATTCAGAGGGTCAATTCAAATGAACAGTGTTCATACCAATATCAGAAACAGCTTTAAGTGTGAAGACAGAGCATGAGAATAGATTAGGATCTGTGCAGGAAATTCAGAGGGTCAATTCAAATGAACAGTGTTCATACCTGTGAATGAGACAGATGGATTGTCAATATCATAGATGAATGATGACCATGGAGAAGTCACTCCACAGAATTACATCTCTGCTTTCTGGTATATTTCTGAGCACTTATGAAGCACTTGTAGAAGTACACAGACCAAGGTGCACAGACCTAATGGCCTAAATTTATACCAGTCTCATTACACAAGATGAACAGCAGGTGAGCAAGAGAAAAGGAAGCAGATCAAAGAGTTACACCATGTATGGAAACAACTCACAGGAGAGAAGACAACACATAACTAATTACACAGCAGAGATAGGTCAGTTTAACATACCAATATCATAAACAGCTTTAAGTGTGAAGACAGAGCATGAGAATAGATTAGGATCTGTGCAGGAAATTCAGAGGGTCAATTCAAATGAACAGTGTTCATACCAATATCAGAAACAGCTTTAAGTGTGAAGACAGAGCATGAGAATAGATTAGGATCTGTGCAGGAAATTCAGAGGGTCAATTCAAATGAACAGTGTTCATACCAATATCAGAAACAGCTTTAAGTGTGAAGACAGAGCATGAGAATAGATTAGGATCTGTGCAGGAAATTCAGAGGGTCAATTCAAATGAACAGTGTTCATACCTGTGAATGAGACAGATGGATTGTCAATATCATAGATGAATGATGACCATGGAGAAGTCACTCCACAGAATTACATCTCTGCTTTCTGGTATATTTCTGAGCACTTATGAAGCACTTGTAGAAGTACACAGACCAAGGTGCACAGACCTAATGGCCTAAATTTATACCAGTCTCATTACACAAGATGAACAGCAGGTGAGCAAGAGAAAAGGAAGCAGATCAAAGAGTTACACCATGTATGGAAACAACTCACAGGAGAGAAGACAACACATAACTAATTACACAGCAGAGATAGGTCAGTTTAACATACCAATATCATAAACAGCTTTAAGTGTGAAGACAGAGCATGAGAATAGATTAGGATCTGTGCAGGAAATTCAGAGGGTCAATTCAAATGAACAGTGTTCATACCAATATCAGAAACAGCTTTAAGTGTGAAGACAGAGCATGAGAATAGATTAGGATCTGTGCAGGAAATTCAGAGGGTCAATTCAAATGAACAGTGTTCATACCAATATCAGAAACAGCTTTAAGTGTGAAGACAGAGCATGAGAATAGATTAGGATCTGTGCAGGAAATTCAGAGGGTCAATTCAAATGAACAGTGTTCATACCAATATCAGAAACAGCTTTAAGTGTGAAGACAGAGCATGAGAATAGATTAGGATCTGTGCAGGAAATTCAGAGGGTCAATTCAAATGAACAGTGTTCATACCTGTGAATGAGACAGATGGATTGTCAATATCATAGATGAATGATGACCATGGAGAAGTCACTCCACAGAATTACATCTCTGCTTTCTGGTATATTTCTGAGCACTTATGAAGCACTTGTAGAAGTACACAGACCAAGGTGCACAGACCTAATGGCCTAAATTTATACCAGTCTCATTACACAAGATGAACAGCAGGTGAGCAAGAGAAAAGGAAGCAGATCAAAGAGTTACACCATGTATGGAAACAACTCACAGGAGAGAAGACAACACATAACTAATTACACAGCAGAGATAGGTCAGTTTAACATACCAATATCATAAACAGCTTTAAGTGTGAAGACAGAGCATGAGAATAGATTAGGATCTGTGCAGGAAATTCAGAGGGTCAATTCAAATGAACAGTGTTCATACCAATATCAGAAACAGCTTTAAGTGTGAAGACAGAGCATGAGAATAGATTAGGATCTGTGCAGGAAATTCAGAGGGTCAATTCAAATGAACAGTGTTCATACCTGTGAATGAGACAGATGGATTGTCAATATCATAGATGAATGATGACCATGGAGAAGTCACTCCACAGAATTACATCTCTGCTTTCTGGTATATTTCTGAGCACTTATGAAGCACTTGTAGAAGTACACAGACCAAGGTGCACAGACCTAATGGCCTAAATTTATACCAGTCTCATTACACAAGATGAACAGCAGGTGAGCAAGAGAAAAGGAAGCAGATCAAAGAGTTACACCATGTATGGAAACAACTCACAGGAGAGAAGACAACACATAACTAATTACACAGCAGAGATAGGTCAGTTTAACATACCAATATCATAAACAGCTTTAAGTGTGAAGACAGAGCATGAGAATAGATTAGGATCTGTGCAGGAAATTCAGAGGGTCAATTCAAATGAACAGTGTTCATACCAATATCAGAAACAGCTTTAAGTGTGAAGACAGAGCATGAGAATAGATTAGGATCTGTGCAGGAAATTCAGAGGGTCAATTCAAATGAACAGTGTTCATACCAATATCAGAAACAGCTTTAAGTGTGAAGACAGAGCATGAGAATAGATTAGGATCTGTGCAGGAAATTCAGAGGGTCAATTCAAATGAACAGTGTTCATACCTGTGAATGAGACAGATGGATTGTCAATATCATAGATGAATGATGACCATGGAGAAGTCACTCCACAGAATTACATCTCTGCTTTCTGGTATATTTCTGAGCACTTATGAAGCACTTGTAGAAGTACACAGACCAAGGTGCACAGACCTAATGGCCTAAATTTATACCAGTCTCATTACACAAGATGAACAGCAGGTGAGCAAGAGAAAAGGAAGCAGATCAAAGAGTTACACCATGTATGGAAACAACTCACAGGAGAGAAGACAACACATAACTAATTACACAGCAGAGATAGGTCAGTTTAACATACCAATATCATAAACAGCTTTAAGTGTGAAGACAGAGCATGAGAATAGATTAGGATCTGTGCAGGAAATTCAGAGGGTCAATTCAAATGAACAGTGTTCATACCAATATCAGAAACAGCTTTAAGTGTGAAGACAGAGCATGAGAATAGATTAGGATCTGTGCAGGAAATTCAGAGGGTCAATTCAAATGAACAGTGTTCATACCAATATCAGAAACAGCTTTAAGTGTGAAGACAGAGCATGAGAATAGATTAGGATCTGTGCAGGAAATTCAGAGGGTCAATTCAAATGAACAGTGTTCATACCAATATCAGAAACAGCTTTAAGTGTGAAGACAGAGCATGAGAATAGATTAGGATCTGTGCAGGAAATTCAGAGGGTCAATTCAAATGAACAGTGTTCATACCTGTGAATGAGACAGATGGATTGTCAATATCATAGATGAATGATGACCATGGAGAAGTCACTCCACAGAATTACATCTCTGCTTTCTGGTATATTTCTGAGCACTTATGAAGCACTTGTAGAAGTACACAGACCAAGGTGCACAGACCTAATGGCCTAAATTTATACCAGTCTCATTACACAAGATGAACAGCAGGTGAGCAAGAGAAAAGGAAGCAGATCAAAGAGTTACACCATGTATGGAAACAACTCACAGGAGAGAAGACAACACATAACTAATTACACAGCAGAGATAGGTCAGTTTAACATACCAATATCATAAACAGCTTTAAGTGTGAAGACAGAGCATGAGAATAGATTAGGATCTGTGCAGGAAATTCAGAGGGTCAATTCAAATGAACAGTGTTCATACCAATATCAGAAACAGCTTTAAGTGTGAAGACAGAGCATGAGAATAGATTAGGATCTGTGCAGGAAATTCAGAGGGTCAATTCAAATGAACAGTGTTCATACCAATATCAGAAACAGCTTTAAGTGTGAAGACAGAGCATGAGAATAGATTAGGATCTGTGCAGGAAATTCAGAGGGTCAATTCAAATGAACAGTGTTCATACCTGTGAATGAGACAGATGGATTGTCAATATCATAGATGAATGATGACCATGGAGAAGTCACTCCACAGAATTACATCTCTGCTTTCTGGTATATTTCTGAGCACTTATGAAGCACTTGTAGAAGTACACAGACCAAGGTGCACAGACCTAATGGCCTAAATTTATACCAGTCTCATTACACAAGATGAACAGCAGGTGAGCAAGAGAAAAGGAAGCAGATCAAAGAGTTACACCATGTATGGAAACAACTCACAGGAGAGAAGACAACACATAACTAATTACACAGCAGAGATAGGTCAGTTTAACATACCAATATCATAAACAGCTTTAAGTGTGAAGACAGAGCATGAGAATAGATTAGGATCTGTGCAGGAAATTCAGAGGGTCAATTCAAATGAACAGTGTTCATACCAATATCAGAAACAGCTTTAAGTGTGAAGACAGAGCATGAGAATAGATTAGGATCTGTGCAGGAAATTCAGAGGGTCAATTCAAATGAACAGTGTTCATACCAATATCAGAAACAGCTTTAAGTGTGAAGACAGAGCATGAGAATAGATTAGGATCTGTGCAGGAAATTCAGAGGGTCAATTCAAATGAACAGTGTTCATACCAATATCAGAAACAGCTTTAAGTGTGAAGACAGAGCATGAGAATAGATTAGGATCTGTGCAGGAAATTCAGAGGGTCAATTCAAATGAACAGTGTTCATACCTGTGAATGAGACAGATGGATTGTCAATATCATAGATGAATGATGACCATGGAGAAGTCACTCCACAGAATTACATCTCTGCTTTCTGGTATATTTCTGAGCACTTATGAAGCACTTGTAGAAGTACACAGACCAAGGTGCACAGACCTAATGGCCTAAATTTATACCAGTCTCATTACACAAGATGAACAGCAGGTGAGCAAGAGAAAAGGAAGCAGATCAAAGAGTTACACCATGTATGGAAACAACTCACAGGAGAGAAGACAACACATAACTAATTACACAGCAGAGATAGGTCAGTTTAACATACCAATATCATAAACAGCTTTAAGTGTGAAGACAGAGCATGAGAATAGATTAGGATCTGTGCAGGAAATTCAGAGGGTCAATTCAAATGAACAGTGTTCATACCAATATCAGAAACAGCTTTAAGGGTATGTGCGCACGTTGCTTTTTACCTGCTTTTTTGCTGCTTTTTCTTCTGCGCTGTTTAATGCCAAAATGGATGTGTTCTTCTATTCAAGCAAAGTCTATGGGAATTTGGGTTTCTTGTTCACACTATGTTGTTCAAAATGCTGCCTTTTTGAGGCAGAACTTTGGTCAAAAACTCAGCTTTTCAAAGAAGCAACATGTCAATTGTTTTTGCCATTTGGGTTTTGCACTGCAAAGCAGAGTTTTTGACCAAAGTTCTGCCACAAAAAGGCAGCATTTTGAACAACATAGTGTGAACAAGAAACCCAAATTCCCATAGACTTTGCTTGAATAGAAGAACACATCCATTTTGGCATTAAACAGCGCAGAAGAAAAAGCAGCAAAAAAGCAGGTAAAAAGCAGGTAAAAAGCAACGTGCGCACATACCCTAAGTGTGAAGACAGAGCATGAGAATAGATTAGGATCTGTGCAGGAAATTCAGAGGGTCAATTCAAATGAACAGTGTTCATACCAATATCAGAAACAGCTTTAAGTGTGAAGACAGAGCATGAGAATAGATTAGGATCTGTGCAGGAAATTCAGAGGGTCAATTCAAATGAACAGTGTTCATACCAATATCAGAAACAGCTTTAAGTGTGAAGACAGAGCATGAGAATAGATTAGGATCTGTGCAGGAAATTCAGAGGGTCAATTCAAATGAACAGTGTTCATACCAATATCAGAAACAGCTTTAAGTGTGAAGACAGAGCATGAGAATAGATTAGGATCTGTGCAGGAAATTCAGAGGGTCAATTCAAATGAACAGTGTTCATACCAATATCAGAAACAGCTTTAAGTGTGAAGACAGAGCATGAGAATAGATTAGGATCTGTGCAGGAAATTCAGAGGGTCAATTCAAATGAACAGTGTTCATACCAATATCAGAAACAGCTTTAAGTGTGAAGACAGAGCATGAGAATAGATTAGGATCTGTGCAGGAAATTCAGAGGGTCAATTCAAATGAACAGTGTTCATACCAATATCAGAAACAGCTTTAAGTGTGAAGACAGAGCATGAGAATAGATTAGGATCTGTGCAGGAAATTCAGAGGGTCAATTCAAATGAACAGTGTTCATACCAATATCAGAAACAGCTTTAAGTGTGAAGACAGAGCATGAGAATAGATTAGGATCTGTGCAGGAAATTCAGAGGGTCAATTCAAATGAACAGTGTTCATACCAATATCATAAACAGCTTTAAGTGTGAAGACAGAGCATGAGAATAGATTAGGATCTGTGCAGGAAATTCAGAGGGTCAATTCAAATGAACAGTGTTCATACCAATATCAGAAACAGCTTTAAGTGTGAAGACAGAGCATGAGAATAGATTAGGATCTGTGCAGGAAATTCAGAGGGTCAATTCAAATGAACAGTGTTCATACCAATATCAGAAACAGCTTTAAGTGTGAAGACAGAGCATGAGAATAGATTAGGATCTGTGCAGGAAATTCAGAGGGTCAATTCAAATGAACAGTGTTCATACCAATATCAGAAACAGCTTTAAGTGTGAAGACAGAGCATGAGAATAGATTAGGATCTGTGCAGGAAATTCAGAGGGTCAATTCAAATGAACAGTGTTCATACCAATATCAGAAACAGCTTTAAGTGTGAAGACAGAGCATGAGAATAGATTAGGATCTGTGCAGGAAATTCAGAGGGTCAATTCAAATGAACAGTGTTCATACCAATATCAGAAACAGCTTTAAGTGTGAAGACAGAGCATGAGAATAGATTAGGATCTGTGCAGGAAATTCAGAGGGTCAATTCAAATGAACAGTGTTCATACCAATATCAGAAACAGCTTTAAGTGTGAAGACAGAGCATGAGAATAGATTAGGATCTGTGCAGGAAATTCAGAGGGTCAATTCAAATGAACAGTGTTCATACCTGTGAATGAGACAGATGGATTGTCAATATCATAGATGAATGATGACCATGGAGAAGTCACTCCACAGAATTACATCTCTGCTTTCTGGTATATTTCTGAGCACTTATGAAGCACTTGTAGAAGTACACAGACCAAGGTGCACAGACCTAATGGCCTAAATTTATACCAGTCTCATTACACAAGATGAACAGCAGGTGAGCAAGAGAAAAGGAAGCAGATCAAAGAGTTACACCATGTATGGAAACAACTCACAGGAGAGAAGACAACACATAACTAATTACACAGCAGAGATAGGTCAGTTTAACATACCAATATCAGAAACAGCTTTAAGTGTGAAGACAGAGCATGAGAATAGATTAGGATCTGTGCAGGAAATTCAGAGGGTCAATTCAAATGAACAGTGTTCATACCAATATCAGAAACAGCTTTAAGTGTGAAGACAGAGCATGAGAATAGATTAGGATCTGTGCAGGAAATTCAGAGGGTCAATTCAAATGAACAGTGTTCATACCAATATCATAAACAGCTTTAAGTGTGAAGACAGAGCATGAGAATAGATTAGGATCTGTGCAGGAAATTCAGAGGGTCAATTCAAATGAACAGTGTTCATACCAATATCAGAAACAGCTTTAAGTGTGAAGACAGAGCATGAGAATAGATTAGGATCTGTGCAGGAAATTCAGAGGGTCAATTCAAATGAACAGTGTTCATACCAATATCAGAAACAGCTTTAAGTGTGAAGACAGAGCATGAGAATAGATTAGGATCTGTGCAGGAAATTCAGAGGGTCAATTCAAATGAACAGTGTTCATACCAATATCATAAACAGCTTTAAGTGTGAAGACAGAGCATGAGAATAGATTAGGATCTGTGCAGGAAATTCAGAGGGTCAATTCAAATGAACAGTGTTCATACCAATATCAGAAACAGCTTTAAGTGTGAAGACAGAGCATGAGAATAGATTAGGATCTGTGCAGGAAATTCAGAGGGTCAATTCAAATGAACAGTGTTCATACCAATATCAGAAACAGCTTTAAGTGTGAAGACAGAGCATGAGAATAGATTAGGATCTGTGCAGGAAATTCAGAGGGTCAATTCAAATGAACAGTGTTCATACCAATATCAGAAACAGCTTTAAGTGTGAAGACAGAGCATGAGAATAGATTAGGATCTGTGCAGGAAATTCAGAGGGTCAATTCAAATGAACAGTGTTCATACCAATATCAGAAACAGCTTTAAGTGTGAAGACAGAGCATGAGAATAGATTAGGATCTGTGCAGGAAATTCAGAGGGTCAATTCAAATGAACAGTGTTCATACCAATATCAGAAACAGCTTTAAGTGTGAAGACAGAGCATGAGAATAGATTAGGATCTGTGCAGGAAATTCAGAGGGTCAATTCAAATGAACAGTGTTCATACCAATATCAGAAACAGCTTTAAGTGTGAAGACAGAGCATGAGAATAGATTAGGATCTGTGCAGGAAATTCAGAGGGTCAATTCAAATGAACAGTGTTCATACCAATATCAGAAACAGCTTTAAGTGTGAAGACAGAGCATGAGAATAGATTAGGATCTGTGCAGGAAATTCAGAGGGTCAATTCAAATGAACAGTGTTCATACCAATATCAGAAACAGCTTTAAGTGTGAAGACAGAGCATGAGAATAGATTAGGATCTGTGCAGGAAATTCAGAGGGTCAATTCAAATGAACAGTGTTCATACCAATATCAGAAACAGCTTTAAGTGTGAAGACAGAGCATGAGAATAGATTAGGATCTGTGCAGGAAATTCAGAGGGTCAATTCAAATGAACAGTGTTCATACCAATATCAGAAACAGCTTTAAGTGTGAAGACAGAGCATGAGAATAGATTAGGATCTGTGCAGGAAATTCAGAGGGTCAATTCAAATGAACAGTGTTCATACCAATATCAGAAACAGCTTTAAGTGTGAAGACAGTGTGGCACCCCAGGGTTGCCACACAAAGGGTTAACTCCCCACACACAACACCAAGACCTCCTGGCCAGAAGGGGGAGACCAAGCTGCTTCCCTGTATATTCTGGTGGGGGGGGAGGAAATGGTCAGAAGTAGTTTCAGTTTGGAAGTTCAGTGCAGAGCACTGAGGAGACAGGATCTCTGGAGGTTGGAAGCTGGCTTTAGCTCACCTCAGGATCCACTGACCAATTCCAGGCCTAGCTGAGGGTCTGAGGAAAGGAGAAAGCGTACACAGAGGAACATTCCTGGGAGACAGAGCAGTGCAGAGCTCATCCCCAGTGGAGCACACAGAACGGATGCTGGATCCGAGACTGCAGGTTACATACTGCACAGTTACCACCAGATAAGTGAAGATTCCAGATCTTTCACCTGTACCACAGACACAAGCAACATAGGAGAGTTCAGGAACATACTAGTAAGGACTCGAGTTGCCTGTCAGGTCGGTACCGAGGAGCACAGAGCCAGCTGCATAGTTCACGCAGCAGCAGGGCCACAGACACACAGTGCAGGCAAGGAAGCCAAAACAGCCCGGCTGGGTGGGAGAAGCCCTGAACCCCTCACAGACTCCGTGGACAGTACTTTGCTGAATACCATCACCAGTAAAAGACAAAGAAACTGCAAAACCGTGAGTCTGCCTGTTTATTGTGCTCGTGTCCTGCACTCCCCCCATAGACTAACATACTGCCCCGGGGAAAAGGCTCTACCCGTGGGGAGCCGTCCCATCTCAAGCTGCCTTCCATCACCCCGGAGGTTCTGCAGCAGCGGTGGTCATCTCTGATCACATTCCACGGGTGGCGTCACGAACATAACCCCCCTTTTTATTGTGGAACCAGGGAGCACGGACCGGGTCACGACACCGTGATCCCCTTTCCAGAAGCGACCCCTTGGCCCGGTTCTGGGTATCTCCTTAACCCCTGGCGACACAACTTTGGCGTCACGAACAGGATCCGGACTGGACCCGGCTGCAACCCGGGTGACGTGTGCCTGTAAAGACTTATTGCATAGCATAAAAGACTTGCACTGTGAATTGTTGCAACAAAGAACGGACTTTAAACTTTGCAAACATACCTGGAAAAATCCAAAAACATCATTGGTAAAATTTTCCAGGCGCCATCTTTAATCACGCCATTACCTGCTACGCGCGGGAAAACATCGCGCCTAAACTAAGACTCCGCCCACCGCTTGCAGAGGAGGTGCGCTCGGTGCTGCGACCCGAACGAAAACGCAGAAAAGTGTCCCAGGCTTGCTGTCAAGAAGACTGGTGAAATTAACTAAGGGGACGCAAAGATGTCGCAGCAGGGAGACGCTGTTGTACCCGGCGGTGCAGCGGCACCTATCATGCCGTTCCTGATGCCGTACACCCCGGGTGCAGTGTGGCTGCCGCAGTACTCTGGTGAGCCCAACACACTTAATGACTTTATCGGAAAGCTAAAAATCTACTACAGCATGTACCCCCTGACAGAAGCCCAGCGTGTTGGTATGCTTATGGGACAGTTAACTGGCAATGCCCAGCGGGAGGCTACATCCTGGCCGGACGATGCAAAGGACACTGTAGAGCATATAATAGCTGGACTAAAAGCAGCTTTTGAATCCACTGCTGGCAGCCGGGCTAAAATGAGGTTCTTTGGATGCAAGCAAAAACCTAGAGAGAGCGCAAGAGACTTTGCCTTAAACTTACAGGAGGCGCTCAGAGCACTTAAATTAGCAGAACCTGCCTTAGCCCCTGGAGCAGATAAGCTGCTGATAGACCAATTCCTGGATGGACTCTCATCCCCTTCCCACCGGGGACAACTGAGCATGATGGTGATCCAGGATCCAGGACTAACATTTGCCCAGCTAAAGGATAGAGCCATCCGCCTCCAGCAGGTGGAGGAGCCGCAGGATATAGACTCTGTTCAACACCTTACAGTGGCACCCCAGCAGCCAGTAGTGCCGGTGACATCGGCCATGTCAGCGGCTGCTGCTAACCACCTGGAGCCGATCACTAATGAGGCTCTCCATCAAAAGCTTGAAGCCCTTACAGACACTGTTGCTTCCATGGCTAGAATCGTCCAGGAGCTGCGTGGATCCAAGTCTGCACCCAAGATTGAGCTGGCGACCAGCAAGGAGGATGTCCCATGGATGAGGCCTAGGAGATACCAAGCGACGAGAGGACGACCCAGCGACCGCTACCAGCCGGATGGACAGCCCATTTGCCGCCGTTGCAATGAGCCAGGTCACTTTGCCCGTGAATGTGCTTTAAATGGGGATCCCCTGGGGAGGCGGGCCGCTCCTCAGGAATGAACTCTCAAGGTCCTTCACCCTGGCACGACAAGTATGTGGGGGGACGTCCAGTCATCCCCATAGTGCTGGATGGCATTCCGCTCAACGCCTTGCTGGACACTGGTTCCCAAATATCATCGATTCCGCATGTCCTTTATAAGAGGTACTGGGCTGATTCAGACGTTAGCAGTGGTCCATCTAATGTTGCATTGAATATATGGGCTAGCAATGGTGAATTAGTACCACAGGTTGGTTTCAGAGAAATGACCATTAAGATTGGGAGAGTAGAATTGCAGAATCAGGGTATTATCATTGTTGATGTTGACCGACGAGAACGTGAACCAACTATGCTGCTAGGAATGAATGTAATTGAAAATTGTTTTGCAGAGGTAATTACTGTCTTGCAGCAGATCGTCGAGACTGCCAAACCTGGGCAACAGAGACTCCTGCAGAAGGAAATTAAAGCCTTGATGCTGAAGCAGCAGGTAGAAATGTCAGGAGGTGAAATTGGCAGTGCAAGGGTAAGTGACCCAATACCTATTGTAATTCCTCCCAAAACAGAAATGCTGGTCTGGTGTAGAGCCGCAATAGGCATCAGAGGGCGAGACTATCAGGCCCTGGTAGAACCCGTGTACTCAGACAGTAGGCCCACTGTATTGACGGCCAGAGGAATAGTTGAGGTACACAGGGGGAGAGTGCCAATACGCCTTCTAAATTGTGGGGAAGATGAGGTCACCCTACCAAAGTATGCTACCATGGCTAAGCTATATACGGTTGATAACAACGCCATCACCACCGTTGAGCCCTTGAAGCCGTCAAGTCAGGCGGAAGACAATGGCTCAGAGGGAAAGCTGGAGGATTGGTGCCAAAAGCTACATGTAGGCACCGATTCTACACCCTCCCATCAAAAGCATGGAGTATACAGGGTAGTGAAAGAATATGAACAAATATTCAGCAAACACCCATTAGACTTTGGGCAGATCAAAGGGGTAGAGCACACTATACCCACAGGTAACCATCCACCCATAAAGGAGAGGTATAGACCAGTACCACCGGCTCACTACCAATGCGCCAAAGACATGCTCAAAGAAATGAAAGGAGCAGGGGTAATAAGAGACAGTTGTAGCCCCTGGGCAGCCCCACTAGTGCTAGTTAAGAAAAAAGATGGGACCATGAGGATGTGTGTAGACTACCGACAGATCAACCGCATTACACATAAGGATGCATACCCATTACCTAGGATAGAAGAGTCATTGGCTGCATTAAAATCCGCTACTTACTTTTCCACCCTAGATCTGACTAGTGGGTATTGGCAAGTTCCTGTGGCAGAGGCTGACAAGGAGAAGACAGCATTCACCACGCCGATGGGCCTCTGTGAGTTCAATTGTATGCCGTTTGGACTCTGCAACGCACCTGGTACCTTCCAGCGAATGATGGAGTGCTGCCTAGGACATAAGAACTTTGAAACTGTCCTCCTGTACCTGGATGACGTCATAGTCTACTCCAAGACCTATGAACAGCATCTACAAGACCTGGCAGAAGTGTTTGAAGCCTTATCCGGATACGGCATGAAAATCAAGCCATCCAAGTGTCACCTTCTAAAGCCAAGGGTACAGTACCTGGGACATGTCGTGAGCTCAGAAGGGGTAGCACCAGATCCTGAAAAAGTTACCGTGATCAGAGATTGGCCGAGACCCACCAGCGTGAAAGAGGTGAGGCAATTCCTGGGACTGGTAGGCTACTATAGAAGATTTATAAAAGGGTTCACGAAGCTAGCAGCTCCCCTTCAAGACATCCTGGTAGGACAGTCAAAGAAGTCTGCAGCCCGAAATCCTCCTTTCCAGTGGAGTGATGAGAGAGAAGAGTCCTTTAAGAAGTTGAAGTGGGCACTGACAGGAGAAGAGATCCTGGCATATCCAGATTACCATCAACCCTTCATTTTGTACACGGATGCCAGCAACGTAGGACTGGGAGCAGTATTGTCTCAAAAGCAGGAAGGCAAGGAGAAAGTTATTGCCTTTGCAAGCAGGAAGCTCCGGCCTACAGAAAGAAACCCAGAGAATTACAGCTCCTTCAAGTTAGAACTACTGGCAGTAGTTTGGGCTGTAACAGAGCGTTTCAAACACTACCTGGCAGCTGCAGAATTTACCATCTTTACTGAGAACAATCCGTTGACCCACCTGGATTCTGCAAAACTAGGTGCGCTGGAACAGCGATGGATAGCCCGACTGTCAAACTACAACTTTGTCATCAAGTACAGGGCAGGCCACAAGAATGGGAATGCAGATGCCTTATCCCGGATGCCACACTCGGGGGACGTGGAAGAGGAACCGGAGGGACTGGAAGAAATTGAGCTGCCGGCCTTTCACCATCCTAAAGTGGGACAGTATCAACCGAGTGTCTACCAAAAACAACAGCAGGCAACTCTCAACCCATTAGCACACCACGGATGGGCTGACACACAAGACAGCGATCCAGCTGTGAAGCTAGTGAAAGAACTGCTTACACAACAAGGTGCATACCCTAATCAGAATGCCCCAGCTGAGACACAACATCTCTGGAAAGAGAGAGGTAAATTGTTCCTGTACCAAGGGAAGCTCTGTAGAAGGCACACCAATCCAAAAACACATGAGTTGGTCTGGCAGATCATCGTGCCCAAGAGAGACGTCAAGATGGTTCTGGAAGCTTACCACGACGGTGCTGGTCATTTTGGTTGGAAAAAGTTGGAAGTGCTCTTAAGAGAAAGATTCTACTGGGTTGGCATGAGAAAATCAATTGAAGATTGGTGTAGAAAATGCGGACCGTGCAACCTCAGAAGAAAGGATCAACAGAACCAGAGAGCTCCACTCCAGTCCATAGTAACCAAGCAACCACTCGAGCTAGTTGCATTAGACCACGTCAAGTTGTCACCAAGCCGGTCTGGCTATGTCTATGCCTTAACCATCGTGGACCATTACTCACGCTTCTTAGTGGTGGTACCCGTGAAAGACCTTACAGCTAGAACAGCAGCTAAAGCATTCCAGACGTACTTTTGCAGACCCCATGGTTACCCAGAACAAGTCCTTGCAGATCAAGGTCCAGCTTTTGAATCACAGATTTTCCAAGAATTCTGCAACATGTATGGCTGTAAAAAGATCCGCACAACAGCATACCATCCCCAAACAAATGGCTTATGTGAGAAGATGAACCATATTGTGATTGACCTGTTGAAGACCTTACCAGAGTCAGAAAGAAATCAATGGCCAGAGAAATTGCCAGACTTGGTGGACTTGTACAATCATGTCCCGGTGAGTTCTACAAACTGCACCCCCGCTTACCTCATGCGTGCAAGGCCCGGTAAACTGCCAATTGATTTAGATATGGGAATTCTGAAGCCAGATGCAGAAGTTCAAGAATCCAATTGGGATACCCTACGTCAGCAGCAGTATCGCCAAGTACAAGAGTGCGTAGAGAAAAGTCTCCAACAAGCTAGGGGAAGACAGGAGAGAAACTTCAACCAGCATGCTCTAGCAACCCCATTGCAACCTGGTGACCAAGTTCTCAAGAGGAAACGGCGCACAAACAAATTGGATAATCAGTGGGAAACCACCCCATATACAGTCTTACCGTCCAGTATGGATAATCCCAAAGTGTGTCTCATCAGTAAGGATGAAGGAAGGACATCAGCTGTCGTGTCAAGAGATCAACTCAAACCGTGTCCTGAAACCCTGAAGACACCAGAAGTCACCTTACCCATACAGGAACAACCTGTCAAGAAGGAAGAAGATGTATTCCATACAGTCTTAGGAGATTTCCCAAAAACATGGCCAAATTACCATGGAGCAGTAGTAGTCCCAATGATCGCCTTCCCTCAAGTGGTGGAACCACAATCAGAACCCATACCACAAGAAGTCTCAAGACAAGAAGAACTGGAAGTTGAAACCGTAGAGGAAGAACAGATTCCTGGTCCCAGTGAGCTTGCCAGTCCTACAGTCAGCCCCCCATCCTCACAAGTACCAGAAACACCAAATAGGTACACTTCCACTCACACCATTATGCTAAGTACACCCAGTACACCAGCAGTACGCAGGTCACAGCGTAGTACTCAGGGTCAGATACCAGCAAGATATAAAGACTAATGTGGAATTGCATATAAAATGTACATATGTTATAATGTTTATATGAAAAACCGTAACAGTTTAGTGTACAGAAAAGGTGAGAGAAGAGTGGTGTAAGGTGGCAGCGCGGAGAGTTACAACTTGATCACATTGTTGGTGGCCCGAGGGCCGTGAGGCCTACTGCACTTATGACCAGAGTAGAGACACCTTTAAGAAGTGTTTGTTGATTGAAATGTTTATATAATTGCAACGTTAAGACCAAAAGCCCAGTACCTACAGAGACTATACTGTATGAACACTTATATATTTTTGAACATTTTGGACTCTTTTTGAGCTTTAAGGTTTTTGTACTTTTTCCTTTTGAGACTCTGTATATATATAATTGTTGTGATAACTTGTTTGTTTGTTTCACAGTCCCGGAGTACTGTTCTTCACTAAGGGGGAATGTGGCACCCCAGGGTTGCCACACAAAGGGTTAACTCCCCACACACAACACCAAGACCTCCTGGCCAGAAGGGGGAGACCAAGCTGCTTCCCTGTATATTCTGGTGGGGGGGGAGGAAATGGTCAGAAGTAGTTTCAGTTTGGAAGTTCAGTGCAGAGCACTGAGGAGACAGGATCTCTGGAGGTTGGAAGCTGGCTTTAGCTCACCTCAGGATCCACTGACCAATTCCAGGCCTAGCTGAGGGTCTGAGGAAAGGAGAAAGCGTACACAGAGGAACATTCCTGGGAGACAGAGCAGTGCAGAGCTCATCCCCAGTGGAGCACACAGAACGGATGCTGGATCCGAGACTGCAGGTTACATACTGCACAGTTACCACCAGATAAGTGAAGATTCCAGATCTTTCACCTGTACCACAGACACAAGCAACATAGGAGAGTTCAGGAACATACTAGTAAGGACTCGAGTTGCCTGTCAGGTCGGTACCGAGGAGCACAGAGCCAGCTGCATAGTTCACGCAGCAGCAGGGCCACAGACACACAGTGCAGGCAAGGAAGCCAAAACAGCCCGGCTGGGTGGGAGAAGCCCTGAACCCCTCACAGACTCCGTGGACAGTACTTTGCTGAATACCATCACCAGTAAAAGACAAAGAAACTGCAAAACCGTGAGTCTGCCTGTTTATTGTGCTCGTGTCCTGCACTCCCCCCATAGACTAACATACTGCCCCGGGGAAAAGGCTCTACCCGTGGGGAGCCGTCCCATCTCAAGCTGCCTTCCATCACCCCGGAGGTTCTGCAGCAGCGGTGGTCATCTCTGATCACATTCCACGGGTGGCGTCACGAACATAACCCCCCTTTTTATTGTGGAACCAGGGAGCACGGACCGGGTCACGACACCGTGATCCCCTTTCCAGAAGCGACCCCTTGGCCCGGTTCTGGGTATCTCCTTAACCCCTGGCGACACAACTTAGCATGAGAATAGATTAGGATCTGTGCAGGAAATTCAGAGGGTCAATTCAAATGAACAGTGTTCATACCAATATCAGAAACAGCTTTAAGTGTGAAGACAGAGCATGAGAATAGATTAGGATCTGTGCAGGAAATTCAGAGGGTCAATTCAAATGAACAGTGTTCATACCAATATCAGAAACAGCTTTAAGTGTGAAGACAGAGCATGAGAATAGATTAGGATCTGTGCAGGAAATTCAGAGGGTCAATTCAAATGAACAGTGTTCATACCAATATCAGAAACAGCTTTAAGTGTGAAGACAGAGCATGAGAATAGATTAGGATCTGTGCAGGAAATTCAGAGGGTCAATTCAAATGAACAGTGTTCATACCTGTGAATGAGACAGATGGATTGTCAATATCATAGATGAATGATGACCATGGAGAAGTCACTCCACAGAATTACATCTCTGCTTTCTGGTATATTTCTGAGCACTTATGAAGCACTTGTAGAAGTACACAGACCGGTTAAATTCAGACTGTCAGTGGGCTGCCCGTCCATCACCGGTTTTATTTTCCTTTTCAACTGTAAAAATATAAACACAACACAGTATGGATTTCAAATCTTCTCTTACGGGAGGCATGTCACTTAAACGTTGCAAAACACATATATATACATTTTTAATAACAACTGGCGGACGGCTTCTGCTCTCCCACCCAAGCAACCTAGCCCTGATGCTGCCCCTAAGAAGAGGGAAGCACCCCTTGACCACAGTCCAGATCCAGCCTGCCCGAGCGGGAACGGGTACGGTGCCTCGCACCCGGCTGTCACTTCAGGGGACCACCCATCCATGGGGGACCCCTGACCCCCGGAGGATCACCACCGGTTGCGGTAGTGGCGGGCCTGGGCCATCACTTCCCTCCAGGCCCGTCCTCCAAATCTGCCTCTCCGGAGGCGGCAACGGAAAACATGCCCCCAACTTATTTACAATCCCACCAGTTCGTGGGTGCCCTGCAAGTTCTCAGGCATGTCCATGAAGAGTTCCTCATGCCAACGGTAACAAAGGGTCCCTGCAGGGACAACTTGCCGGCAACGGCCGGGTCAATTACGGTGTCAATCAGGTTATCTACTCAGTTTGATTCATTAATTTACTTAACAGGGTAACGGTACTGGTGGTCCCAATGGGGACAATGGTGCAACGGAGGGAACCGCTGCCTTACTTCAAGTCCACACCACAGCACGGAGGAGGGGGCTGGGCCGGTTCTTGGGCCTCCTGGCCTTTTCTCAGCTTGGCATCCAGGGCAAACTAGCCCCTCTCTCCACAGTTCCGCGTGTATTTCACCAGATTTCCTGGGAGCAAGTTACGGCCCGGGTGGCCTTTTGGTAGATGGGCATTGACATCCCGGCGGGCCACAAACACCTCAGCCTCCAGGCCTGGCTCAAAAATAAATCCACGGCGGGGGTCAAATCTTCACACCTGACCCTCGTATACCGGGCCCCGTACCCGGAAGGTGGCTCTGCGGAGGTTTTCCTTCTCCTGGATCGTGCGGGCTATCATCTCGGCCTTCCGCTTCTCCCTCTCCGCGATTTCCTGGCCCAGCTGGCTCAGCTCCCTGTCCCAGTAAGGGGCGTCTGCCTGCCCCTGTACGCGGGTCGGGCCCCGCAGGGCCTCCTTCACACTGCCCACTACTGGCGTCCTCTGTGGAAGGTCCCGCAGTGTCATGGCCTGGGGTGCTGCCTCACAGCGACGACCCGGGGTATGGGTACAGGGGTCCTCACCTGCTGAGCCTCCTCCTGGATGGGACGGATCACCGGAGCCGGGACGTAACTGGGTGCGGTCGCTTCCGATGCCACCGGTGTGTCTTTGCAGACTGACGCTGCCCTTGGGAGCTTCCGAGGAAGCGGTGCGGGTCATCTTTGGACATCTTCTGCAGGCTGGTCCGCTCGGGCGGACAGGCAGGGTTCCGCTACCAGTTGTAGGGGTAGCGGGCCTAGTGGCGGGGCGGCAGCAGCCAACACGGGTAGCGGGGGAGGCAGCAGGGTGAGCAGGCGCAGACCGGTCCCCTCAGCCACAGCAACCGATCCTGTAGGGACACAGGGGCGTGGGTCGTTTACCCGCTCCACCAAGTCTTCCTCCACCTCGCGTCTCCGTATGGCCGCCACCACATCCGCCATGTCGGCCTCCCACTCCTCCAGGAGGAGCTGCACTTTCACCTGTAGACGGCTGCTCAGACGGACGGTCCGGATTACTACCCACACTGCGGTGCTGGGCCGGGCTCGGGGACTGCGCGGCTACCGGACGGACGGTGCATGCTGGCAGCAGTATCTTCCAGGAACCAAATGGCGGCAGAGTCCTGGCGTCCCTGCTTTTCTGGCCTCGGTTTACATGCGGCCAGAAGCCATCCGTCCCCCCTTTGTCTTTTCTCGGCACCTCCTCTTCAGGGGCGGGGCTTCGGCTTTCGCACCTCCACTGCTCGAGAGGACGCTCGAGCGGGAAAATCTTCGCGCCCAAGATGGCGGATTCTGACATTTTTTGGCCGGACACCGCCGGCGGGGCACAAGGCGCACTTCTACCAGCTGGTAGAACGGTAAGAATCCTGTTCGTGATGCCAAGTTGTCGCGGGCGGGGAGGACGCCACTGCGCTGCGCTCGCTAACGCTCGGGTCCGGCGCTGCTGCGATGGCTGCTCGGTGGCTCGAGCGGTGGGCCGGATCCGGGGACTCGAGCGGCGCTCCTCGCCCGTGAGTGAAAGGGGTGGTTGGTTTGGGGGATTTTAGTCCGTGACGCCACCCATGGGTTGTGTTGAGGTTGGGCACCACCGCTGCTGGTGACGGGGATCCCGTGAGCGATGGTAGGGAGCAGCTGGGATGTTGTTTTACCCCCTCCGTGGGTAGGGGTTGGTGGTCCCGGGGCCCGGTGAGGTGAGGGGGAGGCAGGGCTGGCAAGGTGCAGGGTCGCTTGGACTGCGCAGCGTGGTGCCGGATGGCACGGTTGTACTCACTCAGCCACAAATGTACGCAGAGTCTCTGGTAAACCAAACGGCTGGATGGACGGGTCCCGCAGCCGGCTGCTGTGGTTTCTCCCGGACGGTTGGTATTGGCTGCCTTTCCCTGCACCTTTGTGTATGTTCGGTCCTGATGGCTTCCCAACGGTAACCCACTCCCCAGCGTGTATGTGTGCCGGAGGAGCCCTTTTGCCCGCAGGCTCTGGCCCTTGGAACTCTAGCTGTGGAGGTAGCTGTATTTCCTTCTACTGGTCGGACGGTTGCCTTCTATCGGGTCTTGGATGTTAGGAAACCCCTGGGCTTCCAGTCACTAACGGATTTGACCTCTTAACGGCGAATCCAAGCCTGGTCGGGCTCCGCAGGCCCTGCCGGTGTGTGCTGACTTCACTTCGCTCCCCGGTTCGGTACCAGCGGGCCACCGCCTGACCACAGTCCTACGGTTCCGCGTTGATCTGCCTCTCCTGCAGACGGCCACCACCGTCTGCCAACCTTGCTCTTAGTGCCCGGGCCACACACCCGGACACGGTCAGTTTACTACTCCACTACTACTTCACTCCTCTCTCTTGCACTTCCCTAACTGATCTGACTTCCTTTTCCCGCCTCCAGGACTGTGAACTCCTCAGTGGGTGGGTCCAACCGCCTGGCTCCACCCCACCTGGTGTGGACATCAGCCCCTGGAGGGAGGCAACAAGGATTTTGTGTCTGGCTGATGTGCCTGTGTCGGGGTGGGGGTGTGTGTTGCAGTACCTGTGACGACCTGGCTAGTCCAGGGCGCCACACTGACACTCCACCCTTAATTCATCTGGTGTCTGTGATCTATGTGGGTGTCAACCTGCTGAGTGCTAATTCAGAGGCAGGCTAGCAGACGTTAATCTCTGCTAGTCTACTTGTTAGGCTTCTATGATAACCTGCTCCATTCCTATATATGCTGGCTGAATCCTTGTGCCTATGCCAGCTATAGTTTGTCCTACTTGGTCTGGGAATGTTTGGTGATCTGGTGTGAAACCTCTTGCTTTGTGCATTTGTGGTGTTAACCCTTGTTGCCTTTTTGTTGCTACCCTCCTGCTCTTGTTTTTCTCCTAAGTCTCTCTCTAGGGGGCATTACACGCAATGACATTGCTAACGAGATGTCAATGGGGTCTCTGAATTTGTGACGCACATCCGGCCTCGTTAGCGACGTCGTTGCGTGTGAAACACAGGAATGACCGTTAACGATCAAAACTACTCACCTAATCGTTGATCATTGACACGTCGTTCTAATCCCAAATATCGTTGCTATTGCAGGACACAGGTTGTTTGTTGTTCCTGCGGCAGCACACATCGTTATGTGTGACACCGCAGGAATGAGGAACAACATCGTACCTGCGGCCGAAGGAGGGAGGTGGGCGGGATATTCTGGCCGCTCATCTCTGCCCCTCCGCTTCTATTGGACGGCTGCTTAGTGACGCCGCTGTGATGCTGAATGAACAGCCCCCTTAAAGGAGAGATTGTTCGGCGGCCACAGCAACGTTGGTGAAGAGGTAATTGCGTGTGACGCTGCCGTAGCGATATTGTTCGCTACGGCAGCAATCAACCCTGTGACGTGCCACCAACGTGGGCGGGTGCTATCGCTTGCGACATCGCTAGCGATGTCACAGCGTGTAAAGCCCGCTTTTGTCTAGTCCTGTGTGTGTGCAGTGTGTCAGAGTTTTGGTTTTCCCTTGTCTGTCCTTATCTGCTTACCATCTTGCTCTTGCCCCGTCCCTCCCTGGGGGAAGAGGGGTAAAAGAGTAGTATTTCTCAGGAGTATACGAAGCCAAGTGACTTTGGCATCTCCACCATTAGGAGTAATGCAGAGGTGAGGGACAGCCTAAGGTCCTATAGCGTAAGGGACAACATAGGAGGACCCTGTCCCTCGCTATCTCAAAGTAACATCGTGACAGCTGCTTGCTGTAGTTTTGATAAAATCACTGTTTAATCAGCAGAATTATCACTAGAGGACTATTAACCCTGCTTCCATTTAAACGAATCACTACAATACCACTGATTAGTATCTTTTTTCTGATGCACAGTTTACACAGAAAGCTGCCGATTAGTTGTGTGGGAGGGGTTATACAGTGCTCAGTATTCAGAGAACTGCTAAATCTCTAGCAGAGAATAAAGTGATTTTATCAAACCTATGTGACACCTCTGGAATCAGGGTCTCTGACCTTACATCATGCTGGTCTCAGTTGGAGAAGGAAAAATCTGGTGACAGATTTCCTTTAACAGGAACCTGTCACTTGCCATAAATTTTGGTCTAAATATAGTTGTTCTCTTGACCCTTACATTTTGTTTATTTTGTTACTGCTCCTCTCTATTCCTGACAATTAGCCGCCTCTTTCTTATATGTAAATCTAGACTTCTTAGACCACGGGGAGTGGTGAAAGGAGATGCCACCAGAGAAGAGTTGAGGATCGTGCCCAGTTGGTTAGAAAGGTAAGATTGCATTTCTAGGAAGAGGCTGTCATATCTCAGGAATGGAAAGGCAGGAAGTGAAGAAAAACAACATCTAATAAAGAAGACCGGTAATATTTACACCAGGTAAAAAATATAAATTTCTGGCAATTAAAATGTGTTTCTCAGAACAAGTTATTCAGGCTTGTAAATGGCCATTCATATTCAAGATTCATTATTTCTATCTTGAAAAGTCTTCACTCATTTTCCCTGCCAAGAACTTTTAGAATCACAGCTCATGGGATTTGCATAAGGTCTGTATGAGCCTAAATGTAACTAAATAAATAAATAAATAAATACATTTGATAATATCTTTCCATTACTAATTCTTGTCATTGTTCTGTCTCTATTCAGGTTAAAGCCTTTCACTTCCTTCTTTCCACTTTTAGCACATTTTATTATAGAAACCATGGTGACCAGATAAGGGTGTGAACAGTGACATCATGATGGATGACACATCATTGCACCAGGTGGTGACACTGACTGAGAACCCTCTATAGAAGCTGGTAGGCCTCATACATCAGCCATATTATGTACTTGATGTGAGTTGTCTCTATTTGTATCTGATTTTGTATCTCAGATGTATCCCTGGCATCCCTGCACTGCTCTGCCTCTCACCAGCAGGGATGCTGACTCACTGCTGCAGCCGGACTACGCCCAGTCTCTCCTCCTCACAATCCTCCATATGAGTCTCTCTTACCTCCTGCTCCCAAGTCCTGTTCATGCAGCACAAGTTCCCAGGGAGCATGCTTAGGGCGTATGCACGCTCGCTCCCTTAAAGGGCTGGCAAACCTATTTCCGGAAATGCCTCTTAGCCTATGGCTGAGAGGCACTAGATACGTAAGGCATCCTCCCACTAGGGGAGGTGCCTGAGTAATATGGGCAGTTAGTCAGTTAATGTTTTTTAAGTAAGCTATTTGTCAGGTCCCATTTGTCCACTGTCTGTTACCTTCTCCCATGACCACTAACCTGTGCCTTCCCATTCCTGCCAGTATCTGCCATGCCATTTGTACCTGCCCGCATCTACTGTTCTGTGTGCCTCAGCCATCCCGCCTGCACCTGTCAGCACTAGAGACTATGCCTGTCCATACATGAGCCTGTTTCTACCCTGGGGATCAGCTGCCACGGTCCATGACTCTGCCCCGGGAGTGACACCTGGTGTCTACCCGGTAGGTACGTAGCCAAGCCCCTCCAATGTCAGGGTTAGCCCAGGTCCACCCTGTGGTGGAGTGGGACCATTCCAATTCCCCTCACCACCTTATGACCAGCATGCATTACATAAGGATAGAATTGTTCTCTTGTTTTAGAAAAAAATGTTGCCATGTTTCATCAGCTACCATGATAGAATGATAGTCTAATGTTGACACATTATTTCTACAGTAGGTGTGAATTCCTCTGTAGTACATCACTGAAAGTCATATATGGTGACACACACACAGTGTTGGAAATTGAATAAGAGAAAAATGCCAAAATTCTCTCTCAATTCTCTAATAAGAATATTTATTTTTATATAGTGCTACCATATTCTGCATCGCCTTATATACATCAGCAACATTGTCCCCATTGGGGCTCACAATCTAAATTCCCTATCTGTATGTCTTTGGAGTGTGGGAGGAAACCCACGCAAACACGGGAGAACAAGGAAACTCTTTGCAGATGTTGTTCTTGGTGTGATTGAACCCAGGATCCCACCAGTGCTGTAAGACTGCAGTGCTAACCACTGAGCCACCACACTTCTAGTTCTAAAACCTACGTAAAGGGAATCTGTCAGAAGGTTTTTGTATGTAATCTGAGGGCAGCATAAGGTAGGGGCTAAGACAATGATTTCAGGGATGTGTCACTTATTAGCCTGTGTGCTGTTGTGTCAATACATTGAGTGTTTTATCATCAGGAGATTACCACTGTCGCACTATGTGACCTCATGCATCTTGGTCTTACCCCACCACCAGCACTGATTATCAGATTACTTTCAATATACAATGTACACACATAGCACTGTGGTGTGGGTGGAGTTAGCTTTCTGAGCTCTGATGCATTTTACATCTAAAAACTCTAATTGTGTCAAAACTGCTGCACCCAATAAACTAAGTGATATATTGTTGGAATCAGGGTCCCTTTTCCTACATTATGCTGCTCTCAGATGAAGCATCAAAAACCCGGTGACAGATTCCCTTTACCTTGCACCAAATTTATGTGTTTTAGAAAAATGAGTATGGCTTAAGGGGGCTTTACACGCAGCGACATCGCTAGCAATGTGGTTCGTGAAAGCACCCGCCACAATCGGTTGTGCGTCACGGGCAAATCACTGACCGTGGCTCACAAAATCGCTAGGACCCATCACACATACTTACCTGCCTAGCAACGTCGCTGTTGCCGGCCAACCGCCTCCTTTCTAAGGGGGAGGTTCGTTCAGCGTCACAGCGGAGTCACTAAGAGGCCGCCCAATAGAAGCGGAGGGGCGGAGATGAGCGGGCGGAACATCCCGCCCACCTCCTTCCTTCCTCATTGCAAGCGGCCGCAGGTAAGGTGATGTTCCTCGTTCCTGCTTTGTCACACACAGCGATGTGTGCTTCTTCAGGAACGACGAACAACCTGCGTCCTGCAACATCAACAATATTTGGGATTAGAATGACGTGTCGATGATCAACGATTAGGTAAGTAATTTTGATCATTAACGGTCGTTCGTGCGTTTCACACGCAACAACGTCGCTAACGAGGCCGGATGTGCGTCACAAATTCCGTGACCCCAACGACATCTCGTTAGCGATGTCGTTGCGTGTAAAGCCCCCTTTAGTCAAAAGGGGGCACAGTTTTTGGGCATCTTTTTAAAATATTAAAATGCACAACAATCTTTTTCTAAATTTTGGTGGAAACTAAACCAAGTCATAACCCATCTTCAATGGTCTTACCGAGGGAAGGATGTTGTTGGTCACGACATATTCCTATAGCAGTAATGCAATGCCAGAGTTCCCTTATTCATTGTTAGGATTTTAGAGTGCAGCTGTATGTATTTTGTAGTTATAGCTGGTGACAACTGTCATGGCTGCCTTAACATCTTTGTTAATGTTTATTTTGTCAGACTGCTAATTTGAAGATAATTCTATTTCTACAATTTACGTAAGATTTTGTAACAATTCACAGGTGAATTCAGGATATTATATGTACATTATGTTTTATGACTGTAGTAGGAAATGGACCTTAAATAAAGAGAAATATATAAAAATATCGGCAATTACCCGTTTTTCTACTAACAGAGGTAAAATAGAATAGTGATTATGATCGTGATTCTTCCGCCAGCTTTTAGCTTTAATTTAGAATTCCCATTTTCGGCTGTGTAAATTCTACTGCTCATGAAGCCAATAAGTTTACAATAACATTAATGCGCCCCCTGAGGCTATCAAGCACTTTGTCATTCATGCATGATAATTTACATCTCTACATGTAGTTTCTATCCATTTATCCATTTGCTGGCTCCATATTTCTGTATTCACAGGAGGGAGTTAATATGACTCCATAGGAAATTGTGTAAGGTGTGCAACTCTGTAAGTTCCTTTACAGTCAATTAATTATGGAAAATGAATGAGGCTTGTTTCACTCATTAAACAGAATCTTATCAACATGAAGAGGAATTATAGGAATAAAAAATGCAAGTTTTGTACTTTTAGACTAGTTTTTAAAGGGAACCTGTCACCATTTTTGGGGCCTATAAGCTGCGGCCACCACCAGTGGGCTCTTAATTTAACATGCTGTATATAAGAGCCCAGGCCGCTGTGTAGAACATAAAAATCACTTTATAATACTCACCTAAACGGTCGCTGCGGTGGAGTTGAGTCAGAGAGGCGTCTTTGTTCTCCGGTGTCGGTGACTCCTCTTTCGGCCATCTTCGTCCTCCTTCTGAAGCCTGTGTGCATGACGCGTCCTACGTCATACAAACTCGCCGGTCCCATGCAGGCACACTACAATACTTTGATCTGCCCTGCTCAGGGCCGATCAAATTGCGCCTGCGCAGGACTTCAATGTCGGCGAGTGTGTATGACGTAGGACGCGTCATGCCCAGAAGAAGGAGAACAAAGATGGCCGAAAGAGGAGGCACCGGTCCCAGAGTACGAAGACACCCATCCTACCGGTCTGCACTGGAGCGACTTCCTAGGTGAGTATTATAAAGTGTTTTTTATGTTCTACACATTGGCTTGGGCTCTTATATACAGTATGTTAAAATAAGAGCCTGGTGGTGGTGGCCGCAGCTTATAGGCCCCAAAACTGGTGACAGGTTCCCTTTAAGTGCAACTTGTAATATTTAGTATTTTACTTTTCCCTTATACACCTTTACATTTAGAGCCTTTTGAATGTTTTTTTTGTCATTACAAACACAATACATACACAATAAATACACATAATAATGCACATTTCTCTTTACTGAGGGCAGGGCAAAGTACTCTAATGCACAGGCTCAGGGAAATGTCAAAGAACACCTATGCTTGTGCAATTGCAGTACCCACCAGGGCATAGAGAGAAGTGCGCGAGCACAGGACCGCAATGGAGGAGTCTGTGCTGATGATGTAGGATGCACCATCCACACCAAGCAGGGAAGGAGGACGGTTATCACAAGCAGATAGGAGGTGCTGGACCGAGTAAAGTGATGCCCATTGGACTGGACCGCCCACAGGGGAGTATAATAAAGCCCTTTTTTAATTTATACAGAGCGGCTTGGGCACTTACATACAGTATTCTAGAATGCTGTATGTAAGGGCTTACTGGTTGTAGTAGCAGCTTATATGGGACAAATCTGGTAACAGGTTCTCTTTAAGGCCTCATTCATATGAGTGTATAACTTGACGAGGCTTATCCAAAGTTTTATCGGACAGTGCCGGACCAGCGCATTCTTTCTCATGTCAATGTAGCATGAGAAAAAAATTGCTGCATGCTGCGATGGGCAGCTTATATCACATGGCGAGCACAAATTCAAGTCAATGGGTGCGTGCAAACCATTGGACTGCACTTGGATGTCATTCGTTTGTAGTCCGATATACGCTGACGCAGACAATAGATAAGATGGTGAAATGAAGGTTTCCATCCTCTCTGCATCTGTGCACCGATTCTCGCATGTTACATAATCGGATCATCATATATTACACTCCGCTCACACTCGGAGCAGAGTTTGAGCAGAGTGTCATGATGATCATAATCCATCCAATTCTCTTGCATGAGAAAATATATGTTTGAAAAACTGCTTTTTAATCAAAAATATATGCATTTAGGTAATGGTAAAAATGGGAGCCACATGTCCTTTTTCATTATAGAGTTATAACAAAATATGTACACTCTCCCTAAAGTCTGTTGTGTTTGATATTTTACCCATTGCTAACTACTCCAACTTGCAAGGTTATACTCAATTGAGAAAAGATACCTCTCATATTTTGGCAGCCTAAAAAATTGGAACACACAAGCTGCTCTTCACATTAAAGGTCAGTCCACATATAGCAACAGTCTATACACCCCTGTTAAAATGCCAGTTTTTGTCATATAATGACCTAAATGATACCAAGACAGTCACCCATAATCTGTAAATCTGTACGAAACCATTGAGGAACAAACAAATGATTTGAGGTTGGAAATAAAATAACAAAACTAAAATAATATGGTTGTATAAGTGAGAACACCCTCTTATAATTGGGGATGTGGTTAAGCTCAGAGTTAAATCACATTTAAACTCATGAAAAATAGTAGTCAGTGTACAGCTGCCATCATTTAAAGTGATTTGGATTAAACCCATATAAAGTTAAGCTATTTTAGTAAGATTTTCCTGACATTTTCTTAGTTGCATTTTACAACAAAAGACATATAAACAGCTTACAACACAGCAAAGGGATCTGATGGTTGAACATTATCATTCGGGAGAACAGAGCTAAATAAACTTCCAAAGCATTAGCTACACCATGGAAGAGTGAAAATATCATCAAGAAGTGGCTTAAATTTGGCACTACAGTGACATTACCTAGAACTTTACCCTCATTAAAAATTAATTAAAATTCATGAAGAAAATTGGTTCTGGAGGCTGCTAAGAGGCTTGCAGTAACAATAAAGGAGCTGCAGGAATTTCTGGCAAGTACTAGTTCTGTACTACATGTGATAACATTCTCCTGTATTCTTAAAATGGCTGGCCTGTGGGTTAGGGTGGCAAGAAAAAAGCCTTTTCTTACAAAAGAAAACAATCCATGCCCTTCTATGTTTTACCAAAACCTATATCAAGTCTGACAAATATATGTGAGAAAATGTGTTATAGTCTGATGAGAGCAAGGTTGAACTTTTTGGCCATAATTGCAAAAGATATGTTTGGAGCAAAACCAAATTGCGCATCACCAAAAGACACTATATCCACAACGAAGAATGATGGAGGCAGCATTTTGATTTGTGGCTGTGTTTTGAGCAGCTGGAACAGGGGCTGTAGTCAAGGTGGAGGGAACTGTGAATGGTTTCAAATATTAATCAGTTTCAACAAAACCTTCAGGCCTCTGCTAACAAGCTGATGATGATGAGGAATTTCATCTTTAAGCATGACAACAATTAGAGATGAGCTAACCCAAGGTTTGGTGTTCAAACACAGACTTTACAAAAAAAACAGAGTTCAGATGCTTTATGTATGCACACCACTTGCACAAGTATCTCTGTGCTCAGGTACACTCAGTGCTAGGCCAAGAGCCAGCTGCTTGCAGTGTTTTAGCGGTTCGCACTGGGGGTAACAACAGCGTGATCGGATGTAGTGTGCAGTGTGCACCAAACGAAAAAAAATGGAAAAACCCCGGCCATCAACCCCCAGAAATTACCACCCACCACCGGAAGTTATATGTGTATGGCTGACTGCATGTGGGCGGAGATCCGAACTTCCCAATAAGTGACTTCCATTAGAGTTCTGCTAAAGTCCCAAACCGAAGTTTATCTAGAGTCCGGTTAAACCTGCCGAACCAAATTTCCACAGATCCGCTCATCTCTAACAACAACAACCACATACGTCAAAATCAACAAAAGAATGTCTTCAAAAGAAGAAGATCAAAATTTTGAAATGTCTCAGCCAGAGCCCAGACCTGAAGAGCACATAGGAGATGACCACACAATCTGACACATGTGGAGCAACGTTTGCGAATTCTAGATGTGTATTGCTGATCAACTTCGACCCTAAAAGACAGAATGCTGTCATAAATTCAAAGACTACTTAAAAAAGTATTATTTTAAGAGAATGCATAATTATTCAACCAAATGATTTTAGTTTTAGTTTTTAATTTCTGTTTGTCCACCCCAAAAGATTTCACTTTACTTTTCAAATGAATTGTACAGATTATGAGTAGGGATGAGCGAATCCGAACTGTAAAGTTTGGGGTTCATACCGGACACCGAGTGTCCAGGGCTCAAACTCGAGCACAGATTTTTTTTTTTTTTTAAAATAGTCTATGTCCGAATTTGGAGTTTGAGTACTGTTTGTATGCTAATAAAGTATTTTGAAGGGATGCAGCACAGTCAATCAACAAGCTTTTTACCATAGGGAACAAGCTTGTATTTTGCTGTAAACAATAAGGAAAAAAAATGACATGGGTCCCGCTTATTCTTGATAAGCAGAGCAGGTAAAGCTGACAACTGTGGGCTGCAACCCTCAACTGTCAGCTTTACCTTGATTTGTTATCTAAAATAGAGGGGACTCCACTCTGTTTTTTAAAATAATGTATTTAAATAATTTTAAAAAATGTCATGAGGTCCCCCATATTTTTGATAACCAGTCAAGGTAAAGCAAACAGCCTGGGACTGGTATTATCAGAATGGGAAGGTCTGTGGATATGGAGCCCTTCACAGCATAAAAATACCAGCCGAGAGCCACCCCAGAAGTGGCACATCCATTAAATGTGTCAATTCTAGTGCTTTTCCCAGCTTTTCCCGATTTCCCTGGTGCTGTGGCAATCGGGGTAATACTTTTGGGGTTCATGGCAGCCATGAATTGACAGCTGGCCCCCATCTCAGGCATTAGTAATGAATAGGCGTCTATAAGACACCACCATTACTAACCCAACAAGTGTAGAATTGTAAAACTGACTCACACACTGGAAAAAAATAATTTATTTGAATACAAACACCCCACACTCCCTCATTCACCAATTTATTAATTAAAAAGAAATCCTGAAAGTTCTGACATAATCGAATGCTGTAATGTCCCACAATGCTCATCGATTCCTATGGAGCTTTGTTGTAAGAACGTTCTCAGAACGAGTCTCCATATGTCGCTTCCATTCAGTGGCAGGTACAGAATTTCTCATGAGCATAGAGATGGAGCAATTACAGTGAGGTCCAGAAATATTTGGACAGTGACACAAGTTTTGTTATTTTAGCTGTTTACAAAAACATGTTCAGAAATACAATTATATATAATATGGGCTGAAAGTGCACACTCCCAGCTGCAATATGAGAGTTTTCACATCCAAATCGGAGAAAGGGTTTAGGAATCATAGCTCTGTAATGCATAGCCTCCTCTTTTTCAAGGGACCAAAAGTAATTGGACAAGGGACTCTAAGGGCTGCAATTAACTCTCAAGGCGTCTCCCTCGTTAACCTGTAATCAATGAAGTAGTTAAAAGGTCTGGGGTTGATTACAGGTGTGTGGTTTTGCATTTGGAAGCTGTTGCTGTGACCAGACAACATGCGGTCTAAGGAACTCTCAATTGAGGTGAAGCAGAACATCCTGAGGCTGAAAAAAAAGAAAAAGTCCATCAGAGAGATAGCAGACATGCTTGGAGTAGCAAAATCAACAATCGGGTACATTCTGAGAAAAAAGGAATTGACCGGTGAGCTTGGGAACTCAAAAAGGCCTGGGCGTCCACGGATGACAACAGTGGTGGATGATCGCCGCATACTTTCTTTGGTGAAGAAGAACCCGTTCACAACATCAACTGAAGTCCAGAACACTCTCAGTGAAGTAGGTGTATCTGTCTCTAAGTCAACAGTAAAGAGAAGACTCCATGAAAGTAAATACAAAGGGTTCACATCTAGATGCAAACCATTCATCAATTCCAAAAATAGACAGGCCAGAGTTAAATTTGCTGAAAAACACCTCATCAAGCCAGCTCAGTTCTGGAAAAGTATTCTATGGACAGATGAGACAAAGATCAACCTGTACCAGAATGATGGGAAGAAAAAGTTTGGAGAAGAAAGGGAACGGCACATGATCCAAGGCACACCACATCCTCTGTAAAACATGGTGGAGGCAACGTGATGGCATGGGCATGCATGGCTTTCAATGGCACTGGGTCACTTGTGTTTATTGATGACATAACAGCAGACAAGAGTAGCCGGATGAATTCTGAAGTGTACCGGGATATACTTTCAGCCCAGATTCAGCCAAATGCCGCAAAGTTGATCGGACGGCGCTTCATAGTACAGATGGACAATGACCCCAAGCATACAGCCAAAGCTACCCAGGAGTTCATGAGTGCAAAAAAGTGGAACATTCTGCAATGGCCAAGTCAATCACCAGATCTTAACCCAATTGAGCATGCATTTCACTTGCTCAAATCCAGACTTAAGACGGAAAGACCCACAAACAAGCAAGACCTGAAGGCTGCGGCTGTAAAGGCCTGGCAAAGCATTAAGAAGGAGGAAACCCAGCGTTTGGTGATGTCCATGGGTTCCAGACTTAAGGCAGTGATTGCCTCCAAAGGATTCGCAACAAAATATTGAAAGTAAAAATATTTTGTTTGGGTTTGGTTTATTTGTCCAATTACTTTTGACCTCCTAAAATGTGGAGTGTTTGTAAAGAAATGTGTACAATTCCTACAATTTCTATCAGATATTTTTGTTCAAACCTTCAAATTAAACGTTACAATCTGCACTTGAATTCTGTTGTAGAGGTTTCATTTCAAATCCAATGTGGTGGCATGCAGAGCCCAACTCGCGAAAATTGTGGCACTATCCAAATATTTCTGGACCTAACTGTATGTCAGACCTGGATGTGACATTCAGTTAGTGAAGTAACTTTAGCAGAGCCCAGTTTACAGCAGAGTTGAGTTTAGCAGATAATTTATTTAGTGAATATAGCAGACACAAGCAATTGTAGAAGTGCAGTGTTTGTAAGGCATCACAGTACATTTGTGTAGTAGTTTGGAGAGAATGGAAGAGCCCAATGGTTATAGTAGATTTGTGTTTGTCAGGAAACCCAACCCATTGAATGTAGCAGAGTCCAACTGTTGTTAAAGAGCTGGGTGCGTTCAGAAATTCACTTGGGGAATGTAGCAGAAATCACAAGTTGTAGCACACCTAGGTTTGGCAGGAAACAAGCTAAATTAGTGTAGTAGAGCCCATTGGTTATACCAGAGCTGTCTTTGTTAGAAGACAAGAGTTGGGTTTGCAGGAAACTCACTTAAGGAATGTAGCAGGGTTTGGCAGTTGTAGCAGAGCCAAGCAGTTTTGCAGAGCTAGGTTAGGCACTTAGGTGGCAGATGGTGCAGCTCAGCAATTTATTGTCTATGAAGACACAAACTACCTGAATATTCAGGTTGCATTCTGCCACCCAAGCTGGCCAATAACACACATACCTCTCCACCCAGAAGCAGCACCTACAGTATGTGAGATGGCTTCTGTATTTTTACTGATTGAGAACAAGAGGGAGTGGAGGGTTTCTCCAGCTTCGGTGCTCAGTAGAAGGAAGGGTGTACGAGGGGGTACAATGATCATGAAAGGAATTATTTTGTCTTTGTATCTCAACTTTGAAGAGGAACTGCCATCATAATCACACATATCTCAGCAATGCAGGCATCACAGGGAGCTGCCGGAGAACGAAAATCCTGACGCTGGAGCCGGGACAGATAAGTGACAACTACAAATAGGATTCAAAAAGGATTAAATCTATTTACAATTCCTTACAATGTTCACACCAATTTTGTGGCAGAATGTAAATATTAGGTTTTAAGGACGGGCAGACATCATTGGTGCAACTTGTGTTAATGGGGTCACATCCAGCTCCAAAGTAGCAAACAGCTTATGTCGTAGACTAAACATTTTGACTACAAAGGATCCATGTACTTTTCTCGCACAGGGGCCCTTTTCTGTCGGTGCCCCCCTGGTTTGAAGAACCTTTGTTCTGTATTGTGACTTGCCATGCATAGATTTCCTATTCAAAATCTGATGCAGTTCTGCCAAGCAATTCTTAAAAGAAATATGTCAGCAGCTTTTTGCTATGTAATGTGAGGACAGCATGCTGCAGGGGTTAACACAGATATTTCAGTGATGCATCTCTTATCTCCCTGTGTGCTGTTGTTTACGTACAATGTTTGTTTTAGCTTCATGAGATAATCATTGCTGGACTAGGTCAGCTAGGAGTCATCTAGTCCATGCCCCCTTTCTATGATTAGCAGCTCATTGTCTATAGACATTGTACATGGACAATCTGGTGTAGGCGAGGGCACCCTTCTCCATTCTGCTGCACTTCTAAATCTGCAAACTCTGATAGTATAAGAACGGTTTTGCCCAGTAATCTAAATGATACATCATTGGATTCAGGATGTCTTTGCCTACATCATGCTGCTCTCAGGTGAGGTAGCAAAAACCTGCTGGCAGATACCCTTTAACTTTAATTTATGTGTCTCACCAAATATGTAATTTTCAAAGTAATTTTCAAGGTTGCTCCACATTGTGCACCTGCCCTTAGTGCTGAAGTAACATGGAAGATGACAAGTGATGACATATAGTACAGTTGGCTGTAGAGGACACACTATGAAGTGAGATTCAAGGACGCTCTGGTCTCCAGGATCCACAGGAATTCATCATATGCTGTTGTCATGCATTGTATTGTCTGAGCCAAAAGTAAAACATTGCAAATGAAGGACATTGGAGCAATGAATGTAGTTTGGAAAGTTCAGAAACTTATTTCTTTTCATTCATAACATACGGCATTTATCAACACATGAAATATTAGGAATTTTATAATTTGCCTTTACATATATTTTATATTTTTACAATTGATGTGGCATATTTTTAAATCTTAGGAAACATTACTAAAAGCTTTTGTCCTGCTAAAAGCAGACCCCATTCTGGTTTCTTCACTATATTAACTTTTGACTGGAGTTGTGAATAAAGGAGGTTTGCTGCTTATTTCAACAGGTAAACCAGCCCCCTTTTCAGTCACAGTCAGTATACACTGGAGATCAAAATTAGAGAACAATATATGATCTTTTGCTTTTGTCAGAAATAATGTGATCTACATTGATCAACATGGGAAGGTTTGTGTAAGGGGTGCACCATGCCACTAGAACAGGGTTTTACAAAAGAGCCAAAGTTTATCAACATAAAACCTTTATTTTACTCAAAATGTGATGTTGATAATTAGAGAACAGCAATGACTATAGCACAGAGAAAGATTATAAGTAAATTTTCTGAAGGTAATAACAGTCACCAATCAGTAGGACGTGTACAGGCTGTCACTGTGAATGATGTCAGACTAAGCACATCTGTGGCCACAGGACATCACTAGTCTCTCACACTGCTCTGGTGTAATTTTGGTCCACTCTTCTTCTAGTCTCTGTCACAATTCTTTGACTGTTACGGGTTTCTTGGCCATAGCTTTGTCACCAAGGATTTTCCAGAGGTTTTCTATTGGGTTTAGATCAGGACTCTGGGCTGGCCATTTCATTTTTTCAATGTTTTCTGTTTCAAGGAACTGCTTTACCCGTTTTGCTGTATGACAGGTGGCATTGTCCTGCATGAAAATTTTTGGCTGATTGAGTAATGAACGCAAGTAAGGAACCACGTGTTGTTGAAGAAGGTTTTGATACACACTTGCATTCACTCTGCCATGTAGCTGTATGAGAGGTCCAGCTCCTGCTGCCGAAAACATTCCCCAAACCATGAGACTTTCTCCACCACCATTCACTGACTTTAACACACTTTGGTTTCAGTATTTCCCCAGTTTGTCAATGAACATAATGTTTCCCATCAGACCGAAATAGATTAAACTTGCTCTCATCGCTAAAATGAACTGTGGACCATTTTTCCTCTGTTCACACAACATGCCTCTCACCAGAGGTGAGTCTAGCCTTTTGATTCTTTCTGCTAATGAGAGGTTTGATCAGTACAGACTGGGTTTTCAGTCCAAATGCTCTTAAACATCGTGACACTGTATGATGAGACAGTTCCTTACCCTGTTCAATGCTGAACTGGCGAGTAATTCCAGCTGCAGTGTTCAAATGATTACCCATGGAGATTCTCCGCATTATCCTGTCCTCTCTTGCATTTGCTTTTTGAGGGCAACCAGCCTTCTTTGGGACTTGAAAGAGTTTGTAATGTTGTAAAGCTGCAATATTCTCAAAATAACAGACTTGGAATGACCAACATCTCTTGCTATGGCTGATAGGGTCACCACTTTAGCCTTCATCTGGACAACCTGGTGCCGGAGAGTTTCAGTCACTTAGGAGTGGCACACCATTTTTGCAGTCAGTGCAAGGTGGAAGGAAAGTTAAACTGCCAGGTAAATAGGGTTTGAAGATAATCAAGGAAATTAGAACCAGGTGCCAGATTAACACTAATAACTTGCAGGTATCTGGAAGTGTTCTCTAATTTTGATCAGTGTTCTTTTTCATTTACCTCATTTACATTCTTATTATGTGCTTTTGAAAAAAATAAATTTATGAAATAAGCGTAAAATACTGCGAGTTTACCCATGTTAGGATATAATCACATAGGACGACACAATGTCCTTAACATTTAGGAAATTGTGTGTTGTTCTCTAATTTTGTGTGTATATATATGTATATATATATATATATATATATATATATATATATATATATATATACAGATATATAAATATAAAATTAAGGTACTTGGCCAATCGATGTGTGCCCACCAGCCACAACAAGCTGTATATTTTTTGATGGGATCTTAAACTTAATATTTATCAAACCAACCTCGCATTCAATGTATGCAAAGATGGATGGCTCAATTATTGAAATGAGCCAGTCCCTGTCAGCTCTAGCCACTTTCCTCTGTCAGTCGCAAGCTAAAAGCGAATCTGCAAGACTGGAGCCCCTAGCTGAAGATGTGTACATCTTTTAGTTATGTAGTAAGTTCAATAGATACTAATTTTATTACATTTAACTACAATTTCTTGTAGATAGTTGTAGCACCCCTGAGGTATCAGGTGCCACAGAATGTATCCTGTGAAAACCCAAACCCCGGAATATCCGTGCTAGTCAACACACCAGCACCCTCAGGCCACATACACAACCCCAACACCAGACTGGGAGACTGCCTAGCAACAGGTAAAAGGGATGGACACTGATTGGATAGTCGTCACCCAATCTGTAGGGAGAGACCCAGCAAGGGGAGGGGCCAGTGGTCAGTTGGGAAATTGGCGGGAGGAAGTGAAGTGGAGTAGTGTGGGACAGTGAGAAGAGGAGTGTGAAGGAAGGAGAGAGAAGGAGTTGGGAGTGAAAGTACGGAAAGACCTGAAGTAACACCGGAGTGCTGTAATAGGAGTGAGGGACTGGGGAGTACAAAACTAAGACTCCAGGGACTGTGGGTTACCTGTGGAAGTGGAATACTCCAGGAACCGTGGGGCGCCTGTGGAAGTCTGGAACCAAGGCTCACAGGACTCAGCACAAGGAGGGGTGCAGACCCTAGGATAGCGGGACACTTTATGGTCAACTGTTAATTCTGCCAGGTGATGGGAATTCCAGGGTCCCTCACCAACCCAAAGAGTCTGAAGTATCAGCAGTGAAGAGGCGACCAGGGACTGAACCCCTTAAATAGTCCAGGCTGCCTGCAATAGGACCAAGACTGAAAAGAAGGGATGTGCAAGCAGCTGTAGGCCACGGGAGCCCATCAACAACAAGTGTGCATGTAGGACAGCCAACGCAGGTCACAGCTGACACGGAGAACAAGGGGAGCGGGAACACCTGTAACCGGCACCAGTGGGTATATGCGCCTCTGCACATATACTGACTGTTCCCTATCATTGCCTCTTCACCATCCACTGCTGGGGCCTGTCTCTGCTTGCGGAGGGCCCAAAACCCATAAGCTGCACTACTCAATCAGCTCCAGTAGGACCCTGCAGCTGCGGCCCCAATAACACGTTTTTCGCAGCATAAACACAACAAAAACACCTGTAATCTGCACTTACAAATGTCAACACCAGGAAATTTAAAAAACAAAGCAGCTTTATTTAATGCATTACACACTAAACAGAGACAAAAACCACATTATCAACAATGCCATAAAAACTGTGTCAAAATCCCACACAAAAATTCAATAAAAAAAGCCTAGGAGAGGGACAGAACCAAGTTCAGTTACACTCAGAATTATTGTCTTCATTGAAAAATAGTTTTTGTTATAAAAAATACCAGACTTTCTGATACTTGCAAAGCAACAACGAAAACAATGATACTAGAACAATGTAAATAGGTCGACTCAACACAAGCAACATAACAATGTAATAATAAGAGCATATGTACCGCCCCGTGTTTGGCGGCAACCGAGCCGCTCGGATCCGGGCTCGCTGGTGGGTGGCTCAAGCATCTTCGGACTCGGGAGCCCCGTGGTCCACTTCGATCTGAAAGGGGGGCTGGCGCTTTTAGGGGGAGGTTTACGGCCGGAGCCATGGTTAAGTTCGTGACGCCACCCACGGGTTGTGGTGAAGGTGGACACCGCTGCAGTTACGGGGCACCCGGGGGAGATGTTGCGCAACAAGATATTAACCCCCTCCATGGGCAGGGATGGTGGCCCTGGGAGCTGTAGATGTAGTAGTTGGGCGGTGCAGGGAGGTGCGCGGCCGTAGGACACTGTTGTACTCACAGTTAGTAACGTACACGAGTCTCTGGTAAACCAAGTTGATGGTGGTCGGTGCCCGCAGCCGGCTGCGTCTGGACCCCCACCCGGTTGGTGGTCTCTGCCTTTCTTCTGCACCGTGTTGTGTATTTGTGGGCTACCTGCACTTCAGCGTCGGAAGTCCGCTCCCCAGCTTTGTGGATGTCAGGAGAGCCATTTTGCCCGCAGACGCTGGCCTGTGGGATCTCTCTGCCTGTGCGGTGGCTTTCTATCCCCGTCGTTGGGCTGTTGTCTTCAGTCAGGACTTTGGGTGGGAAAGGACCTATAGTCCAGACCGCAATCAGTTAATTACTCAGTCCAGTCGCTTCTGGACCTCGTTTCAGGGTCTGAGTACCCCCCTTTGTGCTCTGGTTTCCGAGTCAGTTTCCCCGGTCGGTACCGGCGGTCCACTACCCTGTCCCGGTCCACCACGGTTCCACCAAGCCGTCTTCCCGGCTCCTGCAGGCTAAGGCCACCGTATGCCTCTTAGACAAAGGTGCCCGGGCTCCAACCCTGGCACCTGTCAGACTGCTGCAGACCTGGGCACAGGCCTGCTTCCACTCTCCTTCACTCCTGTCAACTAATCTGCTAACTACAAACTGACTGTTTTCCCTCCTCAGGCTCTCTGGACTCCTCGATGGGTGGGGCCAACTGCCTGGCTCCGCCCCCTGGTGTGCCCATCGAGCCCTGAGGGGGGTAACTAGGGTTTAAAGTGTTTGGCTGCTGACACCTTGTTAGGGACAGGTGTTGTGCGGGGCTCTAACTGTGACTACCTGGCTAGTCCAGGGCGTCACACATATAGTTGGAAACCTGGTGTTGTTTGAAGCACACCTGGTACAAATAATCAAGGGCTTTTTTAGATGCATTAGGTGTGCTTTAGATTAACCCTTTCACTCTTCATGAAGTTAATATACATCACGGAGCATGTCAGGGACTTTGGAGAAGGTTCAGAAGTAGAGATACATGAACCTTTGGAAGCTCAGTTCAGAACGCACATTCAAACCCTAGATATAGCTGATATCTGCTTCTAACAGAAGGGCACCTGACAATCCCTGATGTTATCTTCTGAATTGCTGTTGCCAATCACTGACTGCAACAATTAAGCACTGCAATGCAACCCGGACATTATGAAAGACATTAAAAGAGAGAAGCAGTCACTGTGATGAGTAATCATGCTCCTGATGACACCACTGATCAGAGTCATAAGGCCGCTTTACACACTGCGATATCGGTGCCAATATCGCCAGTGTGCATACCCGGCTCCCTGTTCCCTGCACTTCTAGCCACAGTACACATCGGGTTAATTACCCAATGTGTAGTCTGGCTATGTGTGCAGGGAGCAGGGAGCCGGCACTGACAGCGTGAGAGCGGCGGGCGCTGGTAACGAAGGTAAATATCGGGTAACCAAGGTAAGGGCTTCTTGGTTACCCGATGTTTACCGTGGTTACCAGCGTCCGCAGAAGCTGGCTCCTGCTGCCTGCACATTCAGTTGTTGCTCTCTCGCTGTCACACACAGCGATGTGCGCTTCACAGTGGGAGAGCAACAACTAAAAAATGGTCCAGGACATTCAGCAACAACCAGCGATCTCACAGCAGGGGCCAGGTTGTTGCTGGATGTCACACACAACAACATCGCTAGCAACATCGCTGTTACGTCACAAAAGTCGTGCCTCAGCAGTGATGTTGCTATCAATGTTGCTTAGTGAGACGTGGCCTTTAGGCCTCACCACAATCATACATTGGTTGTATTATATAAATCCAAGAAAAGCATAGGCATCACTCCAGATTTTCAAGTGAAAAAGATGGATTTTATTGAGCCCAGTAGCAATATTTCAGTTTTTAAGAACCTTTGTCAAGCATGCAGAATAACATACACATTACACTTGTTCCCCTTTTCTAGATACATTTTGGAGCAATTATTTATATGCTAGAGGAAGTAAGGCTTAAATCAGATTGTCACTGAAAAGATCTAATGTTGTGGGTTGTACTAATCCCCAAAGGAGGTTAAAAATGCAATTATTTTTATTCTTGCATCCACAGTCTTACAGAAATTCTGGGTAGATGGGCAAAACGAGATGCCCCCAGTCCAAAAGATCTCAAACCAGGACTGATAGTTCCTTTGTTCCCATACCAGACAATACCTAGTGTTTCTGAACTTTTTGTTGGCTCACAACTTTTGTACCTCCCATTGGTATGGTCTGCAGTCATAGCCTATGCTTCTCCAGATGACGGATACCTCGGCCATAGCATGTGTATCCAGCTTCAGCCGGCAGCACCCCCTATCCTCTTATCAGTGTTCTAAGTACCCCAAGCTGGTCCTGACTGGGTACAAGCCCATCACCCAGGAAACACCCCACCCCCAATGCTAACTGTGGTAGAGGTATTTTTCTGAGGTCAGGCCCTTCATCTGGGACTGCATGTGAGACCCACTGTGGTGATGGCTCCACTGAGTCTACTATCACTATCCACAAAATGGGACTAGTGGATGGGAGAAAAATGGCTTTATTGAGGCCCCTGTGACACTAACGAGAGTAATAGAATGACTGCTTTACTTTAATTACCAATCTTGCGCCTGGCCTTCTGTGTACAAAAGGTCCAGCCATGGTTCTGTTGCATGGCTTCGAGCTCTGGATGAGCATGGTATGTGTATGTGTGAACTGTGTATAGCACTGCTCCCCTCCCGATCAATTAACATTTTATTGTGTACCTTAAACTGGTGAACAAGAAAATATCGAATAAAACACTATGAGATCGATGTAACCAGCACTCCATGACGGAAAAAGCCTGCGTCCCTTAGAGCCGTGGTCTCTGCTCTATGTCTATTCGTCCAATAATCTTCAGTCCGCAGCCAGCTCCTCACTGTCACGTCAAAGAAGAAGAAAATCAAACAAGTAACCCAAAAAAATTCTTCTGTCTCTATGCAATATTACTTCTCAATATTTTATGCATGAAAATGGAACAGACCATACGTCTGCTCAACCAGTAAATCTTTCATTTCAGGGTTATAGGTACTGGTTGATAGGGATAGAAGTTGCACCTGGCCATGATATTTGAGGAGGCTACATAATAAAGCACAAATAATATAAATGACCCTGGCACATAATATGTGGAAGCTGCATCGTAGAATTTGCATTGGAACTCAAGACCTCCAAATTAAGTTTTCATACCTCTTTATGAAAGCGTTAACCTATTTACTATATCCCATGGATCTTGGAAGGGTTAGTGGGCTTTTATAAAACATTTTAGGGTAAGTATTATATAATGTTACATTCAAAGCTTTTATGTATTCTACAAATCTGATTGTATCCAGCTTTTTTATACCTTACCGGGAAGTTGGATAACTAAATGCAAAGTACATTTACACTTTAATAAAAAAGAACCCAAAGGCCTAACCATAAGAAAGCTAAAGGTACCAAATGGGATCTACCAAAAGGCTAATTTATTGCTCTATATCAGCATGGTTTCTTCATACCCATTATATTATAGGAGGTGGGGGGGCAATTGCATTATGACCACAAAAATCACATAGGCAATTAACCTTTTATTAAGAAATGTTTATGGACTCTTGTACATCTGATACTCTGAAATGCGAGCACCTGCATCTAACTGAGGTTTCATGTTATGCATATTTTAATATAGGTTAAGCTGGCCAACTTTATTATATATAGACCATGTATGCTTCATTTACAGACCAAGATTAAGCAAGCTTTTAGCTATAAATTCTTGTTGTAGGGAATGCTCGTACCTCCGTTGCTCAGCCGGCAGTTCCTTCCTGTAGAATAAAACAAAGCCCGGACACATTCATAAATTAATTGTAAATAATTACGCAGCTGTATGAGCCGGTATAAGTCTATTAACCGCTCAGGCTTTTTACTATTCTCTTTTATTAATGGACATACTTAGTGTAATAGTGCTCTACATATCAACATAAAATATACTGAACATCATGGGAGCCAGTTGGCTGGTTACATTTTAAAACAAGTTTTTAGTCTTCAGGCGAAGACGTAAATTGATAAAATATGAATATTTTCCGGTGCTGTGTATCTTTATTTTACCAGTGGTAAAGAAATCAGTGTTTATTATGAAAGCATTACATTGTTGATGGCCGAACGTAACCATCTAACGGTTTCCAAATTGAGACAATAAACTATCGCCATCTCCAGCAGATGTTTCTCTTACTCGGGATTGCTGTAAACCGAGGAAATAAACAAAAACAGTCCTTCTCTTGCTTTCCAGGTTACGAATATGAAATGAAGATTGATTAACATGAGAAGGATCCAGAATGTCAAACACATTTTAAGTTAAGCAGGGTGCGCAAAATGCGTTGATACCATTGATGGTGTTTGTGTTAGAAATAACACAAGGCTGGAACACACATTTCTCAGAACTGATTGTACAGAACAGCTATTTAATCTTTATATCTGTTTTTGCAAAAAAAAAAAGTTTGAGAAGACGTTCGCCAGCTTTTCAAGAAGCCTTGTTATGTTCATAGGGGCAAATGCTAATTTTTTTAATTGGGGATTTGCATTTGCAGACTTTGCTGAGTTTTTACATAAATCACATCACACATGTTTACATAAAGTAGTTTGAGAGTTTATGACAGTCAAAGTCCTGGTAATCTAGAGTGGTTTAGAGGTTAATACCTAACATATATTGTGGTCTAGGATGATCATAAGGTTAACAATAATAATATGCAGGATATTATCTATGGTAAGCCAATATGGTTATGGATTAAAGGTGTAATCGGGGTCTTAAAAAATGAGTTTTATTAATACGAGATTTGTGGGGATGCAACTCTCATCAACTAATGTCAATCATAGAACGAAAGATAGCCGTGAATCATGAAGGTAATGATAAAAATAATATTCTGATTATCACAAAGAACAAGAATTAGTTATTAGTAATTACCCACTATGGAGTGTGACAACACCTCAGAGTGTAACCCCAACGCATGTTTCACAACTATCGCTTCCTCAGCGGGCTTGTCAATCATATTTTCAGCTCAGTACCATTCACTTGAGTTGAATTAATCTGTAGTATAAAAATACCAGGCATAGCTGTTACTACATATATGGAGGTGTCCATGATAACTAATGAAGTGGATGCATTTTTCATAGCCCCTTCAAATAGCTCATTGGTGAGGATGTAGAACTAGTCCACCAACAATTTATTATCTTTGGTTGAAAGAACCAGATAAACCAATGATTATCTAATCTCACTGGATATTTAGGGTTTCAAAAGATTGTCAAATCAGAATATATTAATCTGGGTCATTAATATATCAGATGACACCTCCACTAATCAGCTGTTACAATTTTTGGAGGAAGCTCTTTACTGCCTGGCTCCATTCAAGTGTACTGCAGTAGTAACTGCCAGCTACTGCAGAACAGTTACTATTAAAGAGCACAGCTGATCAGTAGGAGTGCCGGGTGTGGGATCCCCAAATACCTGGTAGTGAAGATGTATCCTAATAATTAGCCATCAGTATATTCTGACTAAACAATCAATTTAATGATTTGTTATATAAAAATGTGTTTACAGTTTATGGTTATTATTAGTGGTGAGCGGACCCGGACGGTAAAAGTCCAGATATGCGTGGTTTAAAAAATATCTGGGTACACGGGTAATACAAAAATAAAGGAAGATAAAGAAAAAATAATAAAGCAAGTGGTGCTTTATGCTTACTGAGTCTCCGACGCAGCTGTAACTGCTTCGGTGTCCGCCCATTCACTTCCAGGCCCGCGCATTAGCTCATACATATGCGCTGCTTTCCCCACTCATCGGCGTCTGTGATTGGTTGCAGTCAGACGCACCCCCACGCTGAGTCACAGCATGTTTGACACTTCCAATCACACACTCGGTCTATGGGTCTATTGCATACAGTAAAAATAAATAAATAAAAAATGGGGTAGGGTCCTACCATATTATGATACCCAGCATAGATAAAGCATGTGGCTACAGTCTTCAGCCCCCAGCCATGCGCTTATCTTGGCTATGTATCGTGTGGATTATGTCAGACCTGCAGGCGTGTTTTGGGGTTAATAAAGGGGTGAAAGAGTGTTTTTTTTGTCTTTTATTTCAAATAAAAGATTTTTTCGGTTTCTGTTTATTTACTTTCACTTACAGATTGGTAATGTGGGGGCTCTCATAGATGCCTCTCATTACTAATTTAGGGCTTAGTGGCAGCTGTGGGCTGCAATTAACCCCTCATTGCCATGATTTCCTCAGTACCAGGACAATCGGGAAAAGCCAGGTAAAGTGCTGGGATTGTCTCATCTAATGGATGTAACAATGCTGGGTGGCTGAAGGCTGCTATTTTTAAGGCTGGGGGGTTCCCAATAACCATGGGTCTACCCAGCCTGAGAGTACCAACCCCCAGCTGTCGGGCTTTATCATGGCTGGGTATCAAAATTGGGTGTATCGCAAGTCATTTTTTTAAATAATTTATTTACCATATTTTTAGTTTTATAAGATGCACTGGTTTATAAGAGGTACCCCAAATTTAGAGATAAAAAAGTAAAAAAAAAATGTGGGGTCCATTTTATAATCCGGTGCTGTCTTACCGGGCGGTGGGGCAGCAGCGGTGGTCACAGGAGGCAGGAGCGGTGCTGGATTATTGCAAGGATGTGGGTGATGCTGTCACGCTTCCCGGGTCCCCTGCCCTGCTCCCCGGCTCACCTGCCATGCTCCCCGGCTTCTCTGCTCCTCTCCCCGGTCTCCAGCCTCCATTGTCCGCTGTCTCCAGGCGTCCCGGTCCCCGCTCCCGGCGCCCGTCGGCTACACAGCGCCAGCCCGGCTCTCCTGCTTCTTCCTCACCGCTCCCTGCCCTGGCTTCTGGCACCCGGGCCGCGCGCATGCGCATTAGGGCGCGCGCGCGGTCATTGACCCTTTCTTAAAGGGCCAGCGTCCACTGACAGGAAATTAAGCACACAGGTACAGGGTATAAAGGGGTTTAGTGTCCAAGTGGGTGGGGCCTGTTCTTTGTGTTTCCCAAGCTAGGAGTCAGGTCTCCTTGTGTTTCTGTGAGATACTCACCTCTCTCTCTTCTAGAGCCGATCCTGCCTCGCCTTCCGGTCCTGCCGAATCCCGAACCCCGAACGCTGCCTATCTGCCATCCTGACAGTCCGTTCCATCTCAGATCCCTGCGGTGACCCGTCCTCTCGCTCCATCGGTTCCGGACTCCGCCTGACACCATCTCGGCTTCCGAACCTGAGCTCCGTCACCCGGACTACCATCAGTGACTCCGTGGTCCCAGGGACTTCTCCACTCTACTCTTGTGCACGGACTGTTCTGCTACCTGTAGTGCTCCAGCTACCGGACCCCTTACCATCATCAAGAAGTTCGGCCCAGTGGATCCACCTCCTGGGTCTGCCCGTCCACCTGGCCCTAACAGATGCAGAGGGGGGCCCAGACACTCACTGCAGGCTGCAGTGCTGTGCTGGGGTAGCTGGCGCTGCTCTCTGCTGGGGCAGCCGACCTACTCTCTGCTGGTACTCACTGCGGGCGGTGAGGCACTGGTCATTCTGAAAATGTCGGCGGTGCTGGCTTCAAGAAATGGCACTTGGAGTCGGTGCGTGCGCAGATGAGAGCTTGAGCCAAGAGCTCCATCTGCACATGCGCCAACTCTGGGTGCCATTATTTAAGCCAGCACAGCCAACATCTTCAGAATGTCCCGTGTCTAACTGCGCGCCACACAGAGGCACACAGAGCAGGGCCGCTAGACACACAGAGGCACCCAGAGCGTCGTTGCCTGGCCCACAGAGCGTCGCTGCCTGCTGCACAGACCCTCACTGCCCGCCGCACAGAGCTTTGCTGCCTGCCGCACAGAGAAGCACAGAGCAGGGCTGCACGCCGCACAGAGCAGGACCGCCTGCTGCATAGAGCTGCACAGAGCAGTGCTGCAGAGAGCAGCGCCCGCAGCACAGCACACAGCATTGCCCTGCCTCCTGTGATCCCTCTCCACCACTCCTGGTAAGCTACACTTGGATTTTAAGACGTATGCCTCATTTTCCTCCCAAATGATTTATGAGGAAATGTTTGTCTTATAATCTGAAAAATACAGTAAAAAAAAAAAAGCGCATCTATCTTATTTTCACACACAGCCAAGATAAGCTCCAGCCTGTAGCCGCATGTTTCATCTGTCCTACCCCAAATTTTTAATTTATTTTTATACAACAATAGATTCACATAGCATCTGTGATTGGAAGCTGTCAGACGCTGCCACTCAGGGTGAGGGGGGGAGTCTGACTGCAACCAATCACAGATGCCGGTGGGTGGGGAAAGCAGTGCTTATGCATGAGCTTAATGCACGGCTCCAGAAGTGAATGGGTGGCCACGGGAGCAGTTACAGCCGAGCCGTAGCCTCAATAATTATGAAGCACCTGCTCCAAACCCCCTATCCCGTCTACCACCATTGTTAATCGCCGTATTCTGGTCCCCATACACTTATAAAGGGACTGGTGTCCAGCTAGATATCAGGGATCAATTTTGTGTTGGAACCGATTTTTTTCTTTTAAGTCCGGTCAGTCCCTCCGTTCTCAGACATCTGTGAGTTAGCCCATCACTAGTTATTATATGTATAAGATGATGCAAGGGTAAATTAAGTTGGTGAAGGGTAGGATATTGTACACATAATGTAATATTCTTACTTTTATTACATAAACAGGTCCAGACTTCATTACCGTGGTTGGTGCTCTGGATTTCCTACAAATAACCAAACAACTGAGACTCGGTAGGACATATCTAAGACATTGGGGGGCCCATTTCAACCTCCAAAGTATTTGGAAATGTGCATTTTGATGAGCTTTTAGGCTGAAGAAGGCCGATATATTGTTCTTGCATATGGGCCTTTTTTGTCTGTGTCCGCCAGTGTGCATATAAGGGTGAAATTACCCAGACTGGTCTTTCCTACACCAAACTTTTAAAGAAACTCTCTGGAGTAAGATGTATCATATTTATTAGGAGGCTCATATTGTAATATAATTCATTTTCTGGTATAAATTATATTACGGTTACTAAGCTGTTGTTTACCATACCCCCTTTGTCTTAACTTCTCTCAATTTTTTAGGGACATAAGGTGCAAAACCGAAAAACATCACTTTTGTCTAAAACAAGGCTTGTATAAAATATTTTTGCTTTTTCTGCTGCAATTTCTGGCATATATACATGTATATAGACATGTATGTCTATGGGTGCAACTCAAGGGTGCCCAATGGACAATTTTTGGGTGCAACAGTACCTCTGTCTCAACCAAGTGTATTCTTGATGGTGCTAAATAACCTTCTTATATTGCAGACAGGTCTGGCACATCTGTCCACTTCCTTAGATTTGATTACCTAAGGATGCACAGAATATGCAGTGACAACCCCTGGAGAATCTGTCCTTGATAATGAATACTACTAGTTGTCAATTTGATGTCCCAATAAAAAAAAAATGAACTGAGGAAATATGCAAAAGCATGAAAAAAGTATTGGTGTATTTATTTATTTATTTTAAGATAAGTGCTCTTAATGTTCTGAATGCATCTACGTGGATTAATCTAACAGTAGCAATATGGTATTGATCCCAGAGAAAGAGTTATCTTATGTTCTGGATGATCGAGAAAAATAACTGAGTGCTAGAATTTCAATATCGTAAATTCTCAAAATTTATAAATGAGGGTTACATGCAGTTCAAGAGGTAAATAACTAAGAGGGAGGAATGACGATGAGGTGATGTGAGACTGATAATGGCATCTAAATAAAAGGACTGATTTTAATATTTGCCACTTAATAACTAATGTGCACTGCATTGACTGTATCCCATTTCAAAACAATAGATATGGATTATTTTCACTATTCTAAACGTAACTATAGTATGTGTTTAAAAGTGTTTAATGTGTATATTAAAAAGAAGTAAAAGTTAACTGATTACACTATATACTCATTATTAGAGATGAGAGCATTTTTTGGAAATTCATATTCAGCAAATTTGCTGAATTATCCCTAAAAATTGGATTTGCGGCAAATACATTTGTACAAATCTCAATACTGGAAAGCTTGTAATTTCTTGGAAAATACACATGAGGAGAAAAAAGAGCAAAAGAGGGAATGAACTATGCTGACAAGAGACAGAGGATCTTGCTAAGAGCTTACATTACCCAGGAGAGAGATTTACCCAGTGGCTCTGGAGATGAAAAACTAGTACTTTCATACTACTCAATCAAACAAACTGTGCTCTGCCAGGAACCTCTCATTTGTGATGACCCAGGTACAGACTCTCCCCATCACTGATCTGGAGCTTAGTGTCAGCTGTGATCTACACTTAACCCCTTATTACCCTTATTGTCACCACACTTTGGCAATTAGGAAGAGCCGGGGAAAGTTCTGGGTTTCTCACATCTAATGGATGTGGCAATTCTGGGTGGCTGCAGGCTGCTACTTTTAGGCTGGGGGGGCCAATAACCATGTGTCTCCCCAGCCTGAGAATATCAGCCCCCAGCTGTCAGCTTTGTCATGGCTGGGAATCAAAATGGGGAAGACGGCATACATGTTGTTAAAATTATTTATTTAAATAATTAAAAAAAAAATAGCAGCATGTGGTTCCTTTTATTTTGATACACAGCCAAGATAAGCACATAGCTGGAGGCTGCTGCCTGTGGCCATATTGCTTTATCTGTGCTGGGTATCATACTATGAGGGGAACTTCTGCCAAAAAGTGTATTTATTTATTTTTATACCACGATAGATGCACAGTGTCTGTAATTGGAAGCAGTCAGCTGACACACTGCCAGTCAGGGTGGAGGCGTGTCTGAATGCAGCCAATCACAGATGCTGGTGTGGGGAAAGCAGTACATATGCATTAAGGTAAACGAGTGGCCCTGGAAGGGAATGAGTAGCCTGGAAGCAGTGTACAGCTGCACCGAAGCCTCTAAAGTACAGTGCTTTTGCTCCTATCCCCCTATCCCTTCTACCACCATTTGTAATCACTTGATTCTGGTCACCATAGACTGATATGTGGACTGGCATCTGGCCAGATAACCGGGATCAATTCCAGGCTGGAACGGGATTTTTTTAAATCATTTTAGGTACACCGTTCTCGGTTACCTTTGAGTCCGCCCATCACTAGTCGCTAAAGTTCATCTCTGCTGCCGGAAAAAAATAACATGTCTCCATCATTTTTTACAAGGATACAAAGTCCGCTAAAAAACATGGACATGTGAACATCCCCATAGATTATAACATGTTTGTCCATCTGTGAAAAACAAGGATGTAAAACTTATGTGAAACACCGACCGCTGAGTGAGGCTTCTTAAGGCTATGTGCCCACGCTGCGGAAAATGCGCGGATTTTGCCGCGGATTTCTCGCGGAAAAGCCGCGGATTTTCCAAAATCTGCAGCACAGCTACTCCCCAGCCATTTCTATGGCATTTGGGAAATGCTGTGCCCACGCTGCGGATTTTTCTGCAGCGGAAATCGTGCGGATTTCCGTGCGGAAAAATCTGCAGCATGTCAATTATTGTAGCGGATTTCTCCGCAGGGTCCCATATACTTACCTGCCTTGATAGAGACCCGAGTCACTTCTCCGTCCGGTGTACAGCAGCGCGGTGGATCCAGCCAGATACAGGAAGGAAGAGGTGGGCGGAGCCTGCACGGGCTCCGGTCATGTGACAGCCGGAGCTAGTTCAGGCCCGCCCACCTCCAGCACAGTGAACCAGACACTGCCTGACAGTGACCCGGCCGCCAGAAAGCGAGGTGCTGCATGATGGAGGTAAGTATAAACTTCCCCGATCACAGCAGCACTTGTTCTGCATTGAGGATGCAGTGCCGAAGCCATGGTACTGTATCCTCAATGCAGAAAGCCCGCACCATATCCGCACGACATTCCGCAGCATGGAAACAGACAGAAGTTGTGGTGCTGTTTCCTGGGAGCACCTGCGGAATGTCGTGCGGATATATCCGCAGGACACTTTCCCCGTGGGCACATAGCCTAAAAGTAATTTTGATCTGTGAATCAGAGCAAAAAGATAGACATGCGTATGAAAAAAATTTGGAGGTGTAAACAGCCCTGTAGATTATATTGGGTATATGTTCTACCGGTGAAAACCACAGATTGAATTTGGTCGTGAAAAACGGACATCTGAATGAGCCCTAACATTCAGAAGTTTTAATAAGGCATTAAAAAGTAGTTGTCCTTGTGAAAAAGGATTAATAAAATAATAATATAATAATAATAATGAAAAAATATAATAAAAATAACAAAAATAATACTAAAAAAAATTAAATGTATATACATATTATACTTCATCCTAGAAATTAGAATTTTTATTAATTCAAGTGTTATAGGTGTGTTTTTCCTGTCTCAAAAATAAATTTGGCCTATACTTGCCTCAATGCTGTGTGGTCTTTGTGAATGAATGTATTTTCTCTCCTGCTTTGCCTTTCCTGAAAGCAGCGAGATTGTTGACACTTCAAATAACGGCACCTTGGGGAACCACAGTTTAAATGGAATACAATAGAGGCCATCATTTCCATTTTAAGTGCCCTCGCCCTACTGTGCAAACTCTGATAAGAAGTTGTGCGGTGTATGTTTGCACGTGTGCAGTGACTGAATGCAGCTGTGGCCACAGTTTGGAAAAATATGTAGTTGCCCTTGAAATATGACCGCTAGCCAAAATGACCCATATTATATTACTATAAGTAAATGTTGTTGTCCATAAACACTGAGTGAAAAATCCTCCTGGTGGTTTCTCTGGTTGTAATGATATAGTTGGACGTTTCACTGTTTGTTCCACTGGCTGATTTACATGCTTTTCGCTCTGAGCAATTCTTTGTTTAGATGTTGAATTTGTGGGTAGATTTTTTCACAGTCACTAAATTAACAAAGAAATCTGGAAATCGGAGCCCTTCTTGCACCTAATACAGAAACATCAGTGCTTTTGAGGTTTTCCCGTAGCCACTTCATTTGTCATAGGTCTGTTTAGTTGGTTATCGGTAAAATAAAATTTTCTATATTTATCTGTTTCTTTGAATTTCTGAAACAGATATGTTTAAAAATTCTATAAAGACAACCTAAAAATCTGCAATGGAAGACATACATGATAATTAGACTGCTTTAAATGTGATATAGTAGATTTACCGCAGCCATGGGAGACAATATCACTATTGATAAGTAGCATGCCTTTAACATCTCTGGATTCAATAAAAATTCACCTCATCCATCCGGAGGTCTGGGGAACTGAAGATCTTAAAAGGCTGAAAAATGAGATGTCATTATGTACATAATAAATGATGATTCAGGAGCAGACTCTAATTTATAAAGTTGTAAATGGAAACAAAAGAAAAAAATCATCTTATTTTTGCAAAATTTAACAGTACGGCCTGATCAAAGTTGGTCAAAGTTTCATCAGATGTCAATTATCATTTGGTCAAAGTTCCATCAGTTTTTCTCTGATGGGAAAAAAAAGTATTCCCAGTTTCTCCTAATTACAGATCTATGCACACATTAAAGCGATGATTCACTACTCTGCAACAGTGGTTACATCTCTGTAAAACTGATAGGGGAGTTTTTTTTCTAAATACCTTGTTCAGCCAATTCTGCCTCTGAGCGGTGCTATTGCGGACCAGTCAACCCATGAAGTGACTTTCAGTTGACCTGACGTCATCGAGGCGGGACCCAGTCTTCATAAGTGACTGGGCAGTGGGTAGAGTTTCACTGCTCGTCACACTCCTGCTTGTGGCGCTCTGCATTAAAGAAGAGTGCATGTGACATGCTGTGCTGTGACGCTTGGCTGTGATGAGAGGTGAAACACTGCCCACAGTCCAATCATTCAGAATATATACGGATAAGGCTGCACATCAAACTTAGATAATAGTATAATGCCTCAAGCATATGGACAAATATTGGAATATACAATGAAAAATGCTACTTGCTAATTTGAACATGTGAATAATGAATTGCATACCTGCCATGAATATTAGGAAAAAGGAGATATTTAGCAATCGCATTGATCAATGTAACTGAGCCCCAAGGCCTGTGAACGTGTGAACGTGTGAATGTGAACACAGCTCCGCCCCTTTCGGCCATGTTTTTTCCATCTCCTATATAAGAAAGTCCTTGGTTACCCCTCTCCACCCATAGCAGTTTTTAATTGCAATGAGATGACACACAGTTAGGGTCACAGAGCTAGGGACCCCAATATAGAGATATGCCTTGACGAGGCCTTGGGGCTCAGTTACATTGATCAATGCGATTGCTAAATATCTCCTTTTTCCTAATATTCATGGCAGGTATGCAATTCATTATTCACATGTTCAAATTAGCAAGTAGCATTTTTCATTGTATATTCCAATATTTGTCCATATGCTTGAGGCATTATACTATTATCTAAGTTTGATGTGCAGCCTTATCCGTATATAGTATGTAATTTTTGGCTTGCACTCATAATATATATATTAGTGCTCACTTCAGTTGTCCTATTCAGTTATATGTAGTTTTTTTCTGAATGTGAACACAGCTCCGCCCCTTTCGGCCATGTTTTTTCCATCTCCTATATAAGAAAGTCCTTGGTTACCCCTCTCCACCCATAGCAGTTTTTAATTGCAATGAGATGACACACAGTTAGGGTCACAGAGCTAGGGACCCCAATATAGAGATATGCCTTGACGAGGCCTTGGGGCTCAGTTACATTGATCAATGCGATTGCTAAATATCTCCTTTTTCCTAATATTCATGGCAGGTATGCAATTCATTATTCACATGTTCAAATTAGCAAGTAGCATTTTTCATTGTATATTCCAATATTTGTCCATATGCTTGAGGCATTATACTATTATCTAAGTTTGATGTGCAGCCTTATCCGTATATAGTATGTAATTTTTGGCTTGCACTCATAATATATATATTAGTGCTCACTTCAGTTGTCCTATTCAGTTATATGTAGTTTTTTTCTGAATGTGAACACAGCTCCGCCCCTTTCGGCCATGTTTTTTCCATCTCCTATATAAGAAAGTCCTTGGTTACCCCTCTCCACCCATAGCAGTTTTTAATTGCAATGAGATGACACACAGTTAGGGTCACAGAGCTAGGGACCCCAATATAGAGATATGCCTTGACGAGGCCTTGGGGCTCAGTTACATTGATCAATGCGATTGCTAAATATCTCCTTTTTCCTAATATTCATGGCAGGTATGCAATTCATTATTCACATGTTCAAATTAGCAAGTAGCATTTTTCATTGTATATTCCAATATTTGTCCATATGCTTGAGGCATTATACTATTATCTAAGTTTGATGTGCAGCCTTATCCGTATATAGTATGTAATTTTTGGCTTGCACTCATAATATATATATTAGTGCTCACTTCAGTTGTCCTATTCAGTTATATGTAGTTTTTTTCTGAATGTGAACACAGCTCCGCCCCTTTCGGCCATGTTTTTTCCATCTCCTATATAAGAAAGTCCTTGGTTACCCCTCTCCACCCATAGCAGTTTTTAATTGCAATGAGATGACACACAGTTAGGGTCACAGAGCTAGGGACCCCAATATAGAGATATGCCTTGACGAGGCCTTGGGGCTCAGTTACATTGATCAATGCGATTGCTAAATATCTCCTTTTTCCTAATATTCATGGCAGGTATGCAATTCATTATTCACATGTTCAAATTAGCAAGTAGCATTTTTCATTGTATATTCCAATATTTGTCCATATGCTTGAGGCATTATACTATTATCTAAGTTTGATGTGCAGCCTTATCCGTATATAGTATGTAATTTTTGGCTTGCACTCATAATATATATATTAGTGCTCACTTCAGTTGTCCTATTCAGTTATATGTAGTTTTTTTCTGAATGTGAACACAGCTCCGCCCCTTTCGGCCATGTTTTTTCCATCTCCTATATAAGAAAGTCCTTGGTTACCCCTCTCCACCCATAGCAGTTTTTAATTGCAATGAGATGACACACAGTTAGGGTCACAGAGCTAGGGACCCCAATATAGAGATATGCCTTGACGAGGCCTTGGGGCTCAGTTACATTGATCAATGCGATTGCTAAATATCTCCTTTTTCCTAATATTCATGGCAGGTATGCAATTCATTATTCACATGTTCAAATTAGCAAGTAGCATTTTTCATTGTATATTCCAATATTTGTCCATATGCTTGAGGCATTATACTATTATCTAAGTTTGATGTGCAGCCTTATCCGTATATAGTATGTAATTTTTGGCTTGCACTCATAATATATATATTAGTGCTCACTTCAGTTGTCCTATTCAGTTATATGTAGTTTTTTTCTGAATGTGAACACAGCTCCGCCCCTTTCGGCCATGTTTTTTCCATCTCCTATATAAGAAAGTCCTTGGTTACCCCTCTCCACCCATAGCAGTTTTTAATTGCAATGAGATGACACACAGTTAGGGTCACAGAGCTAGGGACCCCAATATAGAGATATGCCTTGACGAGGCCTTGGGGCTCAGTTACATTGATCAATGCGATTGCTAAATATCTCCTTTTTCCTAATATTCATGGCAGGTATGCAATTCATTATTCACATGTTCAAATTAGCAAGTAGCATTTTTCATTGTATATTCCAATATTTGTCCATATGCTTGAGGCATTATACTATTATCTAAGTTTGATGTGCAGCCTTATCCGTATATAGTATGTAATTTTTGGCTTGCACTCATAATATATATATTAGTGCTCACTTCAGTTGTCCTATTCAGTTATATGTAGTTTTTTTCTGAATGTGAACACAGCTCCGCCCCTTTCGGCCATGTTTTTTCCATCTCCTATATAAGAAAGTCCTTGGTTACCCCTCTCCACCCATAGCAGTTTTTAATTGCAATGAGATGACACACAGTTAGGGTCACAGAGCTAGGGACCCCAATATAGAGATATGCCTTGACGAGGCCTTGGGGCTCAGTTACATTGATCAATGCGATTGCTAAATATCTCCTTTTTCCTAATATTCATGGCAGGTATGCAATTCATTATTCACATGTTCAAATTAGCAAGTAGCATTTTTCATTGTATATTCCAATATTTGTCCATATGCTTGAGGCATTATACTATTATCTAAGTTTGATGTGCAGCCTTATCCGTATATAGTATGTAATTTTTGGCTTGCACTCATAATATATATATTAGTGCTCACTTCAGTTGTCCTATTCAGTTATATGTAGTTTTTTTCTGAATGTGAACACAGCTCCGCCCCTTTCGGCCATGTTTTTTCCATCTCCTATATAAGAAAGTCCTTGGTTACCCCTCTCCACCCATAGCAGTTTTTAATTGCAATGAGATGACACACAGTTAGGGTCACAGAGCTAGGGACCCCAATATAGAGATATGCCTTGACGAGGCCTTGGGGCTCAGTTACATTGATCAATGCGATTGCTAAATATCTCCTTTTTCCTAATATTCATGGCAGGTATGCAATTCATTATTCACATGTTCAAATTAGCAAGTAGCATTTTTCATTGTATATTCCAATATTTGTCCATATGCTTGAGGCATTATACTATTATCTAAGTTTGATGTGCAGCCTTATCCGTATATAGTATGTAATTTTTGGCTTGCACTCATAATATATATATTAGTGCTCACTTCAGTTGTCCTATTCAGTTATATGTAGTTTTTTTCTGAATGTGAACACAGCTCCGCCCCTTTCGGCCATGTTTTTTCCATCTCCTATATAAGAAAGTCCTTGGTTACCCCTCTCCACCCATAGCAGTTTTTAATTGCAATGAGATGACACACAGTTAGGGTCACAGAGCTAGGGACCCCAATATAGAGATATGCCTTGACGAGGCCTTGGGGCTCAGTTACATTGATCAATGCGATTGCTAAATATCTCCTTTTTCCTAATATTCATGGCAGGTATGCAATTCATTATTCACATGTTCAAATTAGCAAGTAGCATTTTTCATTGTATATTCCAATATTTCTCCATATGCTTGAGGCATTATACTATTATCTAAGTTTGATGTGCAGCCTTATCCGTATATAGTATGTAATTTTTGGCTTGCACTCATAATATATATATTAGTGCTCACTTCAGTTGTCCTATTCAGTTATATGTAGTTTTTTTCTGAATGTGAACACAGCTCCGCCCCTTTCGGCCATGTTTTTTCCATCTCCTATATAAGAAAGTCCTTGGTTACCCCTCTCCACCCATAGCAGTTTTTAATTGCAATGAGATGACACACAGTTAGGGTCACAGAGCTAGGGACCCCAATATAGAGATATGCCTTGACGAGGCCTTGGGGCTCAGTTACATTGATCAATGCGATTGCTAAATATCTACTTTTTCCTAATATTCATGGCAGGTATGCAATTCATTATTCACATGTTCAAATTAGCAAGTAGCATTTTTCATTGTATATTCCAATATTTGTCCATATGCTTGAGGCATTATACTATTATCTAAGTTTGATGTGCAGCCTTATCCGTATATAGTATGTAATTTTTGTCTTGCACTCATAATATATATATTAGTGCTCACTTCAGTTGTCCTATTCAGTTCAATCATTCAGAATGACTGGGTCCCGCCTCACTGATGTCAGGTCAACTGGAAATTCACATGACATCACCAGATCTCAGACGTCACGGAACCCAGGAATCACTTTGTGGGGATCAGTAGACCACAGTACCACCACTCATAGGCAGAATTGGCTGAACAAAGTATTTAGCAAAAGCCTTCCCTATCAGTTTTACAGGGATGAGGCCACTATAGGAGAGTAGTGAACCGCCCCTTTAAGCATTTGCAGCAGAAATTTCTGCATCAAAACTGGTACACCAAAATACTGCAGTTTACACTTTCAGCAAAATGAATAAGATTTCTGAAATCTCATGCACACGCTACTTTTTTCACTGCAGATTTGAAGCAATTTCAAACCTGAAACATGTCAATTTTTGGAGCATTTTGGCAGACCTTTTTATCCATTCAAATAGGAAAAATATCACAAAAAAGCACACAAAAATGCATAAAAAGGCCCTGAAAACACATAACAAAGCGTGTATTTTATGCATTTGTTTAATGGTTTTTTTCCTGCTAAAAGGTGTATTACTAGTTCAGAAATTTCTGCTGAAAATGTTTAACATCTTCACAGTAGAGTTGAGCGATGTTCGAATCGAATGGTTCGCCAATTTCATGTTCAAGTGATTTTGGGAGGTGTTCGACGAACTCGAACGATTTGCTTAAAGTTCGGCAGTTTGAGTTACCGTTCGACAACGGTTCGATCACCAAAAGCGTGGCTTTTCACAGTAAGTATGTGCACACGTTGTGTATCTGCATGCGTCCTGCGTCCCCAGCACAATCCCTCTCTCTTTCCTACTCACCGATCACGGGCGCAGCGCTGCACGGCTGTCACAAATTTCTGGCGGCTTTTCCTCTTTTGAAAATGGCTTCCGCTTCATTATTCAATTAGGTATTCCGTGCCTTCCCTGCCCATCGGCGCCCATGATTGGTTGCAGTCAGACACGCCCCCACGATGAGTGACAGCTGTCTCACTGCAACCAATCACAGCCGCTGGTGGGCGGGTCTATATCGTGCAGTAAAATAAATAAATAAATAATTTAAAAAAAAAAAAATAATGCTGTTCCCCCCGAATTTTGATAGCAGCCAGGATAAAGCCACACGGCTGAAGGCTGGTATTGTCAGGATGGGGAGCGCCGTGTTATGGGGAGCCCACCACCCTAACAATATCAGCAGGCAGCCGCCCGGAATTGCCGCATCCATTGGATGTGAGAGTCCCGGGACTCTACTCAGCTCTTCCCGAATTGCCCTGGTGCGGTGGCAATCAAGGTAATAATGGGGTTAATCATGTCAGGCATCTCCCCAAGATACCTTCCATGATTAACCTGTAAGTGAAAGTAAAGATTTACACTCAGCGAAAAATTCTTTATTTGGAATAAAAGAAAAAAAAAATCCTCATTCACCTCTTTATTAATCCCCAAACAACAATCCAGGTCCAAAGTAATCCACGCAACACTGTCAGCTCTGCTACATGCAGATGACAACAGGGAGCCCCGTAGAACACGAGCGATCTGTGTCCCATCCACGCAGCACCTGAAGTGGGCCGCACTGTCACTGGAGACTTCACTCTGCAATGCAGAGGTCAAGATAACCAAATCTTCTTATGTTTCTCATTAGAGGCAGTGGCTCAATGGTTAGAGCTACTGCCTAGGGAGCATTAGTTCGCGAGTTCAAGTCCCAGCCGCCCTGGTAAAAATTTAATTTTACATAAGAATTATTATTTATTTATAATTTAATTTAATTATGCACTGAGGGGAGAAGCCGGATATCAGCTGTGATCCACACCTCTAAAATCGGAGCAGTTCATGGAATGAGGCTGCATTGCTCTCTCCTCTCTCTCTTCTCTCTCTCTCTTCTCTGTCTCTTCTCTCTCTTCTCTCTCTCTCCTCTCTCTCTCTCTTCTCTCTCTCTTTTCTCTCTCCCTCTTTCCTCTCTCTCTTCTCTCTCATCTCTCTCTTCTCTCCTCTTCTCTCTCTCTCTTCTCTCCTCTTCTCTCTCTCCTCTCTTCTCTCTCTCTCTCCTCTCTCTCCCTCTCTTTTCTCTCTCTTTTCTCTTTCCCTCTCTCTCTTCTCTTTTCTCTCTCTTTTCTCTCTCTTTTCTCTCTCTCAGACCTGGCGACGATCCGCTGATGTGGTCACCTGACAGGATCAGCTGACACTAAAAGTCGAGCGGTGAGGCCGGCTTTTTACCGCCTTTTAAACGATCAGCGGCTGCTGTCGGACAGGAGTCTGCACAGAAGTGTGTAGTTTGTTTTTATTTTTGCACTGATGCATCAGCTGATTGTATAAAAGCCATTTATAAAATCAGCTGATGTGTCATGTGATTCAGGCCCTTGAACCTGACACATCATCTGATCGCTTTGCCTTCCAGCAAACTGATCAAATGATATTGGATCCGGATTGGAAGGCGCGGCACCCTTGACACAGGATTACTGTGGAGGGGGGTTCTTTATTTCAATAATGATGGAGTCACTAATTGTGTTGTGTTTTATTTCTAATAAAAATATTTTTCTGTGTTGTGTTTTTTTTTATCTGTACTAGAAATTCATGGTGGCCATGTCTAATATTGGCGTGACACCATGAATTTCAGGCTTAGGGCCAGTTGATAATATACAGCTAGCCCTAACTCCATTATTACCCAGCAAGCCACCCGTCACCAGGGTAGCTGGAAGAGTTGGATACAGCGCCAGAAGATGGCGCTTCTATGAAAGCGCCATTTTCTGGGGTGGCTGCGGACTGCAATTCCCAGCAGGGGTGCCCAGAAAGCTTGGACAACCTGCGCTGCGGATTCCAATCCCCAGCTGCCTAGTTGTACCTGGCTGGACACAAAAATTGGGCGAAGCCCACATAATTTTTTTCTTTCAATTATTTCATGAAATAATTAAAAAAAAAAAAAATGGCTTCCCTATATTTTTGGTTCCCAGCCGGGTACAAATAGGCAGCTGGGGGTTGGGGGCAGCCCATAGCTGCCTACTGTACCTGGCTAGCATACAAAATCATGGCAAAACCCACGTAATTTTTTTGGGGGGCAAAAAACTCGTGCATACAGTCCTGGATGGAGTATATTGAGCCATGTAGTTCTGAAGCTGCTGTCTGCTGTCTGTTTGTATGGAGGAGAGGAGACAGCAGCTGCAGAACTACAAGGTTCAGCATGCTCCATTCACTAGTTTATTCAGAAGAGCAGACAGAAACTGCAGAACTACAGGACTCAGCATACTCCATCCAGGATTGTATGCAGGAGTTTTTTGCCCCACAAAAAAATGACGTGGGCTTTGCCATATTTTTGTATGCTAGCCAGGTACACCAGGCAGGTACAGCTGCCCCCAACCCCCAGCTGCCTATTTGGACCCGGCTGGGAACTAAAAAAAATAGGGAAGCCCTTTTTTTAATTATTTCATGAATTTCATTAAATAATTAAAAAAAAAAACACATGGGCTTCGCCCCATTTTTGTGTCCAGCCAGGTACAACTAGGCAGCTGGGGATTGGAATCCGCAGCAGAGGTTGGCCCGAGCTTTCTGGGCCCCTCTGCTACGAATTGCAGTCTGCAGCCGCCCCAGAAAATGGCACTTTCATAGAAGCGCCATCATCTGGCGCTGTATCCAACTCTTCGAGCTGCCCTGAAGCCGGGTGGCTCGCTGGGTAATAATTGGTTAATACTAGCTTTATTTTACTATCTAGTATTAAGCCAGAGATTCTTAATGTCAGGCAAGTTTGACCTGGCCGTTAAGAATCTCCAATAAAGGGTTAAAAAAAGACACCACACAGAGAAAAAATACTTTAATAGAAATAAATACACAGACACACTTAGAGACTCCATGTTTATTACTTCCTCTCAGCCCTCCACGATCCTTGTCTTCTGTCTTCTTTCCCCTTCAACCCATGCAGCTCTGCTACATCAGACAGCACTGCATGGGAGGAAGACGCTGCTGCTTCTGTGCAGTCTAATCACTCAGTGAGAGTGAGCAAAGGCTGTGGGCTGTAACCGCTTACAGGCGGTTACTATAGCAACGGTGCTCCAATCACGTGATTCCCGGTGCCGCAATTCATTGGCTGTGGCAGCCAGTCCTTGCATGTGGGCTGACTCTGTAAAGAGCGCCCACATGCAGGAACGGGAAAACCGACCATGTGCCAGAGCAACTCGCCGGTACACGGAGATGCACAAATGGGCACCGCGTACCAGAGAGATGCACTGACAGGACCTAGCATGAAGTCTAGCCATGTGACCAGTCTGTAGCCAATGAGATAATACACACGTGACTGGTCACATGCTATTTTGACGTCACCGAAGGTCCTATCATCAGTCCTGGTTACCGGGAGGATGCAGCGATTATCGGAAGGAAAATCGTCGGGAGACAGAGTGAGGATGGGTTGCGGGGACCTGTAAGTGTAATTGCAATTATTTCTTAACTGTATGTGTACATGTATAATGTGTTTTTATGTGTTTGTGTTTGCCTGCCATTGTTTTCAATGGGGTTTGAAGGTATTCGTCGAACGTTCCACGAACATTCGCCAAACGGAGCCTCCGTTCGACGAACCGAACCGAACTCGAACTCTAGGGGGGTGGCTCATCTCTACTTCACAGTCTGCGAAACACAGACAGCACACAGATGGCTCAGAGTGCTCTCTGACTTTTTCATAGACCCATAGACCTGCATTGCCGAATTTGATCTGACGATTGAATCAATATTGGATATATCTCCAACATGACCTTTCAGTCTGCCATAACAATCACTGACATGGGAACAGCCCCCTAGACTATCATAGAAGTGTTATCTGTGCAAAACACAGATAGAATTCTAAGGGTACGTGCCCACGATCTGGAAATGCTGCATCCTTGACGCGTGTCTTCTCTTGCGGGGCTGCGAGTGTTGTCCGCAGTAGACCACAGCTGCCTTTGCCTACGATAAAGCTAGTTTCACACATCCGGCTTTTCACCGGTTTGCCGGATTCGGCGGACTCCAGTACAGTGTATAGAGTACAATGGCAGCACTGCAACTTCCGGGTCACATGCTCTGGTCACATGACAGCATGTGACCGGAGATTGTCGCGCTGCCATTGTACTGTATACACTGTAATGGAGTGCGCCGAATTCGGCAAACCGGCAAAAAGCCAGATGTCTGAAACTAGCCTAAGGGTTTGGGCCGCTATAAACTTTAGTTCTATTCTCCCTGCGGAGAAGACTCAGGTCTCCACAGTATAAATTCACATGTCGCAGCTTGGAAAGCCACGCTGCAGGTCAGTTTACGGTGTGTAAAAAAGAAGCACAGTTTGCAGGAGATTTCTATAAATCACATCCACTGTGCTTCTACTGTACAATGCAGCATTTTGAAAGCAGCGAAAACACAAAGCATCCAAAATGCTGCAAACACTGATTGTGTGCACTTACCTTAGAACCTGTGTGCAAAAAATGTGGGAATGATACCTTAGATGCAAAAAAAAAAAGGTTGACTACATTTGCAAATTTTGTATCAATTTCATAAAATAATTTACTGTTTTGATTCATAAACATTGCTGCATTTAAAGCTTCAGAAGTCCTTTTTTAACATATAGGTTCTGATAAAATACACACTCGTTCAGTATTTTGTTGCAGAAATTTCAGCACCATTTTCTGCATCTCTTGGTAGAACAAAACCAGTGACAGTTATGCCACTTTTCTGCTGCATTTCTTAAATGTGATTTTGATGTGTTTTTAAAATTTAAGTTACTGGGTGGAAAAACGTTGCAAAAATGCTGAAAGAATTGACAGATTATTTTCTCCACTAAATCTGCAAGGAGAAGATACTCAACGTGTGCATGACATTTCAGATTTCTCATTGACTTTGCTGGTGTCAGGATTTGCTTGCAGTTTTATGAGAAATCTGCTCTCAAAAATGCTTAAAATAATGTGATAAAACCCACTAGGGTGACAATGCGTTCTATAGAAAAAATAAAAATTGTTTTTATTCAAAGTCTCACCCCCATTAATTGTTGTACATAATGATCTGTAATATTCTTTAAAAAAAATCGTTTCTTTTGGTTCAGCCTTTGAACACTTAATAGCAATTAATATAGGATACCCAAAAAACTGTATGCCAATGGGAACACTGATGGAGTCACTGTGGACACTGTCTGGCCTCCAATCTGGCAATATTCATCTTTTCAACATGCACATATATGAAGGAGGGTGGTGTTGGGCCGCTCACGTGCCACACTCCTTTGCGATGAAGACCGCGTGAGCGGATTTGATTTCGAGTGGAGTGCATGGTAGTTATTGCCATAGACAGTTAGTAACACACGGAACACTGGAGTTCACTTGGTCAACCATTATCGTTTACTTTTATTTTTCACACAGTGATAACAGACATGAAATTCTTTCCCCCTTTCCCTTTCTTTCACTCAATGGGGGTTTCTGCTCTTCAACCTGCCTGCCACTCATGCTATTTTGAATCTCATCCTCAAACTCCAGGGTCTATGTCTTCTTTCTCCCTCTTTCTTACACCAGCATCTATTGCTGGACCCCAACAGCTCTCTAGCCGGACGACTCTCTAAGCCCACCGGGTGAGCCAAAGGATCCAGATTTCTTGAGGTTACCTCAGGGCTCTCTCACCAGCGTGAGCACCATGTCTTCTCTCACTTGATCACTCTCTTCAACTGTCCCCTCTCGAGACCTCCCTACTGTCCTCTTTCCCGCATCTGTCATTTCCTGCTTAACCCTATATTTTCCACTCCGCTGCTATCCCAGCCAAACCACTAGGTGAGCCTATTGACAACAGTCCCGCTCTACTGCTTCTGGAACCTGTACCTATCTAGCAGCATTACATATTAACATATAAAATACAATTGATATAACATATAGCATAATCAGTACAGGGGAGTCCACCTCATACATATGTACTGTAAACAAATAAATATATATATATTTTTTTTTTTTTTTCATATATATATATATAAATAAATATATATATATATATATATATATATATATATATATATATAATTTCCCTGGATGTATTGACATAACTAAGTATCATGTTGGGTTTCCTTGATCATCTATTAATAATGCAGAACAGAGTACTGACTGCTCCTAAGAATGGGTAAACATGAACTCTTATGTAAATGTTCACACATACTTTTTCATTACTCTAAAATGGTTTTAATACCTACTTTTTTGTTTAATATACGGAAGGTTATGCACTTGTCTTGTTTTCGCAGAAGTCTGTGGTTCTGCCTTTGTGGCCTTTTCCCCGTTTTGATGTCAGCAGTGGGATGTTAGGATTACATTTGCAAAACTAATATATTCATTTAAAATTATGAAGTGTTACAGCTGGTGTTCTACATGTGAAATAAAGGAGTATTTTCCTGGTGCTGCTATTACGCTGTAATTTATGCTGGTGTGTTAGATGGTGACTTTATGGCTGGATGTTTAATTATATTACCTTGATGTGGGAGGTTGATATCTCACATAAAAACGTTGCTGCAAATTGATTGCTGATAAATTATAAAGTTTGCCAAGTGCATTTAATATTTACAGGTTGCTATATTAATATTCTTTTAAAATATTTAGAGAATTAAATAAAAAAAATAATTGAAAATGAAATAGAGCAGAGTAATCCTAACTTTTGTAAAAGCAGAGAATGCTTTAACCCCTTTCCACTCCATCATGTACTATTACCTCATGGGTGGGAGGTAGAAATGACCAAATAAATTAGTGTGGAATCCTACTTGAATTTTACAAAGATATTTTGTAATTTGCTTCCTCGCGGATTCACAAAAATGGCAGTCATCAAAATGTTAAAAAATAATTACAAAGCCGCTCCCCCATCGGTTCCTTTACTCAATTTCTCCAGTCTTGTTGCCTCAGGCAGCTGTGGGCTGCTATCAACCCCTTATTATTCCGATTGCCACCGCACCAGAACAATCATGATGACCAGGGTAACGTTTCAGGATTGTCCCATCTAATGGATGGAACAATCCTAGGTGGCTGCATGCTGCTCATTTTATGCTTGGGGGCCCCAATAAGCATCCTCCCCCAGCCTGAGAATACCAGCTCCTAACTGTCAACTTTATGATGAATAGGTATCAAAATTGGGGAGGACCACATGCTGGTTTTAGAGGTTATTTATTTAAATAATTTTTAAAAAAGCCACATGCGGCTCCTCTTATTTTGATACACAGCCAAGATATGCTGACAGCTGGGGGCTGCAGCTTGTAGCTTTATGCTTTATCTGTGTTGGGTATCATACTATGAGGGGACCCTTCACCAATTTTTTATATTTATATATTTATTCTTACAGCAATAGAGATGCACACAAGGCGTCTCTGATTGTTTGTAGTCTGATACGCTGTCATACAGGGTAGGAGCCTGTCTGACTGCAACCAATCAGAAATGTGGGGAGTACCAGGCATTGGAAGCAGTGAATATGTATCAAGGATAATGAGCAGCCCCAGGAGCAGCGTTAGAGCTGCGCAGAGACACCATAAGTATAATGTGCCTGCTCCAATCCCCTATCCTTCTACTACCATTTTAAAGAGCCGGATTCTGGTCCTTATAGACTTATATAGGGAATAGCATCTGGCCAGATATGCGGGATCAATTTCAGGCTCAAACTGGGTTTTTTTTTTAACCTGGTTGGACCCGCAAGTCCACTCACCCTACTGGTTCCTCTACTCAACGTCTCCAGTCCTTGTTGCCTCTTCAGATAAGCCTTGGCAGTGCTGATATCCCGGGCCTTTGTTGTTAGTCCAAGACTTTTAGGTTTGCTAGACCTGGCAGAGTTAAGCGCTTTTGTGACCACTAAAGTCTCAGTCCACACTGAGGCATTTGAGAGTTGAGTGATAAGGTGAGTAAAAGGATTTTTATTAGTTTTAGATTTTACATTTATAGAGACCACAAAGCATAATAAAGAACATAACATTTGTAAATTGAATTCCCCAGGGAAAAATGTGCGACTTTGAATTTTGCCTGAATCACTCTATAGTGGTAGGAACTTAATGTGAACTGTTGTACTATTATGTCATTGCGTTAGGCCACGTGCACATGTTGAAAAATTGGTGAGTGTTTTACCTCAGTATTTGTAAGCAAAAACCAGGAGTGGGTAAAAAATGTAGAAGTGATGCCGTGTTTCTATTATACTTTTCCACTGATTGTACCACTCCTGGTTTTGGCTACAAATACTGAGGTAAAAAACTCCCCAAATACCAAATACTCAGTGTGTTCACATGGCCTTAAGATTTTCTTTATTCATAAACAGGGAGGGCACCATTAATGTTAGGGTGAACTCTTAACCAGAGATCACCAGAGGTCACTTGTTGCCTACTGCCTGGCCTAATTGGTGTGGATCAAGTGCATGTGTAAGGAAATCACGTCAGACACAGTCGGATGTAAAATCTCTTCTTGATCACAGTAAAAATGGCAGTGAAGAGAACAAGAAAGACCATGCGGCCTCTGATATAAGCTATGGGCGTACACAAGTTCGGATATGGCCTTTTAGTGGGACAGTTCATGGGTTAGCCAATGGGCAGATCCGTGTTGATGCTGATGGGCTGGTCTAAGACGTCTTCATCCTTTTGGTTGATCCTCTAGGTTGATCAGTGGGTCTTTTCCTTATATGGTGGTCTTCTACCCTGCATTCCAGGCAAGGTGTGGAGAACAGGAAATGGCAGCCATCTTTAGCTCTGCATAATATGTAATATCTAAAACCTGAATTATGTAAGGCAAATCGACAGATTTCCCACAATCCCTTGTAAAGAGGTTAATTAAGTATGTAATGGAAAGGCTCTCCTCAACAGATGGATGCAGCCATGGTCCGTAGTCTATCACTGCTCATTACCAAGTGATACATTGGAGTGGTCCTCCATCGGAGACTGCTGCGATCAGTCAGTCATTGCTGATTCTGTGATCACAACTTCAGAAGACATCGCTGAATAACCAATCATACCGGTGTCTCCTCTGCAATCACTATGATTAGTCTGTTAATCACGAGAGACCAACCACAGAGTTCAGGTGCCATGTTAAACTCATGATCCTGCTTGGTCCACCTCACTTCCATTGGTGAGATGAGTGGAGCCATTAATTAGAGCAATCAGAGAGCTGTTCAGTTCAAAAAACACTTCAACTATCACTCCCATCCTCCTTGATCATGCCTAGTGATCACCTATCCTGCCACCATCCACAATCCAACCCTGTGCTGTCAGAACGTTTTGGTTGTTGTTGTTGTTTTTCATTCCTGAGCTTCTTTTTGTGTATATTATATACTTTATTCTATTTTTATTTTACAACAAAAAAAACCCCTACCATCATCTCTTCATTGCCCTACAGTGATTAAGAACAAGGGTTTACATTGAATAGCTGCAAAACAATGGAAGATTGTTTATATTTCATGTCCAGTTTGCATTTATTCCTGAAGGGTTAACAATGCTTCTAAATGTTTAGAATACTTTTAGGAATTTTCCTTTTAAAAAAAAAATTCATGGGAGATTACTAATAAATAGATACCTTATAACCACTTTGAAACTGAATTGGTTGCTAAAAAAATATAATTTGGAAAATTTCTTAAAAATGTGGAAAAAATGCCCATAAAATTATAGACTTATATTTAAAAAAATGATGCCAGAGAAAATTAAGCACATGATAAATGTTAATTGCTAACTAATTGGTGTGATATGACTACCTGTGTTAATGACACAAAGATTTAAATTTATTGTCAAGGCATAGCAATCTATATATACTAATGACATAAAGTACAATGTGTCACAAAAATGACTTGGATACATGAAAGCATTCCAAATTTCTTACCATGTAAAGTGTAACATACAATATATAATAAATGTGGCTTTGTACTAATGTCCCATATAGGATGTGTCATTAAAGAGTTAAGATAATAAAATAAAATGTTGTAGAGACTGTAACTGGAATTTTTGCAAAGTTTTTAAAGGGCTCCCACATACAGTCTTGTCAAAAGCAAGTCTCTTTATGAGGTTTTAACGAGAGTCGATTCTGTCAAATCCACTTTATTATACTGAGAAATTCAATTTGCTGCAAATTTATGAACTGAGAATTAAATGTCCTTTATTACACTGTAAAGACGGCACAGCATTATAAAGGTAAGATAAGAAAAAAATAAACAGTCAATATTCGCCTCACCGTTCACCTCTACTGCTCACCGTCTCCCGTACAGTCTTTGGAGCCTCTTCTTACTGTAGATGCATGCCATAAATGTGTGCATCTTCAAGTTAGGCCAGGACTTCTGGCCATGACTAGGCACAGGATATCCCTGTTCATGCAAAGGGGCGTCCTGGGCCTAGTCATCGCAGATGTCTCGGCCTGACACAGGGTTACAGTGCACAACTTGACATGGAAATTCCAGCTTGAAGTGAAGAAGAGGCCCTGGGTTTCAGTATTTGGTGGGATTTACAAGAGAGGTGGAGAGGACAGTAAGGGGAGAGAGCATAGCAAAGGTGGCCAATACTGAAAGATAGTAGTTTTTTATGGTCCTGAAAAACGGCAGACATCTTGATGAATTTGAGCAAAGAAAAAGCTGAAGTGGCAAAGATGAGGCTTCTACAACTGGATAATGATCCTAAACACAAGTCAAAATCCACAATACAGTCCCTGATAGAAGTTCTGTCACTTATCCATGTTATGTAAATAAAAGCTTGTAACCTGACTTTAAATTCATCCATTGGTTTTATAAATTACTCTTTTGAAACTTGAAACCCTCCCAAATTTAGTTTAGGTTATGAAAATAAAGTTGCTGCATAGCTGAAATATTGATCATTTAATGAACAAATAAAGGTCAGATTTTGGCAAGACAAAAGTTTTGTCGCCTTGTCATATAATGCACCCAATCCTAGTTTACATCCTTACCTGTACCTGTGCTCACTAAATGATCGGTTAATTAGTGGGTGTGTATAAAAAGAAACCCAACACCCCAGACCTTCAGTTGAACTGCAACTTAACCTTTAAGAACATGCCAAAATCCACCCTGCGACCAAAGCCTTGATTATCAAGAGGCTGAAGACCAGATCCACGGCAGAGGTGGCTGGCACCTTCAATGTGTCTCAGCGTCAAGTACAAAGAATTAAAAAAAAGATTTGAAGAGACTGGAGATGTTTTTGACAAGCCCAGGTCCAGCAGACCCCGCAAGACAACTGCTCAGGAGGAAGGTTTGTTGGTTAGAAAATCCAAATCCAGCCCCTCTTCCACTGCAGCAGAGCTCCAAAATTTAATTTATGAAACTAATGGATGAATTTAAAATCAGGTTATAAGCTTTTATTTACATAACATGGATAAGCAACAGAACTTCTGTCAGGGACTGTACATGACCTCAAAAAGTGCAAGCTGAAGGGCTGAAGGTTTCACAAGGACCCCAGAGTCCCCTGATCTGAACATCAATGAAAATCTGTGGCTAGACCTCAAAAGAGCAGTGCATGCAAGACGACCCAAGAATCTCATAGCACTGGAAGACGTTTCCAAGAAAGAATGGATGAAAACCCCTCAAACAAGAATTGAAAGACTCTTGGCTGCTGCAAAATGCATTTACAAGCTTTGATACTTGCCAAAGGGGGTGCTATTATGGTAGGTACTAATCATGCAGGGTGCCAAAACTTTGGCATCTGACTACAAGGGGCTGCTGATAAGTCTTTGGCTTTACCCAGAAAGAAACGAGATGGGATACTTTTAGTTCACATACTCTCCACTGATGTCAACACACTTCTTACATCAGTATTTTAAGTTCTGTAAGCCTAGCAAAAAGAAGGATATCAGTTGTGTCTCAAACCAGGCATCTATAGCAGCCATGGCATCAGACATGGTGTGAAATTTGGAACCCTTGAGGTGTTTCTTCAGGTTTGGAAACAGATGATAGTTGGAGGGAACTATGTCTGGGGAATAAGTTGGGTGATCAACCAGCTGGAAGCCTAGTTCTTCCAGTTTTGCCATGGTCACTTGTGCAGTATGAGTGGAGGCATTTTCTTGCAAGAATAAGATTCCTTTGGACAGCTTTCTGCACCTTTTGGCCTTCAGAGCTGCCTTCAGTTGGTTCAAAAGTTCAATGTAATACCTTGCATTGATGGTGGAACCCTTTTGAAGGTAGTCCACTCGCAGCACGCCCTCCTTATCCCAGAACTCAGACGCCATCAGCTTTGTAGCTGATTTTTGCACCCTGAACTTCTTTGGACGAAGAGAACCACTGTGCCTCCACTCTTTTGACTGCTCCTTCTTTTCAGGGTCATACAAAGAAATCCAGGTCTCATCCATAGTGACCAGTCGATCTAGGAAGTTCTTATCAGTCCGGAAACGGTGACAAATGGACTGGGAAGTTTTCACTTGCACCAAATCTGCATGGAGGAAAAAGAAGCAACATACACAAAACCTCAGGATTCTCATTGAATTTTATGGCATAAGGATTTGCATGCAACTGCACTAAAAACAACTCATAAAAAACACACTGTGTGCACAGAGCCTAACAGTAATTTTGAGCAGGGGTGCCCAAACGTTTGCATTCCATTTTATGTCATTTTGCACTAAGCAGTTATAGGGTAAAACTGCCCACAGATTTCCCTTAAGGTCACTCTATATGTGCAGGATATCACAAAAGTGAGTACACTCCTCCCATTTTTGTAAATATATTATTACATCTTGGCCACCATTTTAACTTAGGGATGTACTCACTTTTGTTGCCAGCGGTTTAGACATTAATGGCTGTGCGTTGCGTTGTTTAGGACAACACACCAAATTTACACTGTAAGGCTATGTGCCCACAGGACAACGTACCCGCGGACTTTGCCGTGGAAAACCTGTGGATTTAACTTCCAGATAAATCTGCAGGTTTAAGCACGTACTGACACTCCCCATGTTACCCTATGAGATTAGGGGAGTGCTGTATCAATGCTGCGGTATGTGCGGTTGCAGAAAATGCTGCGGATGTCCTGCAGCCGCACGTAACTGCATGTCAATTATTCCTGTAGAAATATCTGCAGAATTCCCGCTTCTCCACTATGGAGATACAGGGCGGGAATTCCGCAGGTATTTCTGCACTTGTCCCACAGGTTTACCGTAACAAAAATGCTCAAAACCCACAGCAATGGATAGTTGCGGATTCCGAGGAGCAGCTGCTCGAAACCTGCGGACAAACCTGTGGAAATATCCCTCAGTACGTTGTCCCGTGGGCACATGGCCTTAAACTTGGTCTACACTGACTACTTTACATTGTATCAGAGTGTCATATCTTCAGAGTTGTCCCATGAAAAGATATAATAATATATTTACAAATATGTGAGGGATTTACTCACTTTGTGGTATATTTTATATTGTATTTTTTCTTTTGTGTTGGAAGAGTTCTCATTCTTATTTTCAGGATTCTTTTCTGGTTGCGACCCGAGGCTTAAACCTCTATTGGCACCACTCGACATCTTCTCACCCTCATGAAGCTTTCTGCGAGATGCGTAGGGGTACACTCCAACTAAAATTCCTTCTGAAGTGACCTTCCACATGGGTGAGTTGTTTCCTTCTTTGGATCTCTTTTTCCATCTATACAGCTGGATCATTGACCTAACTTTTGGGCTCTTTGTAGCCCTAGATTGATGGAAAACTGGTCCTTTTTTGATTACAATTAACCCCCTGTTGGACTTTTATGCTTGACTGAGTCCCTTTTGCGTATCAGCACTTGCCATATACTTTTTTGATATGTTAGGCTATTATCTATAGGTCTACTCATCTTGATTACTATGTTGGGTATATTGTGCCAATTTTTCCTCGTCCTCGTTCTCCTGCAGTATATATATATATATGTATTGCTATACTGTATCTTTATTTGACATCCCAATTAGAGATGAGCGAGCCTCTGAAGGCTCGAGTTCGGTTTGTCGAACGGAGGCTCCGTTCGAGTTCGGTTCGACGAACCGTTCGACAAACCTCTTGAACCCCATTGAAAACAATGGGAGGCAAACACGAACACATAAAAACACATTATACATGTACACATACAGTTAATAAACATTGCCATAAAGCTTACAGGTCCCCGCGACGCGTCCTGCACTCTGTCTCCCGCTGCTTTTCCTTCCGATAATTGCTGCATCCTCCCAGTAATCAGCACTGATGATAGGACCTATCGTGATGTCAACATAGCTTGTGACCAGTCACGTGTCTATTATCTCATTGGCTACAGACTGGTCACTTGGCTATGATGTCATGCTAGGTCCTGTCAGTGCATCTCTCTGGTACGCAGTGATCGTTCCAGCATGTCTGTGTACCGGCGAAATGCTCTGAATCATGGTCGACTCCCCGTTCCTGCATATGTGCGCTCTTTACAGAGTCAGCCCACATGCAAGGACTAGCTGTCATAGCCGGTAAATAGCGGCATCGGGAGTCACGTGATTGGAGCACCATTGCTATGGTAACCTGCCTCTCAGCAGTGACGTCACCGCTTACAGCCCGCAGCGGCAGCGGGAATCACGTGATCGGAGCACTGTTGCTATGGTAACCCACTTGTCAGCGGTGATGTCACCGCTTAAAGCCCACAGCCTCTGCTCACTCTCACTGAGTGATTAGACTGCACGGGGAGCAGCAGTGTCTTCCTCCCATGCAGTGCTGTCTGATGTAGCAGAGCTGCATGGGTTGAAGGAGAAATAAGACAGAAGACCAGGATCGTGGAGGCTGACAGGGAGTAATAAACATAGAGTCTCTAAGTGTGTCTGTGTATTTATTTCTATTAAAGTTTTTTTTTGTCTGTGTGGTGTCTTTTTTTTAACCCTTTATTGGAGATTCTTAATGGCCGGGTCAAACTTGCCTGACATTAAGAATCTCTGGTTTAATACTAGCTAGTAAAACAAAATTAGTATTAACTCATTATTACCCAGTGAGCCACCTGGCTTCAGGGCAGCTGGAAGAGTTGGATACAGCGCCAGATGATGGCGCTTGTATGAAAGCTCCATTTTCTGGGGCGGCTGCAGACTTCAATTCGAAGCAGAGGGGCTCAGAAAGCTTGGGCTAACCTGTGCTGAGGATTCCAATCCCCAGCTGCCTAGTTGTACCTGGCTGGACACAAAAATGGGGCGAAGCTCATGTCGATTTTTTTTTAATTATTTCATGAAATTCATGAAATAATTAAAAAAAAGGCTTCCCTATTTTTTTGTTCCCAGCTGGGTACAAATAGGCAGCTGGAGGTTGGGGGCAGCCGTACCTGCCTGCTGTACCTGGCTAGCACACAAAAATATGGCAAAGCCCACGTCATATTTTTGGTGGGAAAAAAACTCCTGCATACAGTCCTGGATGGATACCAAAAAAAGAGGGGGAGACCCCGCTCACCTGTTCCCGAGATCAAGACCGGACCGTGCAAGGAAAATGAGGCAGGCAAACCTCAGCAGCAGCATGGATAAAAGATAATTCCAGCAAACAGGTCCAAGATGTAGTTTAAAATATGCGATGCTTTATTTCATGTTCGTTAAAAAAGTTCCATCATGAATTCATAGAAAAATAGAAATAAGAGGACGCATTTCGAACATATTTGTTCTTAGTTGTCTCAAATAAAGCATTGAATATTTTAAACTACATCTTGGACTTCTTTGCTATCATTATCCTTTATTCAGTCCTGCATGGAGTATGCTGAGTCTTGTAGTTCAGCAGCTGCTGTCTGGTTTCCTGCATACACTAGTGAATGGAGCATGCTGAGCCTTGTAGTTCTGCAGCTGCTGTCTCCTCTCCTCCATACAGACAGCAGCTGCAGAACTACAAGGCTCAGCATACTCCATCCAGGACTGTATACATGAGTTTATTGCCCCCCCAAAAAATTACGTGGGCTTCGCCATGTTTTTGTATGCTAGCCAGGTACATCAGGCAGCTACGGGCTTCCCCCAACCCCCAGCTGCCTATTTGTACCCGGCTGGGAACAAAAAATATAGGGAAGTCCTTTTTTTTTTAAATTATTTCATGAACTTCATGAAATAATTAAAAAAAAAATGACGTGGGCTTCGTCCAATTTTTGTGTCCAGCCAGGTACAACTAGGCATCTGGGGATTGTAATCTGCAGATCAGGGTGCCCAAGCTTTTTGGGCACCCCTACTGAGAATGGCAGTCCACAGCCACCCCAGAAAAGGGCACTTTCATAGAAGCTCCATCTTCTGGCGCTGTATCAAACTCTTTCAGCTGCCCTAGTGACGGGCGGCTCGCTGGGTAATACTGGGGTTAGGGCTAGCTGTATATTATCAAGTGGCCCTAAGCCTGCAATTCATGGTGTCACGCCAATATTAGATATGGCCACCATGAATTTCTAGTACAGATAAAAAAAACACAACACACAGAAAAATATTTTTAATAGAAATAAAACACAACACAATTAGTGACTCCATCTTTATTGAAATAAAGAATTCCCCTCCGCAGTAATCCTTGGTCAAGGGTCCCACGCTGTCCAATCCGGTTCCAATATCATTTGATCGGTTTGCTAGAAGGCAAAGCCATCAGATGATGTGTCAGGTTCAAGGGCCTGAATCACATGATACAGCAGCTGATTATATAAACATATTTTATACAATCAGATGATGCATCGGTGCAAAAAAAACAAAAAAAAACAAACTAAACAATTCTGTGTAGACTCCTGTCCGACAGCATCAGCTGATAGTTTAGCCGGCCGGACGGTAAAAAGCCAGCCTCACCACTCGACTTATAGTGTCAGCTGATTCCGTCAGGTGACTGCATCTGATGATCATCGCCAGGTCTGAGAGAGAGAGAGAGAAAGAAAAAACAGAAAAAGAGAGAGAAGAGAGAGAGAAAAAAGAGAGAGTGGGAGAGAGAGGAGAGAGAAGAGAGAGAATAGAGAGGAGAGAGAAGAGAGAGGAGAGAGAGAGAAAAGAAAGAGAGGAGAGAGAAGAGAGAGAGACAAGCGAGAGAGGAGAGAGAGAAAAGAGAGAGGAGAGAGAGAAGAGAGAGAGGAGAGAGGAGAGAGGAGAGAGGGGAAAAAGAGAAAAAGAGAGACTGAGAAAAAGAGAGAGAGAAAAAAGAGAGAGAAAAAAAAAGAGAGAGAGAGAGAGACTGAGAGAGACTGAGAGAGAGACTGAGAGAGACAAAGACAGAGAGAGAAAGAGAGAGACTGAGAGAGAGAGAGACTGATAGAGGGAGACTGAGAGACAGAGAGAGAAGAGAGAGAAAAGAGAGATAGGAGAGAGAGAGGAGAGAGAGAGCAGAGAGAGAGGAGAGAGGAGAGAGAGAGAGAGAGAAAAAGAGAAAAAGACAGACTGAGAAAAAGAGAGAGATAAAGAGAGAGAGAGAGACAGAGACTGAGAGAGACAAAGAGAGAGAGAGAAAGAGAGAGAGACTGAGAGAGACAGAGAGAGACACTGAGAGACTGAGAGAGAAGAGAGAGGAGAGAGAGAGAAAAGAGAGATTAGACAGAGAAAAGAGAGAGAAAAGAGAGAGAAGAGAGTGAGGAGAGAGAGAGAGAGGGAAAAAGAGAAAAAGAGAGACTGAGAAAAAGAAAGAAAGAAAAAGAGAGAGAGAAAAAGAGAGAGAGAATGAGAGAGACTGAGACTGAGAGACTGAGAGAGACAAAGAGAGAGAGAGAGAGAACAATGCAGCCTCATTCTGTGAACTGCTCCAATTTTAGAGGTGTGGCTCACAGCTTATGTCCGGCTCCTCCCCTCAGTGCATAATTAAATTAAATTAAATTATAATTATAAATAAATAATTTTAATTTAAAATAAATTAAATTTTTTACCAGGACGGATGGTACTAGAACTCGTGAACTAATGCTTCTGAGTCAAGCGCTTTAACCATTGAGCTACTGGCTCTAATGCAAAACATAGACAGATTTGGTAGTCTTGACTTCTGCATTACAGACTGAAGTCTCAGATTACAGCGCAGTTCAGTTCAGGTGCTACGTGGAGAAGACACAGAGCGCTCCCTGTCATCTTCATGTAGCAGAGCTGACAGTGTCGTGTGGATTACTTCGGACCTGGATTGTTGTTTAGGGATTAATAAAGAGGTAAATGAGGGTTTTTTTGTCTTTTATTCCAAATAAAGGATTTTTCACTGTGTGTGTTTCTTTACTTTCCCTTTCAGGTTAATCATGGAAGGTATTTCGGGGAGACGCCAGCCATGATTAACTCATTATTACCCTGATTGCCACCGCACCAGGGAAATTCAGGATGAGCTGGGTAGAGTCCCGGGACTGTCGCATTTAATGGATGCGGCAATTCCGGGCAGCTGCTGGGTGATATTGTTAGGGTGGTGGGCTCCCCATAACGTGGAGCTCCTCATCCTGACAATACCAGCCTCCAGCCGTGTGGCTTTATCTTGGCTGGTATCAAATATGGGCGAACCGCTTTTTTTTTTAATTATTATTTATTTATTTTACTGCATGATATAGAGCCGCCTGCCGGCGGCTGTGATTGGTTGCAGTGAGACAGCTGTCACTCATCGTGTGAGCGTGTCTGACTGCAACCAATCATGGGCGCCGGTGGGCGGGGAAAGCACGGAATAACTAATTCAATAATGAAGCGGCAGCCATTTTCAAAAGAGGAAATGCCGCTGGAGATTTGTGACAGCCGTGCAGCGAGACGCCCGTGATCGGTTAGTAGGAAAGAGAGAGGGATTGTGCTGGGGATGCAGGAGACATGCAGATAGCAACGTGTGCACATAGCCTTACTGTGAAAAAAAACGCTTTTGGTGCTCGAACCGTTCTCGAACCTAACTCGAACTGTCGTCGAACGTCTCAAACATCCCCCAAAATCACTTGAACATGAAATTGGCGAACCTCGAACATCGCTCATCTCTAATCCCAATCCTCTATATTTAATAAAAAGGAATTTTTATATGCAACTGATTGGCATTGGGTGGTATTAATTATGTTGATACATACTCTTGGCACACAAAGTCCTATTCTCCTTCATCTTCTCTTCTACATTGTAAGGACGTGCTGGAGCGGCCTTGAGATAGCCGCATCAGTGGTTCCAAAAGTGCAGGTCTCTTTTTTGTTAACCTCTATTGTACTCGAGGTCAGTGTACAAGTTGCAGTTTATAATCGTTTTTACAGTGTTACATTTCTGTTACTGGAAATATTTGTAATATTTTTCACTTGTATTTTTGATAACTGCTGAGCCACATATTCTTGATATTAGTCTGTTGTCCATTATTGTGTGGGTGGTATATCAGCTCCCGGCCAGATCTTAAGTGTAGGTCCTTTATTCAACCATAACTCAGCACATAACCATATTTTATGCTATGATTTTAGTTTTCATTGAGCAAATAATTGCCATTTGGGTATTTCACAGGTATCATATACGCTGGGTGTACTCTACAAGTGTTTCCTGTCCACTTGATCAAATAAGTCAAGTTTTAATCAACTAGGGATTCATGCTTCTCTCCCTCCTCCATAACGTCTTTGGACCTTCGCCTAAGCCTGATGTCTGTTCCACCTCCCTCATTCTTGGCATTGCTCAGGAGATCAGGTGAACCAGGCTGAGTGCAGTTTGCAGGATTGTGCGTTTTAGTGGCTGCTAGTCATACTTTGATGATTGTTTGTATTTTTCATCTTCATAACAGTCCATCAGATGTACCATATGAAAGCTGCTGAAACATCTTGAGGAATTTTTTCATCTGTACAATATTTCCTTGTTTATTTGTTTGAGTTTGTCTTCAATTTCAGATGTTTTTATGTCTTATTCTTCAAAATCATGACTTTCATATTACATTATTGAACTTAATTTAGGAAAACATTTAATAATGTATTTTATTTTTGCATTATTTGGATGTATTACTATTATTTTATTTCTTTTTCTTTTTTCCGTTTTTTTACTGTTGTGGATCAGTGATTAGTAATCTTGCCTTGACTTTTCCTAATGCGATATTGTTATCACTGTTGTATGCTCTGTTTACGCTTATATAAGTTTTGCATGAGTGCTTCATTTCCTCTTTTACCCCTAAACTACTTGGCTACTTAGGAAATAAGCCTAACCTTGTATGACCTTGTATAAAAGTGCTATATACAGTATATACAGCTGAGCAGAGGTAACTACAACTGGATTCCGGCTTAGGGTTCGGTTCCACTTGCATTTTGCACGGGACAGTGCAATCAGATAAAACATTGGATTGCTCTCACTGTAGTGCAAAACTATGGGGCAGTGTCCATCTGTGATTGATTTCTCATGCCATAGCGGCATGCGGAATGAATCGCAGCATGCTGAATTTGGTAGCGAGTCTCGGCTCACGCACCCCCATACAAGTCTATGTGAGTGTGTGAAACATCGCATGCAATTCGAGTGTAGTGCAATACACGAAGAGACAGGCAGCGGAGGAGATGGGGAGAAAGTATTCCCCCCCATTCTCCGCACCTGTGATGTGATTGCAAGATCGCATCACAGTCACATGACCCTCGGCTGACGTTCACAACAGAGGTTCATTAGCATATTCCTTCTGATGCTCTTGCATTGAAAGCTATACGCAAGTGGAACCGTATCATAAGTGACATTCTGTACCTTAATCTTTAACAACTACAAGCACAGAATGGAAATTACCAATAATCAATAATTACCAATCAATTAACAGTTATGATGACAGCTAAATTGTAAATGTATAATGCCACCACCTTATGGGGTTGTCTCACGTTCCTAAATTGCTTTAATTAGACATCATGAAAATAAGAACATTTGTAATTAACTTGCTTTTTCTATGTACTGTCTTTTTTAACAGCATTTATCTTTTATAGTGTCGAGCTTGTTTCCATGGAACTCGACCACCAGATTCTGGTGGAGAATTCACAGTATTTACATTCACAGAGAGGAGTTAACCCCTTCACCCAGGAGAGTTTTTTCATTTTTCGTTTTCGTTTTTTACCTCTACTTCTTCCAAGAGCCATAAGTTTTTATTTTTTTATCAAAATAGCTGTATGAGGGCCTGTTTTTGTGGGGTGATGAAAATTCCTTGTGCGTTGAAATTGCAAAAAGAGTGCATTCATATGTTTACTATATGATAGAACTGAACTGGCATTATGGTCAGTACGAGTTTGTAGATACCAAACGTATCATTTTACTATTATCTAAGTAGAGAAAAAAATTCAGAAGTTTGTAAAAAAAAAAAAAAATGGTGCTTTTGTCGCCATTTTTCGAGACTTCTGGCGTTCTTGTTTCTCAACATCTGAGGCTGTGTAATGTCTTATTTTTTGCGTCTTGAGCTGGCGTTTTTAATTACGGTATATAATTTTTGGATATATGCGATGTTTTGATCGCTTGTTATTGCATGTTAAAACAATGTTGTGTACCGCCCCGCGGGCTCGGCTGCGACCGCCGAGCCGCTCGGATCCGTGCTCGTACTGCGGGCGGTGGCTCAAGCCTGTCACGGACTCGGGGGGTCATGTCGCTCTGCAAGGGAGTTGGCGCTACACACGGGGACTTGGGTGAGGAAGTTCCATGGCCGGGGCTGCGGTGGTTTGGTTTGGGATGTAAGTTCGTGACGCCACCCACGGGTTGTGGTGATTGCAGACACCACCGCTGCGGTGAAGGTATGGGGGCTCCCGGGAGCGGTGTAATGGCGCTGCTAGGTGTTTACCCCTCTGTGGGTAGGGGGTGTTGATCCCGAGGCCCAGTCTTTGAGGGCCGGAGTGCAGGGTGAAATGTTGCGGTGCGGTGCGGTGCCTGATGGCACTGTTGTACTCACTCTGACACAACACATTGGAGTCTCTGGTAAACCAAACGGAGTGATGAATGGGGTCTGCAGCCGGCTGCAGCTTCTCCCGGTATAGGTTGGTGGTTTCCACCTTTCTCCTGCACCCCTGTGTGTAAATGTTTGACTCCTATGCCTAGACACCGGTCGTCTGCTCCCCGACTTGTATATGCCGTAGGAGCCCGTTTGCCCGCAGATGCTGGCCCTTTGGGTCTCTATGCTTTGGTGGTGGCTTTACCCTGTATGGTTGGGCTGTTGTCTTCTAACAGGGCTTGTGTGGGATAGGTCCTTAAGTCCAGTCCGCAATCAGTTGATTTGACTCGGCCCTGTCGGTTCAGGGCTTTGTACTGGGTCTGCGTACCCCTTCTGGTGCTCCGGTTTCCAATCGGTTCCCCGGTTCGGTACCGGCGGGCCACCGCCCCCACCACGGTCCCTATGGTTCCACCGGCTGTAATCCCAGCTCCTGCAGGCGGCCACCACCGTCTGCCTCCTTGCCAATGGTGACTGAGCTCCAACCCAGCCACCTGGTAGTCTCTTGGCAGGCCTGGACACAGGACTGCCTGTGAACTTGACTGCTCTCTACCTCCTCTAGACTACTCTGCACTTGTACTTGACTCTTTGTGTTTTCCCACCTCCAGGCCTGTGAACTCCTCGGTGGGTGGAGCCAACCGCCTGGCTCTGCCCCCCCTGGTGTGGACATCAAACCTGGAGGGTGGTGACAAGGTTTTTAGTTTGACTGATGTTCCCTAATCAGTAGGGGGGTGTGGTGTTGTGTGTGACTACCTGGGACGACCTGACTAGTCCAGGGCGTCACAGTTGCACTGACCAAAAATATGTAATTCTGGAGTTTTGATTTTTTTTTCTCCCTATGCTCTTTACAGATCAGACTAATTAATTTCATATTTTGATAGGTCGGGCATTTCTGAAAGCCGACATACCAAATATGTATATTTTTTTGTTTTATTTTATTTTCAATGGGGCAAAAGGGGGGGGATTTGAACTTTTAAGGGTTTTTTTCAGATATTTTTTTATTTTATTTCTTATTTATTTTACTATTCCCCCTAGGGGACTTTATGCCTGCACTTTGATTGCTTGTGCTGATCAGAGTGATGCTTCAGCACATCATGACAGCTACAGGGGTCATTATCTTACCTTACACTGTCATAGCAACTCATTGGCTCCCCGTGATTGTGTCATGGGGCTGCCGATGGCGATGGGGAACATTAGATCCCATTGTAAGAGTTTGACAGGCCAATCTAAAGGGTTAACAGGCACAGGTGGATCACCAATCCACCAGTGCCTGTTAGCTTTACAAGTCTGCTGATCAGATCAACAGACATGTACGGGCAATAATGCGGGTTCGCCGTGAGAACCCGTATTAAAATGATAGACATGATCTTGAAGGGGTTAAAGATCCACTACACGGACAACCCCTTCTCAATCACTATGTTTTCCACCTGCAAAATAATAACACTTATACTAACCACTGCTGCTAGCGCCATTCCAGTAATGTCAGCACTAACTTTCCTGGGTATCACATGACATTGTTATGTCACGTGATCCTTGTGTCCAATCACCACTTACTTGCCTCTCCCCAAGTGAGAGAGTAGCGGCAGCTTTCACTTCCTCCAAATGTCAGATTTGACAAAAGGAGGGAAGAGATAGTGCTAATTGGCATGAGGGATCTCTGGGCGAGACAGTGCTGACACCACTGGAACAGAGCTGGCACTGAAGTTGACAATAGGTGTTATTATTTTACTAGGGGGAAACAAAGGTATTGAGAAGTGGATATCCGAGTACTGGACAACCCTTTAATACTTAATATCCCAGTTAGCTCCCTGCAGCCCATTGATTTCATGGAGCAATTAACTGTTCACATACCTCCTCCTCTCTTTTGGCTTCTGACTGACCTGCTGTTATAAGTCTTGCAAAATCACACTTCATTTGGAGAACCAACATCATGCTATATATCATCCTGCAGAGATACTTTTTTAGACTTCCCATAGATGTAATGAATATTGTAGAAGCTTGGATAATTTTACAAATATTGTTTACATTATAAAAGTAATAAATACCATTTGCCTTAGTGTTAGGTGACAAAATACTATTTTCTAATAAGATGTAAATAGATGTGCGTATTATTATTATTATTATAATATGTTATATTGAATTATAAATAATGTGACTCCCTGGCCTATCAGGTCATCACAGGGTATTGTGCAATCCTCCCTTCTGCACAGTATCCACCCTCCTTGGTTATGGATCCTGGTCCCTTGGTGTTTCTAACAGCTTAAGCCAATCAAAATCCTAGGAACACTACCCACTTTAACCCACCAGACACACCATTGGGGGGCCTGAAGGGAATAGGCCGCCCACATGGGGGGTTGGTGAGGGGAAAGTGAGGAAAGTGACAGCCGAGTTGAGTTGAGTTTAGACAGTGGAGTGGAGAGGAGTAGTGGTGGCTCTCGTGAGGAGAGGCCACGGAGGAGAGCTCCTGTGTACTAGGTGGCAGACGTTGGTCTGGGCCTGGTAGGAGCTGGAACCCCGATCGCAGGGGACAGTGTCAAGGGGCACGGACTGCCAAGGAGGGCGGCCTTGAGCTATTACCAGGCAGGGGCCAGGGCACGACGGGGTACGTGGACCCCAGGCCGGAAAGTAGCTTCACACGTTCCGGTAATTATTTACCCGACGGGGGTGAAGACTTCAAGTGTCATCCCCAACCCGCTCCAAAATTGGGATACTAGCGCGCCGATGGGATAGGACTTTCCCACTACAGTCCAAAGAAATCCTACGCATGAACCCTGAGAGCAAGCTCACTCCATTAGCCATACAGGTGAGCGGGACTCAAAGAGTTTTATATCCACGGGTCCAACAGAGACGAAGGAGCCAAGAACAGGGCCACAGCCCAACTGCAACACCAAGGGCACAGATCCAGGCGTGCTCCCTGCAGGATACAGCGACGCTCAGAATTCTGGTTTACAAGCTGTCGGTGTAGTTATTCTGGGACTGAGTGAGTACATTGGAAAACCCTGTTCCGATCCCCAACGGCACCCAAGCACCATCCTAACACCAACGGGCCCCGGGACACAAACCCCCTAACCACCGAGGGGTTAAGCATCTGGCTGCTGCACCATCGTCACCGGGCTCCCCAACGGCAGCAGTGGTCCCTCACATTACCACGCACCGTGGGTGGTGTCACAAACTATCCAAAAATCCCCTGTACATATTCCCCTCTTTTTAATTCGAGTGTCCGCGTGGACCCCCCGGATCCGGAGACCCCTCCAGCCACCGCGGCTCCGGATCCGAGCGGCTTGGCCGCTGGCGTGGGAGCGGTACTATAATCTGTACCTTTGTGGCCATATTTAGAGCTTTCCATGGGGAAATTCAGTTAATTTTTTTGTCTTTTTTTTAGAGATAACAAGTCATATTAGTGAATGCATTAAATATACAGTATTGTGAAATATATCAGAACGAGAGATGATCAAATCTTTATTAATTTGCCTCTTTTGTATTGTGAGAATGGATTTTTTATTTTTATTTATTTATTTATTTTTTAAAGTTCCAGAGCCGTTTTTGCTGCATAACAGAAAATAGAGACAGAAATACCAACCAATATGCCAACATTTCACCATTTAGCTAAGTATTTGCAGTTCATATTTCTAGGCATGAATGGCTTTAAAATATTACGTGGAGGCATACCCAATTCACGCATTTTTAAAACCAAAAAGTATTTCAGGATCAGAAAATCCCTTTAAGAAGTAACCCACTACCAGCAAATAGTTATAACTTCTAATAACATGACCTCTATATTCTGCCATTGACCGGTACAAGCAGATTTCACTTTTGTGCTATTGTTGGACGGCATCCTAATGTCATATTAATCCCACTGATAAGTCTGGAATATATTTTTTGAGTAATTAAATCCTCAGCTCTATTCTGATTCCAGTCCCTCTAGTTCAATCTGAAACATAAACGTGAACTCTTCATTACGGCATAATTGTTACACTGGAGGATCCGAATGCTGTGAACATAACAGACCGAGTCCCAGGACTATCTATAACTTTTAATTGCATGCATCCCTTTTTGAGCTCTGCACCTGATGACAAGGAGACATGTTCCAATATGTGCTTTATCTATAGCTCTAATTATAATAAATCTGAAATATAATTGCATGTGACATGTTACTAATTCGTTGAGTGAGAGACTTATCTCTCCTTGGACAGATCTTGCATATCCCATGAATATTTCATTCACAAAAACAATGGAAACAAAGGTAATTACAGAATCCAGGCACGGAATTGCAATAACAAGACTAGTGCACGGTCATATCATCTTTTCAAAATACATTTTCGAAGGATAACATTTATAAAATTACATTTTAAAGGGAATCTGTCACAATTTTAGCTTGTCTAACCTATTAAAATGAGTATACAGGTTATAGAATGCTAAAATTAGTCTATCTGTATGCCTCATAGCAGTATAGATTATGGGGTCATACTTTCTGACTGTGCACCCCTCCCCGATAAGCCACAGGGGATTTTCTTCTCTAGTAGCAGGTTCCTACTCACCCATATATATGGAGGTTTTTAAACCCTGAGAGATTCTTCAATTCAAAGTAGTTACCCAGTATTAAGAGATATTCCTTGACGTGGCTACTTGGATATAGAAATGGCCATTTTGTATGCTAAATATCTCTTTTTCTTCTTAGGTTTCCTTTATCAGTAATACATGTATATATTCTTACATTCATGGTTTGCATGCTTTAACATTACAGAGTGCAATTGTCTTTTTTTGTCATTGTATGTTATGTTCCATTATATACCTGTTCACACAGCATATTCGGGAGTGTTGTCAGTTTTTTTGTGCAATATGAAGTCAAGATTTCCTTTAGTCTCATAGTGACCAGCAAGAACAGAATGGTGATGTTCTCCCAAGACCTTAAGTCGAAGATTTAGACGGACAAATGTATTGTTCACCAGAACCACAGGTGGCGCCGCACATCGAGCTTCTGTTATCTTAGATTAAAAATCTGTACTGAGCACCGACACCACGACTACTTTCTGAAGAATGAGGAATAATTTTTCACAGGGTTCTTCCCTCGGAAAACTCCTAGACAAAGCATCGGTCTTAATGTTTTTAGAACCAGAGTGATAAGTTACAAAGAAATTAAACCTATTGGAAAACAATGAGCATTGAGCTTGCAGATGTCACCACTCTCAGCTGAGGCTCCATCAGTGTGTCACTGAAGTCGCAGTGAGCTCTCAAGTTTTCTAATGTGACAGTGCACTGCAACCTCAGATGTAGTAGAATCGGGATCATCGTAGGACCTCATGGGGATTACGTCAGACTTGCAAGGGTGTTTTGGTGGTTAATAAATTGGAGAAAGAGGGTCTGTTTTTTTTATTTTTTTTAAATAAGGATTGTTCTCTAAGTTTATTTATTTTTACTTTACAGGGTTAGTAATAGGTGGTCTCATAGACCCCTTCCCATTACTAACTTTGGGCTTAATGACAACTGGGATTTTTTTCACAAATCACAGCTGTCATTAACCCCTATGTATTACCCCGATTGCCACCAGCCAGGGCAATCAGGATAAGCCAGGTAAAGCGCTGGAATTGTTACATCTAATATATGCGACAATTCCGGGGCGGCTGCAGGCTGCTATTTTTATGCTGGGGGGCCCAATAACCATTGGTCTCCCCAGTTTGATAATACCAGCCCCCATATGTCTGCTTTATCTTGGCTGAGTATCAAAATTGGGGGACTGCACACCACTTTTTACAAATTATTTATTGAAATAGTTTAAAAAAAGGCTGTAAAATGTTCTTGTGTTTTGATGCACAGCTAAGATAACGCACATCTGGGGGCTGCAGCCTCTAGCTGTCTGCTTAATCTGTACTGGGTATCAATATACGGGGAACCCTATATGTAATTTTTTTCCAATTATATATCTGTTTGTTCACTTCACAACCAATCACAGATTCCAGCACGCCGGCAGTCTGACTGCAAGCAATCACAAATATTGCCACAGAGGATGGATGGGGGAAGCAGTGAATATGCATGAGAGTTCATGATCGAATCCGGAAACAGTGTGACAGCCATGCGGGAGACTTGTTAATTATAATTCTCCTGCTTTAATCTCTATTTTGCTTTCTTTTAATTTATTTTCCAGGACACCACATGACAGAACCCCTGGAGTTGCCTTTTAACCTCTACAGGGATAGGAAACACAGAAGAGGTAAAAAACCCCTCCCACCCCAATCTGCTCAGTGTTTTCCTGTCCCTGTACAGAACAGAGCACACAAAAAGTTTTCGACTCACTTATGATGCAGGGCCTCAGGGGGTCGGGGGGCTTCACTCTCTCCTTCCTGCCTATCAAGTGGGCCCGGGGCCAACACCTCTTGAGGAGAGGTCCCTCAGCTGCGCAGGTGAAGCAGGAGCAGGCTCCTAGCATATGCCGATTCCCACATCTGAGGGCTCTCCGCATTCTGCAGCACAGCCATGAGTACTTCCGGATCAACCCAAGGTGTGCGTTCCACCCTGAGATGCATGACCTAGCATACGCAGACCGCCCAAGACCTGATTTCCGCCTCTGGGTGGGAAATTCAAACCAGATGGCAGCGGGCGTTCCTCAATGGAATGCTGGATGCAGGAGTAGGACCAGAAAGCGCCTCCGGGAGCAGGTAATATAAACCTGGGAAGGGGGGAGCAGGCTGTGTAGATTCCTGTGCAGTCGCAGTTCACAGTGATCCCGACAACCCCAGATGTACCCTAGGTCCACATAAGCAGCAGGGGCTAGGATATGCTAGATAATATAAAAACAAAAAAAAATCAGAGTGAAGTGTCTAAGCCCCCTTATGCATCTTTAGGGAAAAGATTGCTTGACAGGATCTGGCACCATCTCCAAGAAGGCCTCCACTAAGAAAGCATCAGGGAAATCGAGGAGATGTGCAGTATGCAATGGGAAATTGGCAGTCACCTGTCTATAAAAAACTCTGCAACCCCTGCATAGCAAAGATCACATCAGAGGAACAGTCAACCCTCCTAACAGATATGTGGTCTATGATCAGGGTTGATTTCCCTTCAAGAACCACAGACGAATTCCTGCAAGAGGCCAAAATGAGAGAATGAGGAATCCTCTTATGATAAGGACCATTCCATGGAATCAGACTTTGACTACAAGGAAGAGATCTGAGAACTAGCCTTGGAGGAGGAAAAGAAGTATCTTTTCTCGTCCGAGAATACAGATGAGCTTCAGAGAGCGGTCCAAAGAACCATGAAGGTGGAAGAGACTGAGAAACCCCATTCCGCAAAGGACGAGATGTTTGTGGGACTTAGGTCTCAGAGGCACAGGGTTTTCACCGTAAATAACCATGTACAGGCCATGATCCTTGAAGAGTGGGAAGACACTGAGAAGAAGTTGTTGATTCCCAGGGACTTTAGGGCATATCTTACCTTTCAACCCGAGAACATCAAGGCTTGGGAGAAGGTTCCCAAGATTGATGTTCCAGTAGCTAAGATAGCTAGGAAATTGTCCATTCCTTTCGAGGATTCCTCGAGCCTCCGGGATCTGATGGACAGGAAGGTTGATGGTCTTCTAAAGAAATCTTGGGAAGCCTCGGAGGCAATAATTAAATCAAATATAGCAGCCACCTCAGTTGCCAGGTTGATATCCCTATGGCTGGAAGATCTGCAACCCTAGATAAGGAATAAGGCCACAAGAGAATTCATCCTAGACTCCCTCCCTCTTTTAAAGATGGCTATGCAGTTCACGGCAGATGCCTTGGCTGAGTCTGTCAGATCTGCAGCCAGAAATAACGCCCTAACTAATTCCGCCCTCCGGGCAGTCTAGCTTAAGACCTGGTCAGGGGAAAGCTCCTCAAAAAATAAACTTTGCTCCATCCCCTTCTAGGGTCTTCGGGTGTTCGGGCTTTAGATGAGATTCTACATAAAGCGTCTGCCAAAAAAAGGGGGTTTCCCTGAAGAAAAACCTTGGAGACACTTCCCCTCCCGCAGATTTCATCTCTTTAAAAATAGAGAATATAAAGGGAAGGGGAAAACAGATAGATGGAGCTACCTGAAGGGAGGAAGAGATAGGAACCCCCACTTTCACTCTAGGCAAGGTCCAGAAATATCATGACGCCGACATTATTGGAGGAAGACTGCAGAATGTTCTAGGAGCTTGCCAGCAGTTATCCTTCAATCAATGGATTCTGCAGATTATAGTCTACAAATAGAATTTTCCCACAAACCCCCCGAAAAATTTAGCATCACAAGGCCTCAATCTCCAGCTACATGCAGCCATTCTGGGCACATGTAGAGATAACATCAAAAGCAGTAGTCAATGTCCCAACAGCGGAGCAATTCAGAGTCCAGTATTCTACCCTTTTTTCAGTGTTAAAGCAGTCAGGGGAATTCAGGACCAGTATTCCATATGGGTTCGATAAAATCTACAATCCCTCTCATAAACAAAGATTCGGTTATGGCCACAATACATTTAAAGGATGTGCATTATCATGTAGCCATCCAACCATCCTGCCAGACGTTCCTCAGGTTTGCCCTAGTGAGGGAAGACTATATTTTCCACTTCAAGTTCTGATGCCTCCCCTTAGGCCTGTCCTCGGCTCCTCGGACGTTTACAAAACCGATGGCTGATGTAGTAGCCTTCCTCAGGGAAAAGGGGTGACAATAGTACCCTATGTAGACAATTTACTTCTGGCAGCAGATCCTCAGCAAGAGTTAACTCAGAAACTGAACTTCACCTTCATGACTCTCAATTCCTTGAGCTGGGTGATACATGCCAAGAAGTCGAACTTCCAGGCCAATACCAAGAAAGTCTTCTTGGGAGTCTTATTGGACTCAGGCATGAGATCATCATTTCTGCTGGAGGAGTAAGCAAGAAGTATCACACATATAATCCGTGCTTTCAGGAGAAACCGAAGGACCACAGTTCAGAAAGCCATGAGTGTCCTGGGGCTGATTTACATCTTGCATCCCGACAGTCAGGTGGAATCAGGCTCACTCCAGGGACCTTCAGAAGCTGGTCCTGTCAGCCACAATTGGCTCCCGGTGGTCTTTAAACAACAAGATCCACTTTTCTCATGTGCTCAGGGAATCCCTTCGGTGGTGGGAAGACAAGAAGAACATCTGGGGTGGAGTTCCTCGGGACTGTTTGCCATGTATTTCTCTCACTACCAACGCAGGTCGAGATGTGGTGCTCACATGGGAAGAAGATTCTTCCAAGGCTCTTAGCCAGTAGAAGTACAAGGCAGATCTTCAAACTACAGAGAGCTCGGAGCCATTTGGGAAACCCTCAAGAGAAACTCGAATCATTTAGAAAAACCGTCACATCAGGATTTTTTCAGAAAACATTACAATAGTATCCTTCATACGCCATCAAGGTGGGTCAAGACATCCCCACTACAATTTCTAGCAGCAAAGACCTTTCGGTGGGCAGAAACTTCAGTCTTGACTATCACAGCAGTGCACTTAAAAGTAGCAAACAACAAAGTGGTGGACTATCTCAGCAGACAAAGGATAGATACAACAGAGTGGGAACTAAACAATAATTCGTTCCAGGAGTTGGTCAGAAGATGGAGCCTTCCGCAAGTGAATTTATTCGCTTCAAGGAACAACACAAAGTTAGAAAGATTATGTTCCTTGAATTCTCAAGACAACCCTGGACAACCATGGATGCCATGTCACAGTCCTGGAGTTCGCTTATACATTCCCTTCATTTTCTCTGATTCCCAGAGTGCTCAGGAAGATCAAGGAGGACAGATGCAAGGTATTGATGATCATTTCTTTTTGGCCCAGATGAAGCTGGTTTTCCCTGCTGAAGAGCCTAGCTTGGAAAGGACCAATCTTCCTCCCTCTAGTACCAGATCTCCTATACCAGGGTCCAGTAGTACACCATGACATACAACAGCTGCACCTGTGAGCCTGAATACTGAGGGGAAATTCCTGAGACAACAGGGCCTGTCGTATGAGGTTATCTCTACTCTCCAAGCAAGTAGGAAGCCAGTTATGAGATCCATCTAGAGGAAGGCCTGGAGGAAATTCTGCACTTTTCTAGGCATGGAACCAACAGACAGTGCTCACCTAGACATTCCAAGACTTATGGATTTCTTGCAAGCAGAGTTTGATAAAGGCCTAAAACCAAACACTTTGAAGGTTCAGATTGTGGCTCTCAGCTCCTTCTTTGATGTCTTGCTTGCATCTCACCCCTGGATTGTGAGGTTCGTGAAAGCCACCAAGAGGCTAAGATATACCCTGAGTGCTTCTGGACCTCCATGGGACCTTGGGCTGGTGCTCAATAATCTCTGTGATCCTCCATATGAACCACAAGACCAGATCTCCATTGGAAACCTATCTGCCAAGACAGTGTTTCTGGTCGCAATAATTACAGCAAAACGAGTCGGGGAAATTCAGACCTTATCTACAAAGGACCCATATCTCTGGATCTTGGAGGCCCCTATAGTCTTAATGTTGGATCCAGTGTTTCTCCCTAAAGTGGTCTCGTCCTTGAAACTGGAGCAAAAGATCATCCTGTCCTCTTTCTGCCGGGACTACAGGAAACAGAAAGAAGATCGCCTTCATTCCCTGGATGTCAGAAGGACAGTGCTAGCATACCTGGAGGCCACTTGGAGCTGGAGGCAGAATCCTAATCTCTTTGTTCAATATAGAGTTAGGAACAGGGGCAGAAAGGCTTCAAAATCAACCCTAGCCATATAGATCAAGTCCGCCATCCAAATTAGGGCTCACTCCACTAGAGCATTATCTACCTCATGGGTAGAGAAAGCAGGGGCCTCTATAAAGCAGATTTGTAGAGCAGCCACTTGGAATGGACCAAATACATTTTGTAGACACTATAAATTAGATGTCCTATCCAATCACCAGACTGCCTAAGATAGAGGCTTTTATCCCACCCTAGTGCTGATTTCTTTGGTATACTCTAGTGGTGCTGTCATGTGGCATTCTGGAAAATAGGAATTACTACCTACCGATAATGATGTTTCCAGGAGCCCATCATGACAGCACCCGTATATCTCTTCCCAGTACTTCTTTATGCCTGTGTGAAGTTAACATTTGTTTGAAGAAGATGGAAAATAAGACTGTGTTGCCCCCATCCTGGTATGGTACTTTAAAAGTCACTGAGGAGGTTAGGGTGGAAAGTGCTTTTGTGGCGCCCTGGACTAGCCAAATCATCACAGGGACTACAACATGCACCCCCACCCCTGAGTAGGCACATCAGAGTCAGACACAAATCCTTGTTGCCTCTCTCCAGGGGCTGATGTCCACACCAGGTGGGGTGGAGCCAGGCGGTTGGCCACACCCACTGAGGAGTTCACAGTCCTGGAGGCAGGAAGCAGTAGTCAGTTAAGCTCGGGCAGACCTCATGTGAAGTAGAGTAGTGAGAGAGAGTGAAGGAGAAGGAAGGAGTTGAGGAGCAGACTGACCGTGTCCGGGTACGTGACCTGGGCACCGAGAGCAAGGTTGGCAGACAGTGGTGGCCGTCTGCAGGAGAGGCTGATTGACGCGGAACCGTAGGACTGGGGACGGGCGGTGGCCCGCCGGTACCGAACCAGGGAGCGAAGAGAGGCCAGCACAAACTGGCAGGGCCTACGGGCCCTGACCAGGCTTGGAGGCGCCGTTAAACCGGTCAAATCCGTTAGCAACCGGAACCTCCGGGGTTTCCTTGCAACAAAGACCCGACTGAAGGCAACCGTCCAAACCGAGAAAGGGAAATACAGCTACCGCCACAGTTAGAATTCCCAGGGCCAGAGCCTGCGGGCAAAAGGGGCTCCTCCGGCCCATATCCAAGCTGGGGAGTGGGTTACCAGTGGGAAGCCATCGGGACCGAAGATACACAACAGGTGCAGGGAAAGGCAGCCACCACCAACCTACCGGGAGTAACCATAGCAGCCGGCTGTGGGACCCGTCCATCCAGCCGTTTGTTTTACTGGAGACTCTGTATCCATTCTTGGCTGAGTGAGTACCACCGTGCCATCTGGCACCGCACTGCCCCCATGACCCTGCACCTCGCCAACCCTGCCTCCCCGTCCCATCTCACCGGGCCCCGGGACCACCAACCCCCTACCCCCTGTCCCCCCTGCTCCCTGTCATTGCTCCCGGGATCCCCGTTCAGAGCAGCGGTGGTGTCCCAACCTCACCACAAACCGTGGGTGGCGTCACGGACCAAATCCCCAAACCAAACCACCCCTTTCACTCATGGGCGAGGAGCGCCGCTCGAGTCCCCAGATCCGGCCCCATGCTCGAGCCACCGAGTGGCAGCAGCGCCGCACCCGAGCGTGGTGAGCACAGCGCCCTCCCTGCCCGCGACACTTTTAACCTCTTATGTGTGTTTCCTGTCTCTGTAAAGGTCAAAGGGCAACTCCGGTGGTGCTGTCATCATGGGCTCCTGGAAACATCATTACCGGTAGGTGGTAATTACTATTTATTTTTAAATCTGGGTGGCCGAACCTGAAATTCCCCAAGAAGTCCATGTTCAGGGGCCGTGTACAGATACTAGGTGTCCAGTGCAGCCCTCCAACTTAGAGTTTGGGTTCACCGATTACTAGTCACTAGCAACTGACCTGACTTTTTGCATCTCCTGTGCAATCCTTTTTGTAATGGTGTGGGATAGTTGTTTTTTAAACTACAAAACTAAATTCCACAAAATCCAAACAATTAATTGCGACTGGTTACCTTGAGAGTATGTAGCACAAAAACTTATTTTTTTGCACTTGTATTTTGCTAGTCAAATTTTACATTCATACACACCACACCAATATCCTGTTTCAGGTGCTGGGGTTTTTTTTAGTCTTGGGCCTTACTTGCAGTTGTTACATAATTTTGGGGAAAATGTTTACATTTTGTTAAAAAAAGAAATAAAGAAATACAAAAAAATGTAGAACTTTAACTGTGCATGCCTGTTTTAGGCTTGAATAATCGAGCTTGAAAAGACTGTCAAAACCTAATTATACTGTTTCAAAAAATGTATGGTGAAAGAAAAAGTGGCAATGGCAATAGACAGGGTAGTATAAACGACTTTTAAACTTCTGTGAAACGCAGTTCTGCTTAACCAGTTCCTCATAGTCCTGTTGTAACAGCTGTATTTCTGGGCCAGTTATGCCATAGTATCAAGAAAAAGCTATGCTACATTGGTTCCCAATGCTGAGTCTACTCTGTTTCCTAGAGGATTAAAACTCTGCTATGCCTGTTGGCTTTGCTTCAATTCTTCTTGGTTCTCTTGAATCCAGTTGTGCATCTCTCTTGGTTCAGTTCTGGATCTCTAGCCTTGGTTTTTCCTACTGAATCACTCTGCTACTGTCATGGTCGTCTCCCTGCTGTCTTGAGAATAGTGTCAGCCTTCGGACTGGAGCCTCACATTTCCATCCAGACTCCTCATTTAAACAAGGTTACCTTTCCATTGGTGTCTCATGAGTTAATTTCAGGTTTTGTTGCCAGCAGCTCTGAGCAGGGCAGGTCAGCTGTTGTTGTTTTGGGCCCACGTCCATTTAGGTTATATACTGGAGCTTTCCCAGCAGACCCTGGTGCTGTTAGAATCATTGCTACTTTGGCCTGCCTGGTGGAAGGAACTGCTGAGGTATCCATCTGCTACTATAGAGTTTTTCTGCTATGGTGATGTTTGGTGCTTTGTGGCCTTCTGTTTATTCCCCCCGTCTGCCTTTCCTTTCCCTCCATGTTTATTAGTTTAGTGGTGACTCTAGTGTACTCGTCGGCCTTCTCACTAGACAGGGTGAGTTTAGGGCCAGCCGAGGGACTAAGGTATCCTGCTCACCGACAGGTTGAAAGAATCTGTATAGGGACACTAGGCAGCTCAGGAATCAGCTGGAGGTGAGTGCTCCCTCACCCCTTTCCCTAGCGGCAGGGACCTCCGTTGTATTGTGACTCAGGTGTTTCCCCATTTTTGTGGTATTTTTTGGTAGTGCGTGAGACTCCTGTTGGTCTGATCGCGTGTGTCATGCATTATATACAGGCATATTCTACTCCGTGTGTGACAGCTACAGCCAGATAATTTGTCCTTACTGCATAAGATTTGCTCATCCGGACCAAAGTCTTGGAGGGTCCATCTCACGAGGTGAGACATAACAACAATAAGAGAGTAGAGACTATTCAGTAATTTCAAGAGAGGTTGTGATGGTCAATTTTGAAAAATATAATATTACAAGCTATTGTTCTTGATTTCTGAAGAAGTGTCTGCGATACAGAGATTTAACAATTTTTCTTCTAATTTGGGAGAATGTTGCCTTCCTCTTTCAGTTCTACAAGAACAATCATTATAACGCTTTTAGAAAGCCATCCAGACAAATTTACAACTATTACCGAAATATCTAGCGACTATCTTAAAACTGTGAGAAAAGGAAAAATTAAATAACTTACGGTAACTATTAACATTATATATCAAAAAGAGAAATAACTATCCACTCCTTTACTTGGGTCACTACATTTTTTCTATGGTCAGTAAACCTGTAAGGGCGAGAAGTCAAATCTACATTACATCAACGAGCAGGAAACATATTGGTGACAACAGTGAAGGAATGTTAAAGTTTTCTATTAAGACAGTGGTGTTTTCCCTCCCCATAGGGGGTGCTGTAGTAACTGGTGTGTGCAATTTATAGAACCAGCTGGGCAAATCCACAAACCCATAAACTCTGCTTCACCTCCTGCTATGCTGGGCTTTCATGACTTACATATGTATCAACAAATCACTATGAATTTATTGCCGCATGTTTTACTGTACATAGATGTATTATATTGGCCTCCATGATGGGAAAGTTCCTCTGTTCCTGTTGTGAGAGCCATGTTTTTGCAAATTTTTATAATGGTTCCCTGGGGTAAGTTAAGAAAATAGCGCTAGAAAACATGTTTTTGCAATCCCATCTTTTAACAAAAATGTAAAGTAGTGAAAAAGGTGCACAATATTGTATCCTAAAATTGAGCTTTATTGTAAAACAGGGTTACATTCAGTTTTCCTAAATTACCAGTAAGGGGTATTCAATCCTTTAACATTGTCTCCTACTACCCAGGGAATAGATGACAAATGTTTTATTTGTAGGGTCCCACTGTAGAGACTAATCTCTAGAATTGGGGTTGCCCAGTCCCAAATCGCACATGATTCGGTATCTAGTCAATATTGATGTTCTATTTTAATTATTGTTCTATTTTTAGAGAAATTCTAATTTAGTTACACATATTGTAAATGAAACCTATTGTTAAAAAGAAAAAAAATGAAGCTCACCTCAAGTTTTTTGCAGCTATAAGTATAAAACTATTGTATACTTGTATAGGTTACATTCACGAGGTGATCTTAATTACTGTCCAAAATGTGTTCCATCTATTTGGTTATAACAGATATGAATCAAACAATAAATAATTGGATAATGACCCATTGATAGTGACTGCAGACTTTCCTGAAAAACCCGGACAACACCTTCAACGAAAGGCTCTGACATGTTACATTTATTTAGATTGTGCTCTTTGAGACTTCTGCTGAAGCATGTGGTACATTCTCTTCATGCATCATCTAAATATAATATGTAACACTTAAACATCTTTTAAACCTCATAATGATTAACCACAAACATATGGTGTTTAGTCCTGGGCTTTAATCCCAGTGCCATTGCAAATTTAGAGTGCAGGGTTAAAGATCCAACTCTATAAATATAGCAGGAGCAGGTCCAGTACTTGGCTATGGCCTAAGACACACGACATGAAAATCGGAGCGAGTGGAATGCGATAAAACATCACATTCCACTCGGACCAATATTACCCTATGTGCCAGCACCCATGAGTGATTATTTTCTCAGCCCTAATCGGACCAAGAAAATAGTCATAACATGTTGCGGGTGCAATGCAAGTCTTTTTCTCTCGCACCCATTCAAGTCTATGGGTCGAGAGAAAAATCGCACTGCACTCGCAGTACACCGGTGTACTGAGAGTGGTGGGTCAAGAATGGCAATAGCCGGCTACTGAGGAGAGAGGGAGATAAATCACTCCCTCTATTCCACAGCACCCGCCCTCCACTCCGCAGTACCGGCCCTCCCCTCTTCAGTGCCGGGCCGCCCCCCACAAGCTGTGGTCCGATCGCCTGCTCAGACCTCAGTCGCAATGACACTCGCATGACACTCGGCTCCCGCTGTGCTGTGAGCGTGAGCCGAGTGTCATGCGAGGATCGCAGTAGTCCCCATGTGGCCCCGGCCTATCAGGTACAGCCAAGTACTATAGGGAAAAGACAGAGGCTATTTATTACTGTTTCTGTCTTCTACTCAATGCTATGCTGTGAAACATGCATCGGCAGTGTCATGCTTCGGTAAGACCTGGAAATTAGAAACCAGAATGTGAATTCAAAAATTAAGCAAAAGTAATAAACAATAAAAAAAGGCATGTGAACTTTCAAATGCACCCTTACATCTTTTAGTATTATTATTTAATTCTATGAAAAGCAATTTAATGCAATCTGCTTTGTATATTTGTCCTGAGGCATGTGCATTCAGGTACGTCCAGGAGTTATTGAGAAATATGTTAGTCATGTTGAATTGTTTGCAAACCATTTAAAATGATTTTATACAGTTCTAATACACTAATTAAAGAAAAAGCTTGCGTCTTCCATCCAAAAAGAGTATAGCTCCAATCATGATCATAGACAATAAGTGTTATTACAATTCTGAGCCACTTATTTGAATGAAGCTGATCTGCAATATCTGGTACAGCCCATGCGCAAGAGTAACGCTGTTTTGGAAAGGAGACATATCTTATAAAAGTTGATATGTACCCCACATAAGTGTTTTCAGGAAACTGTAACCTATCCTAGAATTAATGACTTTATAAATGTAGATGTTTTGATTGTATGGAATTAGGGCCAGCACTGTGTCAATAGGGCTTCAAAAAGTCAACTCCGTGACTCTCAAGCATTTTAGGGAAGACTGATTTTACATTTCTTGGGGGCATCTACTACATCTCAGTTCATTGCAGTGTTAACTAAGCAACATGTTGGAGTTTAAAGGGAACCTGTCACCAGATGTTTATAATACTTACCTAACAGGGTAGGGCAGATAAAAGTGTGCCTGCGCAGGACCTCACTGGCGGCTAGTGTAGATGACGTAGAATGCATCATCCACACTAGCTTCAGAAGGAGGGCAAAGATGGCCAAAAGAGAAGGCGCGGGACCCGGAGAACGGAGATGCCCATCGGACAAGTCTGCTCTGCACTGACCATTAGGTAAGTATTCTGAACATCCGGTGACAGGTTCCCTGTAAAAAGTTTTTGAATGTACAGTTCCTCCAAAAATGTAAATATTTCAATAACTTTGAAGTGGTTGAGAAACGTGACATAAGATGAAGCATTTGCGTACTAATGTCGTTTTGACATTCCTCTGCATTATGTTTATTTTATGGGACATTTTTGGGGCCAAAGTTTCAGTCAAATTCCCTGCAGAGTCTGCCAGAAAAGAAAAAACTTTGTGCATGTACATTAAGAATTCCGGTGCATTTCTCTGCATTCTGATATCAAATTATCCTTTTCTTAATAAGTCTGCACATTTCCTGCCTTATACCAAATTGCAGGGCATGGTAATTGGGTTCTGTGGTCAGGTGATGTGTCTGAGACGTTATTATGATTTGTTGTAAAGGAGTGTCAGGGCACCGAATACCAGTAATAATGGAAAGGAGAAGAATCAAAAAGTTAACTACTGTATATTGGAAAAAGCCCCTAAAAAATCTTTATTCAAAATATTTAAAAATCAGAAAAATTCCCCAAAAGAAAATAATAATGCAGTGACTTAGCTCAGAGGCTGAAGATTACACACAGGTAGCCAGAATGCTTCTGTCGATATACTGTAGCCGAATAGCTTCTTGCCCGACGCATTTCCCCCCCTGGTCTTTAGGGGCTCCCACAATTGCAGTGTGTACAGATGGCAGAGATGTCCCTATGTCCCGGCCGCTCTGTCCCGATGGACACTCCTGCATTCCCAAACTAGCTGCACTGCAGACCAGCATAGGGATTTCAGGGCAAGCCATCATTGAATGGGGGTGCCATGATACAAAATTAGGGTGCTATCCTCCGCAGCAAGATAGGGAAAGAGGTAAGGCTTTTTGGCCAATTCCCGCCTTGAACACTACAGCACTTTAGCCATATTCATATGTATTTTTTGTTTTGGGGAATTTTTCTGGTATTTAAATATTTTGAATAAACATTTTTTTAAGGTTTTTTTCTAGGGTCTTTTCAGTTTTTGAGTTCCCCTTGGTTGTATCAGTATTAGTTGTCTCTAACTACTGTATATTGGGAAGTTTATTTTATTTTTATTCTTTGGTCCAAAAGAGGGTGCTTTGAAGACCATAAAGTGAAGGTAGAAATTACTTATTGTATAAACCAGGGTTTTCCATTATATCTTGTACCTGAAATAACATAAAATTAGTAAAAAAAATGACTCGGTGGCCAGATTGAACATTTCAAGACGTCGTCCTTTTCTAATAACAGCTTCGCCTTAACCATTTTTGTTTTGCACAAGAGCCTCCTATAAATCATCATAGAGCCCTGATGAAAACTGTTCATCCAAGTCACAACCATAGTCTACTATGAAACCAGAGACAGATGAAGAATTAACGCCTTTGAAATGTGGTGCTGGAGAAGGATGTTATCAATATCATGGATGGCAAGAAGAACAAACAAATCAAGTTTGGAACAAATCAAGCCAGACATGTCACTTGAAGCAAAGATCACCAAACTACAACTTGCCTACTTTGGACACATCGTATGAAGAGAGCAATCACTGGAGAAGAACATCATGGTCGGAAGAATAGAAGGAACAACGTGAATAGAAAGAGCAGCAACATGATAGCTTCATGCTATCAAGATAACAGCGTAGAAAACCTTGGTGGACCTGTCTAGGCTGCACAAAATCAATATTCCTACAGAGCTTTCATCTATCATCTATCAAGTCGCCATGACTTGAGATTGAGCTGAAGGCCGTTAAATAATAATATTAATACTCTACTATGAAGGTGTATCTAACTATATATGTTTTTCTATATATATTGTAATTATCTAGTTTGGTTCAACAAAGAATCACTGTTCATTGTTATCAATTTGGCTATTAACACTAGAACTACTGAGGTAGTCATTTTGACTACTTTGCACCATGTATTTCTATATAGGTGTCACGAGTCCAGTAGTTCTAATGTTAAAGATAAGATTCATCTTTTGAGCAATGGTGATCCAAATTTACCAGTTCACCATAAAAAATATAGACAGAGAAACTGTGATAATTAGACTTCATGTTAAATAGGATTTACTGTTTTTTAAGAATTGACCATATATATAGAAAAACATTTATTTTCTCAATATTATTAATATTCTTCACTAACATTAAAGTGAACCTGTCACGTTAGATAATTCTTTGAACCTGAAGATATAAAGCTAAATCTGCAACTTAGGCCCGTTTCACACGTCAGTGAAAAACACAGACGTTTTTCACTGGCGTGTAAAACACGCACATGTCCCTGCGTGTGCCGTGAATCTCGGCACACATGGGTTGTCTAAGTGCAATCCGGGCTCCGTTCTCCGTGGCCCGTGATTGCACTTAGAAATCAACTCACCTGCGCCCGCTCCCGCTCTCCATGGTGCTGAATCCTCCCGCGGTGCAGCATCCGGCCGGCGCTGACCCCTGCAGCAGCTGCTTCCGGGTCGGCTGTGTCGTGCATAATGAATATGCGCGACAGTAATCAGCCGGCTCAGAAGCACCCGGCAGAACAGGCTGCAGAGGACATCGCTGGACGCCGGGT